>NC_140989.1:196564446-196872663 GCF_052327205.1 Somniosus microcephalus
TTCCGGCTTGTTTTTTTTAACATAGTCCTTTTAGAATTCTTATTTACTATGGCCCTGTTAGATTTACACCCTTGATTTCTCTGCCTTCCACTTTTGCTTTTCTCCTTCCTGTCTTTTGCTTCTATCCTTGCTTCCCTTTCCCCTGTCTCCCTGCACAGGTTCCCAACCCCCTGCCATTTTAGTTTAAACCCTCCCCAACAGCACTAGCGAACACTCCCCCTAGGACATCTGTCCCGGTCCTGCCCAGGTGCAAACCGTCCAGTTTGTACTGGTCCCACCTCCCCCAGAACCAGTTCCAATGTCCCAGGAATTTGAATCCCTCCCCCTTGCACCATTCCTCTAGCTGCGTATTCATCTGAAATATCCTTTTATTTCTACTCTGACTAGCACGTGGCACTGGTAGCAATCCTGAGATTACTACCTTTTGAGGTGCTATTTTTAAATTTACCTCCTAACTCCCTATATTCAGATTTTAGGACCTCATCCCGTTTTTTACCTATATGCACCACGACAGCTGGCTGTTCACTCTCCCCCTCCAGAATGCCCTGCACCCGCTCCGAGACATCCTTGACCTTTGCACCAGGGAGGGAACATACCATCCTGGAGTCTCATGTGCGGCTGCAGAAACGCCTTTCTATTCCCCTTGCAATAGAATCCCCTATCACTATAGCTCTCCCGCTGTTTTTCCTCCCGTCCTGTGCAGCAGAACCACCCATGGTGCCAGGAAGTTGGCTACTGCTGCCTTCCCCCGATAAGCCATCTCCCCCAACAATATCCAAAGCGGTATATCTGTTTGAGAGGGGGATGGGCACAGGGGACCCCTGCACTACCTACCTGCGCCTACTACTCTGCCTGGCTGTCACCCATTCTTTCTGCCTGTGCAGCCTTTACCTGCGGTGTGACCAACTCCCTAAACGTACTATCCACAATGTCCTCAGTATCGCGAATACTCCAGTATGTATCCATTTGCAGCTCCAGCGCCGCAATGCGGTCTGCCAGTAGCTGCAGCTGGATACACTTGGTCGTCCGGGACACACAATGTGTCTCTGATTTCCGACATAGTGCAGGAGCAGCATGCCATGGGGCTGAGCTGTGCTGCCATGACTTACCCTTTAATTAATTCAAATTAAATTATATCAAATCAATACTACTAATTACACTACAATTAAACCATCCCATCAATCTACTCTCAATCATCAGCAAAGTGATGGAAGGTGTCGTCGACAGTGCTATCAAGTGGCACTTACTCAGCAATAACCTGCTAACTGACGTCCAGTTTGGGTTCCGCCGGGGCCACTCAGCTCCTGACCTCATTACAGCCTTGGTCCAAACATGGACAAAAGAGCTGAACTCAAGAGGTGAGGTGAGAGTGACTGCCCTTGACATCAAGGCAGCATTTGATCGAGTGTGGCATCAAGGAGCCCTAGCAAAGCTGAAGTCAATGGGAATCAAGGGGAAAACTCTCCATTGGTTGGAATCATACCTAGCACAAAGGAAGTTGGCTGTGGTTGTTGGAGGTCATTCATCTCAATCACATGACATCACTGCAGGAGTTCCTCAGGGCAGTGTCCTAGGCCCAACCATCTTCAGCTGTTTCATCAATGACCTTCCCTCCATCATCAGGTCAGAAGTGGGGATGTTCGCTGATGATTGCACACTGTTCAGCAACATTCGAGACTCGTCAGATACTGACGCAGTCCGTGTCCATATGCAGCAAGACCTGGACAACATTCAGACTTGGGCTGACAAGTGGCAAGTAACATTCGCACCACACAAGTGCCAGGCAATGACCATCTCCAACAAGCGAGACTCTAACCATCTCCCCTTGACATTCAATGGCATTACCATCGCTGAATCCCCCACTATCAACAACCTGGGGGTTACCATTGATCAGAAACTGAACTGGACCAGCCATATAAATACTGTGGCTACAAGAGCAGGCCAGAGGCTGGGAATTCTGCGGCGAGTGTCGCACCTCCTGACTCCCCAAAGCCTTTCCACCATCTACAAGGCACAAGTCAGGAGTTTGTTGGAATACTCTCCACTTGCCTGGATGAGTGCAGCTCCAACAACACTCAAGAAGCTTGACACCATTCAGGATAAAGCAGCCCGCTTGATTGGCACTCCATCCACCACCTTCAACATTCACTCCCTCCACCACCGATGCACTGTGGCTGCAGTGTGGACCATCTACAAGATGCACTGCAGCAACTCGCCAAAGCTCCTTCAACAGCACCTTCCAAACCCGCGACCTCTACCACTTAGAAGGACAAGGGCAGCAGACGCATGGGAACATCACCACCTACAAGTTCCCCTCCAAGCCACACACCATCCTGACTTGGACCTGTATTGCCGTTCCTTCACTGTCGCTGGGCCAAAATCCTGGAACTCCCTAACAGCATTGTGGGTGTACCTACACCATATGGACTGCAGCGGTTCAAGGTGGCGGCTCACCACCATCTTCTCAAGGGCAATTAGGGATGGGCACTAAATGCAGGCCTAGCCAGCCAGCGACGCCCACATCCCATCAATGAATTTAAAAAAAATGATATACTCAAGGGCCCTTGTTTACTAGCACTCCCTGCTACACAACAGAGGCCGTAGAAAATGTAAACTACAAAAATTAAGTTCGGGAAAAAAGAGAGAAATACACACCAACCAATCACTTACCTGCTTTCTGGTGATGTCACACTTCGATTACTTTTTACTTCTTTACACTCACCGGTCCGTTGTAGCCCGGCTCACCATTTTAATCTCCCGAGGTTTGGCGCTCTCCAGCCGCTCTCGCTCACCTTTGAAATCTCCCGAGGTTTGGCTCTCCAGCCGCTCTCGCTCGCCTTTGAAATCTCCCCGAGGTTTGGCGCTCTCCAGCCGCTCTAGCTCACCTTTGAAATCTCCCAAGGTTTGGCTCTCCAGCCGCTCTAGCTCACCTTTGAAATCTCCCGAGGTTTGGCTCTCCAGCCGCTCTAGCTCACCTTTGAAATCTCCCGAGGTTTGGCTCTCCAGCCGCTCTCGCTCGCCTTTGTAATCTCCCCGAGGTTGTAATCTCCCCGAGGTTTGGCTCTCCAGCCGCTCTAGCTCACCTTTGTAATCTCCCGAGGTTTGGCGCTCTCCAGCCGCTCTCGCTCACCTTTGTAATCTCCCCGAGGTTTGGCTCTCCAGCCGCTCTAGCTCACCTTTGTAATCTCCCGAGGTTTGGCTCTCCAGCCGCTCTCGCTCACCTTTGTAATCTCCCCGAGGTTTGGCTCTCCAGCCGCTCTCGCTCACCTTTGTAATCTCCCGAGGTTTGGCTCTCCAGCCGCTCTAGCTCACCTTTGTAATCTCCCCGAGGTTTGGCTCTCCAGCCGCTCTCGCTCACCTTTGTAATCTCCCCGAGGTTTGGCTCTCCAGCCGCTCTCGCTCACCTTTGAAATCTCCCGAGGTTTGGCTCTCCAGCCGCTCTCGCCCACCTTTGAAATCTCCCGAGGTTTGGCTCTCCAGCCGCTCTCGCTCACCTTTGTAATCTCCCGAGGTTTGGCTCTCCAGCCGCTCTCGCCCACCTTTGAAATCTCCCAAGGTTTGGCTCTCCAGCCGCTCTCGCCCACCTTTGTAATCTCCCGAGGTTTGGCGCTCTCCAGCCGCTCTCGCTCACCTTTGAAATCTCCCGAGGTTTGGCGCTCTCCAGCCGCTCTCGCCCACCTTTTTAATCTCCCGAGGTTTGGCTCTCCAGCCGCTCTCGCTCACCGTTGAAATCTCCCGAGGTTTGGCTCTCCAGCCGCTCTCGCTCACCTTTGTAATCTCCCCGAGGTTTGGCTCTCCAGCCGCTCTCGCTCACCTTTGAAATCTCCCGAGGTTTGGCGCTCTCCAGCCGCTCTCGCTCACCTTTGAAATCTCCCGAGGTTTGGCTCTCCAGCCGCTCTCGCTCACCTTTGAAATCTCCCGAGGTTTGGCTCTCCAGCCGCTCTCGCCCACCTTTGTAATCTCCCGGGGTTTGGCGCTCTCCAGCCGCTCTCGCTCACCTTTGAAATCTCCCGAGGTTTGGCTCTCCAGCCGCTCTCGCCCACCTTTGTAATCTCCCGAGGTTTGGCTCTCCAGCCGCTCTCGCTCACCTTTGTAATCTCCCGGGGTTTGGCTCTCCAGCCGCTCTCGCTCACCTTTGAAATCTCCCGAGGTTTGGCTCTCCAGCCGCTCTCGCTCACCTTTGAAATCTCCTGAGGTTTGGCTCTCCAGCTGCTCTCGCTCACCTTTGAAATCTCCCGAGGTTTGGCTCTCCAGCCGCTCTCGCTCACCTTTGAAATCTCCCGAGGTTTGGCTCTCCAGCCGCTCTCGCTCGCCTTTGAAATCTTCCGAGGTTTGGCTCTCCAGCCGCTCTCGCTCGCCTTTGTAATCTCCCGGGGTTTGGCGCTCTCCAGCCGCTCTTGCTCACCCTTGAAATCTCCCGAGGTTTGGCTCTCCAGCCGCTCTCTCTCTCACCTTTGAAATCTCCCGGGGTTTGGCGCTCTCCAGCCGCTCTCGCTCACCTTTGAAATCTCCCAAGGTTAATATGATTGGACAGAGTCAACATGGATTTATGAAAGGCAAATTGTGTTTGACAAATCTAATAGTTTTTTGGGATTGCAACTAGCAGTGCAGATGAGGGAGAATCAGTGGATGTGGTGTATTTGGATTTTCAAAAAGCATTTAATCAGGTGCCACACAAGAGGTTATTACACACAATTATGGCTCATGGGATTGGGGGTGATGAGGAGAGTAGGAATAAACTGGTCACTTTTGGGTTGGCAGGCTGTAACTAGTGGGGTACGGCAAGGATCAGTGCTTGGGCCTCAGCTATTCACAATCTACAGGAAACTCTCAATTTACCGGCATCTAAATAACCGGAAATCTCTGTTAACCGGCAAAATTCAGGGGTAGGTTCAGGTAAGTTTTACTTCATATTAGTGGCCTGTTCCTGGATCTGTGGCCGGGTTCCTGCACCTGTTGCTGAGCAACAGGGACGCTTGGATCTTGTGGTCGGAGTTCCTGCACCTGTTGCTAAGTAACAGGGAAGCCTGGATTTGTTGCTGTGTACGGAGCTCTCGTACCTTTTACTATACTGCTCTGTAATCCGGACTTTTTGATAAACCGGCACCACGCCGGTCCCGTTGGTGCTGGATAAAAGAGTTTCCTGTAAGACTTCTTTACTCTTATACTTCAATCCTGTTGGAATAAAGCCAACATACCATTTGCTTACCTTTCTTTAAAGTATTTAAAAATAATAAACCTGTGGAAAAAATGTTTTAATTTTAATTTGCCACATACCTTGTTAAAAGCAGGCCTTGCACCTGCTTTTTATATGTGTAACTCCTGGAGACTTACCCTCCCGGAAAAACCTGGAAAAGAAACCCGTAAGTTCAATGTGCACGCGCTGCCTCTCCGGCACACGCGTTCCACCTCTGAACCCCTTTCAAGGGATCGGAAGTTCTGGTTTCCTGTGCATGCGCAGTGCATGCACGAAACCGGCACTTCCATTGGGTCTACGGGTGAGTATCCCATGTGTACTCATCCGTGGAGACCCGAATTTCTGGGCCTATATAATAGGGAGTAGCCAGCACGAATTTCAAAAGGGCAGATCATGCTTGACCAACCTTATTGAATTCTTTGAAGAAGTAATAGAAAGCGTAGATAAGGGTAATGTAGTACAGGAAACTCTTTACCGGCACCTAAATAACCGGAAATCTTTCTTAACCGGCAAAATTCAGGAGTAGGTTCAGGTAAGTTTTACTTCATATTAGTGGCCGTGTAACCAGGGTTCCTGGATCTGTGGCCGTGTAACCGGGGTTCCTGCACTTGTTGCCATGCAACAGGGACGCCTGGATCTCTGGCCGTGTAACCGGGGTTCCTGCACCTGTTGCCATGCAACAGGGACACCTGGATCTGTGGCCATGTACGGGGCTCTTGTACCTTAGTCAGTATACCTCTCTGTAATCTGGACTTTTTGATCAACCGGCACCACGCTGGTCCCGTTGGTGCCGGATAAAAAAGAGTTTCCTGTAGATGTGTTATATTTGGATTTTCAAAAGGCCTTCGATTAAAGTATCGTGTAGTAGATATTACTAAGGGCAGAGCATATGGAGTCGGGGGACAAGTAGCAGAATGGACCGCAAGCTGGCTACAAAACAGAAATCCGAGTAGGGTTTAAGGGTAGCTATTCAGACTAGCAAAAGGTGTGAAGTGGTGTTCCATAGGAATCGTTGCTGGGACCACTGTTGTTCACCATTTACAGAAACGACTTGGATTTGGGAATCGAAAGTACAAGACACCAAATTGGGGGCTATAGTTAATACTGTGGAAGACTGCAACAAAATACAAGAAGATATTAAACTTGCAGAATGGGCATGTAATTAGCAATAAATTTCAATATAGATAACTGAGGTGGTGCATTTTGGTAGGAAGAATAAGGAGGCTGCACATGCTGCTTGGATAATAAGAGTCTAAATAGGGTATAGGAGCAAAGAGATCTAGGGGTACAGATACACAAATCATTTTTATTCGTTCATTGGATCTGGGTGTTGCTGGCAAGGCCAGCATTTATTACCCATGCCTAATTGCCCTTGAGAAGGTCGTGGTGAGCTGCCTTCTTGAATCGCTGCAGTCTGTGTGGTGAAGGTACTCCCACAGTGCTGTTAGGGAGGGAGTTCCAGGATTTTCACCCAGCGAAGATGAAGGATCGGTGTTGTGGCGAAAAAATTAATTAAATCCGCACACTAATTTGTAAATGGTAAAATAGCCAAGCAGTTTATTGAAAACACAGAAAACGCAAAATTATTCAACAGTACGATACAAACAGTCCGCCGAGGTACCTAAGGGCTGATCAGGGAGCACAGCTTAGAGTTCCTGCAACTCGTTCCTGGCTGACTCTCCGAACTTGTCTTAAAACCACAATGATTCATACTTTTCGCGTGACATCACATGTTTTCGCGTCACTTGTTCAAGTTATTTCTTGCCACATTCTCCTAACAGTCTAGGTGGCGGTTGAACCGTCAGTTGCCCACCTGGTGACTTCCCTAATCTCCCAACGGCTAGTTTCAGTCAAGCGAGTTGTCTCAGTACGTCTCCTTCTGCTTTTCCTATCTTTGTCCCTTTTTGTGGTTACGTGCTGAGCTGTGTGCAAAGCTTATATGCATTTAGCCTGCTGTTGTCAGGCAAAAATGTCTTGACTACTTAATCTTACCCATAATGCTATGCTGCTACTAAGTATGATTTCTAAAAATCCACTTCAATCAGCAATATATTTCCACGTCAGGATGGTGTGTGACTTGGAGGGGAACTTGGAGGTGGTGGTGGTCCCATGCGCCTGCTGCCCTTGTCCTTCTAGGTGGTAGAGGTCGCGGGTTTGGGAGGTGCTGTCAGAGAAGCCTTCGCGAGTTGCTGCAGTGCATCTTGTAGATGGTACACACTGCAGCCACGGTACGCTGGTGGTGGAGGGAGTGAATGTTTAAGGTGGTGGATGTGGTGCCAATCAAGCGGCTGCTTTGTCCTGGATGGTGTCAAGCTTCTTGAGTGTTGTTGGAGCTGCACTCATCCAGGCAAGTAAAGTATTCCATCGCACTCCTGACTTGTGCCTTGTAGATGGTGGAAAGGCATGAGACACTAGATGCAGAACACCCAGCCTCTGTCCTGCCCTTGTAGCCACAGTATTTATGTGGCTGGTCCAGTTAAGTTTCTGGTCAGTTCAGTTAAGTTTACGCAAATAGCATAGATGCATTTAAGGGGAAGCTAGATAATCACGCGAGGAAGAAAGGATTGAAGGATATGTGGATATGTTTGCTTGGAGAGGGGTGGAAGGAGGCTCGTGTGTAGCATAGACCAGTTAGGTTGAATGGCCTGTTTCTGTGCTGGAGACGCTACATAATTCTACGTAATAATTGATTTTAGCATTCCTGGTTTGATCATCAATATACATAATTAGATTGTAAGAAAGATTTATTTATTTTACTTTGAGATGCGGTCACAGTTGTGATGGTGGTAGTGGCAGTCATTTTGCACATGGCAAGGTCCCACAAACAGCAATTAGATGCAATGATGACCATTTAATATATTTGTGGTGGTGGCTGAGGGAAGATTGTTGGCAAGGGCGCTAGGGGAGCTCCCAGCTCTGAATGAATATTGTCATGGGATCTTTAACATTCACCTGAACCGGCAAGTAGGGCCAGTTTAACATCGCTTGTGAAGGACAGAAGCTCCAGCGATGCAACGTTTCCACACTTGCGCTGGAGTATCAGCCTAGGTGATGTGCTCAAGTTCTGCAATGGGACTTGAACCCACAACCTTCTGGCTCTGGTAAGAGTACTACCAACTGAGCCAAGTTGACAAGAGTCAATTCGTAGGGGAGGGGCAGCAATATGAATGAAGAACAATCTCTTTTGGGCCCTCTGATTTTGAAGCTAGGACTGACAATGCTGCAAATGTCTTTCAGCATTAAATCTCCTTTCCAAGTTTAATGGAAATGCGTTTTCCTCCCACTTATTTTATTAGGCCACTCGCCCAGACATGATACAGATACTATCTGCAGCTTTACACGTAGTACTTCGGAGAGATATGTCCCTCAACCGTAGACTTTACGCGTGGCTTCTTGGTGAGTTAGCCCCATTCAGATATGTATGTACTCAAATCGGCAAAGGCATTAGCTCAGGTACTGTGCTGTGATGTTTTATAGAGCAGATGTAAACTGTATAACGTACACAATTTCTTGTATGCATTTTATGATAATGAGTAAGGATTATAAATGATTTACAATGGAAAACTTCTTAAACTCAATTACTGTAGTGTTTGGTGTGGGTGATCTTGTCTCCACATTAGTTTCTTTCTTCATTCTTTTCAAATTTGTTGCATTCAAGCTGAGAAATCAGGTTGGGATTTTCTAACTTTTTAAAATCCACCTAGTGTACATATTTTTTATAGTTTCAAGATTGAAAACATACATAGTCTGTAAACTGGCAGTGAGATTCAATACTTGGCGTGTAAGTAGATGATATTTTGGTCTGTTAAAGGCCAAGAAATTTGTGCAGAATGTAGATTATCATTGATTAACAAACTTATATGTGACTTCTCTTCTGCTTTCTTTAAATGGATTACCATTTGGTAAGTAAAAAGCTTTGTATATAATATTTGGAAAGATCAGCTAAATGTTGCAGTAGCCATCTAGATACACATTTCAGTTGTGTGCATGTTTAAGTCTGTTTTTCCTTCAATTTATTTAGGAATCGATAACAATGGTGTTGTAGGCCCCAGAAGCACCAGGCACAGCAATCCAGAGGAACATGCAATCTACTATTTTAATACCTTTTCTAAGGATCTTCTGATTCAGGTACACCTATTGTTCCAGTCTCTCTAGATTATAGTCGCGCTCTATAGTTTTCAGTATAAACATTTGTAACAATGGCTAACTTTAACTATTCAAGGTAGATTGGGATCACCCAAATGTTCGTGGTCAAAATGTAGTATTCTTAGACTGCTTCCTTAATCTGCACATTGCATGTCCAATAAGGAATGATGCAGTGCTGCATCTGGTTATGGGTAACCACGCAGAACAAGTTGGCTACCTGAAGGTAAGAGAACACTTAGGAAATAGTAACCAGAATATATAACTCTATTTTCAACATGAACCTTGTTAAAGAAAAAGATCATGGTGTTGAACTGGAAGTTAGCCGATTTCACAGTGGACCAGCAGTGCGAGATATTTAAATCAGAGATACATTCGGTACAGGATTAAAAAAATAATTCCACTGGAAGGCAATGGGCTGCATCAAAGGCTGGGGTTCCATGGATAAATAGAGAGATTAGAGCAAAAATGGCATTTAGTAAAGAGGTATAAGATAAATATATGGGGGTAAATACAGAGACATACTTAAAAATATACAAAAATTATAAATGGGAAATCGAGAGATTAAGAAGGTTAAGAGGGAGGAAAATAGCAAAGCCTTTTATAAGCATACAAAAGAATTAAAAGGTGTTAGCCTTGGCTCAGTGGTAGCACTCTTAGCCGAGAGTCAGAAGGTTCAAACCCCACTCAGCTTGACACTTGGGTGCAGTACTGAGGGAGTGCTGCTGTATTAGTGGTGCCATCTTTCAGATGAGACGTTAACCCAAGTCTGCTTTCTTTGGTGTGTGTAAAAGATTGCACTGCACGATTCAAATAAGAGCGAGAGAGTTCTCCCAGTATCCTGGCCAACATCACTAAAACAGATTATCTGGTCATGTACCTCATTGCTGTTTGTGGGATCTTGCTGTGTGCAAATTAGCTGCCATGTTTCTCTACATTACTACGGCCTAAATAATAACTGAGGTGCGTTTGGAGTTGGTGGATGGGTGCGATATCGGCTTTGAATCCCGAAGAGCTTTCAGCGTGTCGGTCTGTACCATTTTAACGCAGCCACCTAATTATAATGGCACGTCCGGGTTTGGCATTGAATACGTGGCAGTGGGCGTGGTGCAGACTTGCACGATCTTAACTTGAGTATTTAAAGGGCCAATCCAAAGCTGGAATTTGGAGGAGTTGGCAGTTTGAACCAAGAGAGCATGAAATCTCCGAATGGATTCATGACGCTCCAGGGCCTTGCCTCAATTTAATGAAGCATCGCTGGGGTACAGTGAGGAATCGGAGAGAGCAATGGGAGCAATTCTGGGCACTGCACTTTAGGAAGGATGTGAAGGCCTTAGAGGGTGCAGAAAAGATTTACAAGAATGGTTCCAGGGATGAGGGACTTCAGTTACGTGGATAGACTGGAGAAGCTGGGGTTGTTCTCCTTAGAGCAGAGAAGGTTGAGAGGAGATTTGATAGAGGTGTTCAAAATCATAAGGGGTCTAGACAGAGTAGATAGAGAGAAACTGTTCCCATTGGCGGAAGGGTCGAGAACCAGAGGACACAGATTTAAGGTGATTGGCAGAAGGTCCAAAGGTCCAGTTGCTTGTTGATGAACGGGAAGACATGAATTGACAGGGACCCATTGGATGATTGGTTGGTTAGAGGACTGCTTTGTTGCAGTGGGATTTGGAGGGCAGAGCTGGTGGGGAAGAGAATGGCCATTGGATGTGATTGCTACATTGGTCCAGTGGTGGTAACGAACTGAACCTTACAGCTATAAGGGAATCCATATAAGTTCCTCATCCTCAAGCACCTGTCCAACTCTGTTTTAAAATTATTGATGGAATCAGCTTCCACCACCTTTTCAGGTAGAGCGTTCCAGATCCCGACCACTCTCAGCGAAAAGATTTCTCCTCATCTCCCCTCTAGCTCTTTTGCCAATGATTTTGAATCTATTTTCTCTGGTTATTGACCCACTCACCAGAGGGAATAGTTTTTCTCTCTATCAAAACCTCTCATCATCTTGATAACCTCTATTGGGTCACCTCTTCACCTTCTCTGTTCCAAGGAGAACAGTCCTAACTTTTCCAACCTCTCCTCATAACTGAAGCCTCTCATCCCTGGTAACATCCTGGTAAACCTCCTCTGCACCTCTAAGGCCTTTATATCTTTCCTGAAGTGTGGGGCCCAGAATTGTCCAAAATACTCCAGCTGAGGCCTAACCGGTGATTTTATAAAGTTCTAGCATGATCTGCTTTTATATTCTATTCTATTTATAAACCCAGGTAACCAATATGCTTTTGTAACCATATCGACTTGCCCTGCACCTTTTAAAGATCTGTGCATATGGACACCAAGGTCTCTCTGCTCATCTACACTTTTCAAAACCGTGCCATTTAAAGTACACTGTCTTTCCATGTTAGCCCTCCCAAAGTGTTTCATTTCACACTTCTCCACATTGAACTCCATCTGCCATGCTTTTGCCCATTTCACCATCCTGTCTATTATCCTGAAGTCTACAATTATCCCCATCACTATCTACAGGAAACTTTCTGATATCCGGCACTGACGGGACCGAGCTGGTGCCGTACCATCAAAAGTGCCGGACATACCAGCGTTAATGTTGAAACATAAGGAACTGAAAAGCTCCATGTGAATCAACAAACCCTGTTGCTAACAGCTTCAAAACAGTCGGCTGCAGCTGCAAGAGTCTCTAGCTGAAGCTGTTGCTATAGCTACAGACCTTGCAGTGCCTGATTGGTGAAAAAAAAAGCAACGAGAACTAAAAAAGATGTATAGAAAACGGCTCCTGATTTTTGCCGTTAGATCGAGTATTCTGGACATATAACCTCCGGATAAACCAAAGTTTCCTGTACTACTTTGACAAGTTTTGTATCATCTGCAAATGTTATAATGCTGCACCCTACACCCGAGTCTAGGTCGCTTATAAAAATTGAAAAGAGTAATGGACCCAAAACTGACCCTTGGGGAACACCACTGTAAACCACCTCCAGTCTGAAAAACATCCATCCACAAGCACCCTCTGCTTCCTGTCACTGAGCAAATTTTGTATCCATACCACCACTTTCCCCTTAATTCCATGCGCTTCCATCTTTTTAATAAGTCTCCTGTGTGGCACTTTGTCAAATGCCTTCCGAAAGTCCATATATACAACATCTATTCCAGTACCTTGATCAACCTTCTCTGTTACCTCATCAAAGAATTCAATCAGATTAGTCAGACATGATTTACCTTTCACAAATCCATGCTGGCTGTCCTTGATTAACCCATGCCTTTCCAAATGAAAGTTTATTTTGTCCGTGATAATGGTTTCCAATAACTTCCCCACCATCGATGTTAGGCTGACTGGTCTATAGTTTCCTGGTTCATCCCTCTCCCCTTTCTTGAATAGTGGTATAACATTAACAACACTCCAGTCCTCCGGCACTGCTCCTGTATCCACTGAGGATTGAAAGGTTGTGACCAATGCCTCTGCTATTTCTACCTTGGCTTCTTTCAGCACTAAGGATGAAGTCCGCCTGGACCAAGTGATTACCAACTTTCAGTAATGCTAACCTTTTTAGTACATCTTCTCCATCTATTACTATCCTGTCCACAACTTCCCTCTCTTTTAGTGCAACCTTCACATCGCCTGCTTCCTTTGTGAAGACCGATGCAAAATTCTCATTTTAATACATTAGCCATGTCCTCTATGTATATGAAGATTTCCCTTTGGGTCCTTAATAGGCCCAACTTTTTCCCTAGCTAACCTCTTGCATTTTATGTTTAGAAAATGTTTTAGGGTTCAATTTAATGTTGCTTGCTAATCTTTTCTCGTAACCTTTCGTTGCCTCCCATGCTAACTTTTTCAGTTGCCTCCTGTACTTTCCATAATCTTCCTGATTATTAACTGCATCTTGCTCCTGACATTTCTCATAAGTGCATCTTCTTTGTTTTATTTGCTTATGAATTTTAAACACCCAGATGGAAAAAATACCCCATAATTTATGAAGCGCCGGCTTTGTGTTACTTAGTTCAGTAATGGAAAACATCAGACTCCTTTTAAACCTTTTGGTACAGTGCTCACCACTGAAAGGCCTTTGATCACATCGGGTGGTTGGTGCACTTGAATGGGAGTAAATTCAATATTAATCTGTGGAAACATTATTTCAGTGAGCGAGCGGTCAATCTATGGAAGATGCTCCCTGGGGAGACGGTGGAAGTAGTTCGTGTTGATTCATTCAGATGCAGATTAGATAGATTGGATAGAAAACTGGTTGGCAGACAGGAAGCAAAGAGTTGGAATAAACGGGTCTCTTTTTTCGAGTGGAAGGCAGTGACTAGTGGGGTACCACAGGGATCGGTGCTAGGACCCCAGTTATTCACAATATATATTAATGATCTAGACGAGGGAACTAGATGTAATATCTCCAAGTTTGCAGACGACACAAAGCTGGGTGGGCGTGTGCTCTGTGAGGAGGATGCAGGGAAACTCCAGTACGGTTTGGACAGGTTGGGCGATATGACAGATGCAGTATAATGTGGATAAATGTGAGGTTATCCACTTTGGTGACAAAAACAGGAAGGCAGATTATTATCTGATCGGCAATAGATTGGGAAAAGGGGAAGTGCAACGAGACCTGGGTGTCCTTGTGCATCAGTTGCTGAAAGTAAGCATGCAGGTGCAGCAGGTGGTTAAGAAGGCAAATGGTATGCTGGCCTTCATAGTGAGAGGATTCGAGTACAGGAGCAAGTGTGTCTTGCTGCAGTTGTACAGGGCCTTGGTGAGACCACACCTTGAGTATTGTGTGCAGTTTTGGTCGCCTTATCTGAGGAAGGATGTTCTTGCCATGGAGGGAGTGCAGCGAAGATTCACCAGACTGATACCTGGGATGGCAGGAATGACGTATGAAGAGAGATTGGGTCGATTAGGCTTATATTCGCTAGAGTTTAGAAGAATGAGAGGGGATCTCATTGAAACTTATAAAATTCTAACAAGACTAGACAGACTAGATGCAGGAAGGATGTTCCTGATGGCGGGGGAGTCCAGAACCAGGGTTCACAGTCTTAAGGATAAGGGGTAAGCCATTTAGGACAGAGATGAGGAATTTCTTCACCCAGAGAGTGGTGAACCTGTGGAATTCTCTACCACAGAAAGCAGTTGAGGCCAATTCATTAAATATATTCAAGAAGGAGTTAGATATATTTCTTAAGGCTAAGGGGATCAAGGGATATGGGAAGAAAGCAGGGACAGGGTACTGAATTTGGATGATCAGTCATGATCGCATTGAATGGCAGAGCAGGCTCGAGAGGCCGAATGGCCTACTCCTACTCCTATCTTCTATGTTTCTATATTTCAGAAAATCACATTTTGGGATACAGTACATGAGTAATTTGAGACGTGTGATGAGGAATTGGTGACTTTGGACCTATGGTTCCCAGAGGTCTCCACCACTGGGGATTTTCCTCGCCTCGTGTCTGGGTCTGTTGTAGACTCATTGGCAGAGGTTGATTGCTGTGATTATTCAATAACTCTGTTATCATTGTATTATGCGACTATCAGGATGGTAGAAGTAAAAGTAGATGTACCTTGGTCTATTTTGTCCAGCAGTTCCTATGTTCACACGAGAGGCCATAGTTGACTCTTCAGGATTAGTCTACACCATCGCTTGATGCCCAGAGGCTGCAGAGTCACCATTGTGTTCCCCATCTTTGTGTTACATTAACTAAAGGTTCATCTGGCAGAGTGATGGTGGCTTTTATCCCATCAGCCAGGATTGGCTCCAGGTCACACCATCCACAAGCTGTACTGCACCAACTCGTCGAGGCCTCTTCAACAGCACCTCCCAAACCCACGACCTCCAGGACCCAGAAGGATAATGGCAGCAGGTGCATTGGAACAACAACACCTTCAAACTCTCCTCCAAGTCACACACCATCCATACCTGGACATATATTAACCATTCCTTCATTGTCACGGTCAAAATCCTGGAATTCCGTATCCAACAGCACTGTGGGGGCACCTCTGCCACACTGATTGCAGCAGCCCACCACCAACCCCTCCAGGGCAACCAGAGGTAGGCAACAAATGCCGGCCTTGCCAGTGACGCCCACATCCTGAGAGTGAATTTTAAAAACTAGTCTCACTGCCTCCTGGATTAGAGAGAAGGGAAATCAGCCAGGGTCCCTGCTCCTGATCACTGTCCAGCGACCTCTGGGTTCGCGAGAAGGGAAATCAGCCAGGGTTCCTGTCCCTGATTATTGTGCAGTGATCCCTGGATTAGAGAAGGGAAATCAGCCTGTGTTCCTGCTCCTGATCACTGTCCAGTGACCCCTGGGTTAGAGAGAGGGGGGGGGAACCAGCTAGGGTTCCTGCTCCTGATCACTGTCCCAGTGACCCCTGGGTTAGAGAGAGGGGGGGAAACCAGCTAGGGTTCCTGCTCCTGATCACTGTCCAGTGACCCCTGGGTTAGAGAGAAGGGGGGGAAACCAGCTAGGGTTCCTGCTCCTGATCACTGTCCCAGTGACCCCTGGGTTAGAGAGAGGGGGGGGGAAACCAGCTAGGGTTCCTGCTCCTGATCACTGTCCCAGTGACCCCTGGGTTAGAGAGAGGGGGGGGGGGAAACCAGCTAGGGTTCCTACCCCTGATCACTGTCCCAGAGGAGTGGACTAGTCCTCTATCACCCCCCAGCACCCCTTCCCCTTCGCCCGGCACCTTCCCATGCAAGCGTAGGAGTTGCAACACCTGCCCATATATCTCCTCCCTTCCCACTGTCCAGGGCCCCAAACACCCCTTCCAGGTGAAACAGTGATTTACTTGTACTTCTTGCAATCTAGTATACTGTATTCGCTGCTCACGATGTGGTCTCCTCTACATTGGGGAGACCAAACGCAGATTGGGTGACCGCTTTGCGGAACACCTCCGTTCAGCCCGTAAGGGTGACCCCGAGCTTCCGGTCGCCTGTCATTTCAATTCACCGTTCCATTCCCACTCAGACCTCACCGTCTGCGGCCTCTTGCATTGTTCCACGGAAGCTCACCGTAAACTCGAGGAACAGCACCTCATCTTCCGATTAGGCACTTTACAGCCTTCCGGACTCAATATCGAGTTCAACAATTTCAGATCATAACCTCGGCCTCTGTTATATTTTCATATTTTTTATCCATTCTTTTGGTTTGTGCCTTTTCCTTTTTTTTTTCTCTCTCCCACATGGCAGCTGTCTTTCACTCTGCCAGTGCATTTCACACTTCATCTAGTGCCATTGTTTGTTTCTTTACCTGTCCTATTACTATCTCGTCTCATCTTGAATATCTCTTAATGTCTCTTCTTTCATCCCCTCCCCCATTTCCCAGCCCCCAAACTGCCTTTTAATCTGTTTCATTTCCTGCCTTTTTTTCTCAGTTTTGAAGAAGGGTTTCGACCTGAAACGTTGACTCTATTTCTCTCTCCGCGGATGTTGCCTGGCCTGCTTCCAGCGTCTTCTCAGATTATTTGGTTATTTATCGCAAAGCTTGTGAGGCCTTGCTTTGCACAATTTGGCCACTGCGCTTGCCTTCATTACAATGGTGACTACACTAAAGAATATTTAATTAGCTGTGAATCTCTTTGGGACGCTGTGAGGAAATGCACGTTCTTTTTCTTTAATACTTCTTGAGCATTGTCTATTCATGTAAAAAATGTTAAGTCTTTTGGTATTTTTCCATAGTGTGTAATGGTAAAGGTGTTCCTAAAATAGAAGTTTCTACATAGTTTTCAGCAAAATTTCCGATCAGAAAATGTCAGTGATATTTTCTTGGCTGATGCGTTTATTTTTCAGTCGACTGAGGCCTATTTTGAGTAGATTGACTTATTCTGGTTGACTCCCTATGGCAACTTCTGATTTTAGGACTTGCGTTGAATGTCTAACTTCCTATCCAGTGACTGCTACCTGTGACAGCTGGTCATCCTTTTTTCCTGTCATGCATTTTTCAGAAATATGAATCCTGCTCCAACATCAGCAACATGATTTTGGCATGACTGTTTTCAGGAAGGCTATCCTGCTTGCAACATCTAAGCTTAATTCTTTCAAATTCAAAGAGACTTTGAATTTTGGTCCTTACAAAAAGGTACAGCTGGTTTCGGTAGAGAGCAGACTTCGGAACGTCCTAGGAGTGATGCACTGGGCAAGCAATCTTCTACACTAATTGCTGACTCTGGGTTTAAGAGGGAGGGGGGGAATCGTGCATGGAGAAGTGTGTGAGGCTAGCGGTGCAGTTGGTAGGAGATGGCTTTTGAAGATGCATTCACTGACCTTGACCAGTGGTCTGAGGTCATGAAGCTTCTTTGGGCACTGGGGCCAGGTGGTGGGGGCGACACTGCTGGCAGTGACGGCCTCGGTGATGTACTCCCACATCATTCTTTCTGGAGGGTCTCCTGGCCCCTGTGGGTAGAGGAGCTCTCTTGCAGTGTTGACCCCCTGCACAACATTCTGGTGAATCTGTGCTGCCTTCCTTCCAAGGCCAGTATATCCTTGTGATGCCCAGAACTGTACAGTGCTCCAGGTCTGGTCTAACCAGGGCTTTGTATATTTATAGCAAAACTTCCTCCCCGTTATATTTTAGCCATCTCGATCGATATAAAGGCTAACATTCCATTAGCATTTTTGATTTTTTTTTGTACTGTCCTTTACGAGGAGCGATACCAGAAATGCGAGGTTATACCTATTGGGAAAGGATGAGAAGGCTGAGTGGTGTCCTAATAGAAATCTTTAAAATTATGGAATGTTTTGATAGAGTAGACACCGAGATATTGGCCTGGAATTTGTGTTCCTGATGACTGCGAACTGGCAGCGTTCACCGTCATTCTGCCTTTGAAACTGACCACAACTTCGGGATGTAGCGCACGCGCAGCCGAACGCGGGAATCCTGAAGTTGTGGTCTGTCATTCACTGCTCCAACACTGGCTGCGTTCTGGGACACCCCCAACCCCACCGAGCCAGCAATCAGTGAAAACTCTCAAATCATGGAAACGGACAAAAACGTGGTTCTTCTGCAGTAATTACGCTGTTAAATACCCCGTTAAAAGTTAGACCCAAAGAGATTAGGTGTAGCTGGGGTTTTAACAGCGTATTGACTGATAAAACAGAGGTGATGGCCCTAAAAAAATTTTTAATTTTAACTTTGTGCAGTGTCAAATTTATCCATTTTAATAAATATTTAAATTTTTTAGAAACCTTTTTCTAAAAGTTTGTCCATCTTTATTTCAGGTTTGCCTTTTCCCCATGTGAGAGCCCCAATCTTTCTTTTACTCTCTCTAACATTTTAAAAAGTTACATTTTAAGAGCTTACCCACCTCCTGGTTTGCTGTCTGCATTTTGATTGGCTGCTTAGACAGCTTGTTGACGTCACAGCAGCTCGCACTATGGGAGTCCCACTGTACTACGCTGAATTGAATTACATGTTGGAAAACCCGAACTTCTCTACACCGAGATGGCGAGATCTTTGTGCGAAGCTTACTTCGGGGCCAGCAACCAGCACCTTTGCTGCACTGCTGGCCACAAATTCCGGGCCAGTGTTTCCACTTGCAGGGAAGAGCAAAACTAGAGGCCATCACTATAAGATAGTCACCAAGAAATCAAATCGGGAATTCAGAAGAAACTGCTTTACCAGAGAGTGGTGAGAATGTGGAACTCGCAACCACAGGGAGTGGTTGAGGCGAATAGTATCGATGCATTTAAGGGGTGGCTGGATAAGCATTTAAGGGAGAAAGGAGTAGAGGGCTATGCTGATAGTTACAACAACAACAACAACCTGTATATATAGCGCCTTTAACGTAGTAAAACATCCCAAGGCGCTGCACGGGAGTATTTTGAGACAAAAGACACTGAGCCACATAAGGATAAATTAGGGCAGCTGACCAAAAGCTTGGTCAAAGAGGTAGGTTTTAAAGAGCATCTTAAAGGAGGAAAGAGAGGTAGCGAGGCAGAGGTGTTTAGGGAGGGAATCCCAGAGCTTAGGGCCTAGGCAATAGAAGGCACAGCCAACAATGTTGGAGCGATTATAATCAGGAATGCTCAAGAGAGCAGAATTAGAGGAGCGCAGATATCTCTGGGGTGGGGGGGGGGGGCGCGGTGTTGGGCTGGAGGCGATTACTGAGATAGGAAGGGGCGAGGCCATGGAGGGAATTGAAAACAAGGATGAGAATTTTGAAATCGAGGCGCTGCTTAACCGGGAGCCAGTGTAGGTCAGCGAGCACGGGTGATGGGCGAATGGGACTTGGTGCGAGTTAGGACACGGGCAGCCGAATTTTGGATGACCTCAAGTCTACGTAAGGTGGAATGTGGGAGGCCAGCCAGGAGTGACTTGGAATAGTCAAGTCTAGAGGTAATAAAGGCATGGATGAGGGTTTCAGCAGCAGATGAGCTGAGGCGGGGCGGAGACGGGCAATGTTACGGAGGTGGAAATAGGCGGTCTTTGTTATGCTGCAGATATGTGGTCGGAAGCTCATTTCAGGGTCAAATATGACACCAAGGTTGCGCATAGTGTAGTTCAGCCTCACAGATGTTGGGGAGAGGGATGGAATCAGTGGCTAGGGAATGGAGTTTGTGGCTTTGGTTTTCCCAATATTTACGTAATAGGAGAAAATTTCTGCTCATCCAGAACTGTGTGTCGGACAAGCAGTCTGACAATTTAGAGACCGTGGCGGGGTCGAGAGAAGTGGTGGTGAGGTAGAGCTGGGTGTTGTCAGCGTACATGTGGAAACTGATGCTGTGTTTTCGGATGATGCCGCCAAGGGGCAGCATGTAGATGAGAAATGGGAGGGGGCCAAGGATAAACCCTCGGGGGACAGCAGAGGTAACAATGCGGGAGTGGGAAGAGAAGCCGTTACAGGTGAGAACAGACGGGAGGAGGCTCGAGTGGAGCATAAACACCGGCACGAAGTGGTTGGCCGAATGGCCTTTTTCTGTGCCGTATATCCTATGTAATTATAAGACCACTACATTTTAGTGATCGATGTACATGGACCCCCAAACCTTTTTGGACCTCTACTGTTCCTAGCTTTTTGCCATTTAAACTCCTTAATTATATCACTTCTTAGTCTTCTATACTCAAGGGAATACAAGCCTAGTCTATGCAAACCTTCCTTATAATTTAACCCTTTTAGCCCTGGTATAATTCTGGTGAATCATAGAATCATGGAAATATACGTGAGTGGCATTAACTGTATAAAAAAAGAGACTCCTCATCTTTTCTCCGACTGTTCCTGACTCAAAGGCTGTAATTTTAACCCACAAAAAATGGGTGGGTTGTGGTCAAGTGGGAAGTTAGTGTTAAAAATCTGAATCCCGACCAGAATTTGTCTCTGACCCACTACCTTCCGGTTTTAACAGAGGCGAGCAGCCAACTCGCTCCAAGGAGGTGGGTCGTCCATTTAAATATTATAATGAGGCTGGCGTGACTCAAATTAAAAAATGTTGGTTAAATCGAACAGCGATTGGTCAGGTTTTGCAGGTCTCGTGAAACCCGCCAGCTAATGGAAGGCATGGACCAGGAGGTAAGTGCCTTTACACTTCTTCCCCTGGATCCAGCGTCCCAGCCAAGCCCACTCCCCACAGTCGGTGACCACCACCCCTCAAGAGGCCTCTGATTTTTGCAGGGCCTGCAGCAAAGCCGATCTCTCGGCTTTCACGACTGCTTCCGAGCCCCCACCCCCGCTTCCAACCCGACAAAGTATTAAAATTCAGGCCAAACTTGCTGCAGACTAACTTGCTCCTTCTGCTCACCAGGAGAGAGGAAGCCAGAAGTTTAAACTTTGCCTCCTCCCTCAGCTCTCTGTGTCACGGACTGCCTTGCCAAACTACCACCTGGAATGAGAAGCCCCCCATCCCCCGCCTGCTCAGTGTGGGAGCCGTGGCAATTACATTGTCTGCTGGCACCTGAACGCACCCTACCGTACTGCGCTAATGATTGCCTCGAGACTGAGGTGGATAACAGTTTTAGTGGCTACCCATTTCCCCTCAGGAGAACACAAATTTCTAAGCGTCCATTATTTCAGCATCTCTGGGCTTTTTGAAAGCAAGTTAGGAAAGTGCACTGGAATTTGGAACTAACACTTTGTAAACTGAATCTAACTTCATATCAACATCATAATATAAAGTAAACTGAAATCCCTTTCAAGCCAAATAGGTAAAAGTCTATGGTACTTCAGCTCCAGAATTCTTACACTTACTGAGTCCAGAATTGACAACTGAAGCTAAATCTTTTACCAGTGCACAACTATTATTGTGTTCCTTTGGCACATACATAGAAAACATAGATGATAGGAGCAGGAGTAGGCCATTCGGTCCCTCAAGCCTGTTCTGCCATTTAATGAGATCATGGCTGATCATCCAAATTCAGTACCCTGTCCCTGCTTTCTCCCCATATCCCTTGATCCCTTTAGCCTTAAGAAATATATCTAACTCCTCCTTGAATATATTTAATGAATTGGCCTCAACTGCCTTCTGTGGTAGAGAATTCCACAGGTTCACCACTCTCTGGGTGAAGAAATTCCTCCTCATCTCAGTCCTAAATGGCTTACCCCTTATCCTTAGACTGTGACCCCTGGTTATGGACTCCCCCGACCATCGGGAACATCCTTCCTGCATCTAGTCTGTCTAGTCCTGTTAAAATTTTATAAGTTTCAATGAAATCCCCTCTCATTCTTCTAAACTCCAACGAATTTAAGCCCAATCTCTCCTCGTATGTCATTCCTGCCATCCCAGGTATCAGTCTGGTGAATCTTCGCTGCACTCCCTCCAGGGCAAGAACATCCTTCTTCAGATAAGGTGGCAAGAACATCCTTCTTCAGATAAGGTGACCAAAACTGCACACGATACTCAAGGTGTGGTCTCACCAAGGCCCTGTACAACTGCAGCAAGACATCCTTGTTCCTGTACTCGAACCCTCTCGCTACGAAGGCCAACATACCATTTGCCTTCTTAACCGCCTGCTGCGCCTGCATGCATATCTTCAGCGACTGGTGCACAAGGACACCCAGGTCCCGTTGCACATCCCCTTTTCCCAATCTATTGCCGTTCAGAAGATAATCTGTCTTCCTGTTTTTGCCACCAAAGTGGATGACCTCGCCTTTATCCACATTAGGCAGATGCATGGCAAATGCAGTATAATCACCCAACCTGTCCAAATCATACTGGAGTTTCTCTGCGTCCTCCTCACAGCACACACGCCCACCCAGCTTTGTGTCGTCTGCAAACTTGGAGATATTACATCTAGTTCCCTCATCTAGATCAGTACCTTACCCCCAATCCTGTGTGCTTTAACTTTGCATGCTAATCTTTGATGTGGGACCTTATTGAAAGCCTTCTGAAAGTCCAAATACACCACATCCACTGGTTCTCCCTTATCTATTCTACCAGTTACATCCTCAAAGAATTCCAGCAGATTAGTCAAGCTTGATTTACCTTTTGTAAATCCATGTTGACTTTGTCTGATCCTGTCACTGTTTTCCAAGTGCTCTGTCATTACATCTTTTATAATGGACTCTAGCATTTTCCCCACTACCGATGTCAGACTTACCGGTCTATAATTCCCCGTTTTCTCTCTACCACCTTTTTTAAATAGTGGGGTTACATTAGCTATCCTCCAATCCGTGGGAATTTTTCCAGAGTCTATAGAATTTTGGAAGATGACCAGCAATGCATCTACTATTTCTAGGGCCACTTCCTTAAGTACCCTACGATGTAGATTATCAGGCCCTGTGGATTTATCGGCCTTCAATCCCGTCAATTTCCCCAACACCATTTCCCTACAAATACTGATTTCATTTAATTCCTCCCTCTCATTAGACCCTATGTTCCCTGACATCTCTGGGAGGTTATGTATCCTCCTTTGTGAAGACAGAACCAAAGCATGTATTTAATTGGCCTGCCATTTCTTTGTTCCCCATGATAAATTCCCCTGATTCTGACTGCAAGGGACCTACGCTTGACTTCACCAATCTTTTTCTCTTCATTTATAGGAACTATCCAATTCAGTTATATCCAGCACAGTATCGATCAAGTTGCTTACTGTGAGCAGAGCTGACACTAACGCACAGAATAGGAAGCGGTTTTGACTTTCCCACAAGTATATATCTCACATTCCAAGTTATTGATTGGGAGAGCATCCGGTCAGTCATTGGTGTGATGGATGCAGGCTGCGTCCAGCATTGTGTTGTAACATTTCTAAGTTGTATCTTTTCATATGAAATGGTCGCTAGGTCAGGGCATTGGAATTTTAAAATGTTTTTGATCGGATTTCTTTTATCATTGTCTTGATCGCATGTGGGTGGTGTAAGTACAAGAGTGTGACTACTGCAGGCGCGATCTAATTGGCTGTGATGCTACAGGAGATGTTGGGTTAGCCAAAATTCCAATGGGCTTTGTTCAGGTCTGAACTGTTAAACAACTCTTCAGACAACTTTCCATCCATCTTGAGTCAGGTAAATAATTAATGGCAGGGCTATTGAGAGAGTGGATTTTCTTCAAACTTGCTTATTGTGACTGGCCTATGTTGACTCTGAGGTGCAAGAAGCTGCCTGGAGAGAGATTTTACAGCAGCCTTTCGCCATATCTTGCGTTCACTTAATTGAACCAGAGTTATGCCACAGGGCTGAGGTGGAGCTTGGTGGAACTTGGGTGCCTGTGTTGCATTTAAATTAAATGAAGCACTTGAATTTCAATTTTATTTATAAAAAAAAGTACTTCATTACTCCTATTTTGCTGATTCATCTTCCATATAAATTTGTCTTACAAACACGATTTGTAGTTTAGTTTGAAATATATGAACTGTCAGCATGGTGGGCTTTGCTCCTGCCTGAGTGATCCAGACACAAGATTTCTAAGGTTTGAATTATAGAAGGTCTGCCCATGGAAACGGCACGGTGAGCATGATTAAAGTGTTTTGGGAGAAGCCTGAATTGTAACAGCTAGTTACAAACAGGCCAACTAGGGCTGGACAATAAATATTACTGTGCCTGTGTCACCCACATCCCAAGAATAAATTTTAAAAATCAATTTTGGTTTATATTAAACTGTTAATGTGCAGAATAACAGTTAGCCTGTTGAGTTAATATGATTCAAGAACCACGAGGATCTCCCTAATTATTCATGAAAATGTAATAAATGTTTTGGCTGTTGAAACCTAATTTGTTTTCCCTTCTTGAGCATCGTGCTGGAACCAGTGGGTCTGGGAGTCAGTCCTCCATGCATGTGTACCAACATTTAAATACTTTTTACAAAAAAGAGAACCAGGCTGTGGCAACTGGTTTGCCCAGAAGTGAATGTGGAAGTTTACATTTTGAAATCGGGACAGTGATTTGCTTGATGGAGATGATTCGCATCTGTTCCTTTAGCTACTTTGTTTAACCTGTTACCGTTAACTGCCTAATTTGTAGCGCTTTATAGGAAATCTTCACTCTGTTTTTCCCGAGTGAACCAATTAATTTTGTTCTCTTTTCTTCCTTTCTACCCCCTCCTCCCCACCCCTCCTCTCAGGCCATGGTAGGAATCTTGCAAGGGAAAGGATGTGGAGAAGATGAAAGGACACCATTGCAAGATCTGAAACCTTTTCGCATTCTCATTAGTCTTCTGGACAAGCCAGAACTAGGTACTGTATTATGGACAGAAATACCATCCAGCAATCGGGAGGGAGCAACAGATTGGGGGTGGGTGGGGAGGGGGAGAGAGCGGCCGTGATCGGCGGAGTGGAGGCCAGAGGATTCCTTGTGGGGCTTGGAGTACTCCTGCTCCTCCTGGCCCACAAGGAGTGCTGTAAAAGGCACTTGCCTTCTTGAGCTGGAAGCTCCTGCCTCCCTTTCTCTGCCAGGTTTTCCGAGCTCTGGGAATCCCGTGTGGCAACTATGAAAGTTAAATCGGGTTCCCAATTGCACTTTGGGAGCCTGATTTACTCAAGCTAATGAAGTGCCCTGCCTCTCGACTCGCACGACACAAAACAATGGCAACGGGTGCATAAACACCAGTTTGGAGACATGTTCCCCCTTTTAAAATTCCTGCCCCTCTCTTTCCCCCCCCCCCCCCCCCTGCTGTTAGTGGGGGGGGGGGGTGAATGTGGATTAATATCGAGGCCATTGTTTCTGTGTCTTGTTTTGGGTAAAGTTTTAATTTGAACAACTAGAATCATAGAAACTTACAGCCCGCCAGGCCTGTGCTGGCTCATGGAAAGAGCAGTCGTGCTCAGTCCCACATCCCTGCTTTTTGTCCGTAACCCTGCAAGTTCCTCATCCTCGGGCACCTGTCCAACTCCCTTTTAAAATTATTGATGGAATCAGCTTCCACCACCTTTTCAGGTAGAGTGTGCAAGATCCCGACAACACTGAGTGGGGGAAAAAAAATCCTCCTTATCTCTGCTCTAGATCTTTTGCCAGTGATTTTGAATCTGTTTTCTCTGATTATTGACCCACTCACCAGAGGGAGTAGTTTTTCTCTCTCTACTCTATCAAAACCTCTCATCATCTTGATAACCTCTATTAGATCACCTCTTAACCTTCTCTGTTCCAAGGAGAACAGTCCTAACTTTTTTTGTCCTAACTGATTTGTTTCTAATCCGGTTCCGAGAAGGCGGCTGTGCATTTCTTACACAATAATGCAGCAGTTGTTGATTAATAGTGGCTGATCGACCAAAAACTGTGGAATCTCTCAACTTTAAAAAGCAGTTTGTGTGTGGTGTTTTTCAATTCTGTAACATAAGCTCATATTTTAGAAGTTGTTGAAACAATTAAATATGTTGCTGTCAGTTTGCAGCACACTTGTGCAAGGTATGCTGTGCACTAGCTTTGTTCCTCTGCACCATCTACCTCACAACTGAAGCATCCGACTTCTGCCCTGCACGAGATGAGCAATATTTTTTTCTACCTCTGCTCTACTCTTTACAAGTGAGCTCTGATCCCAAGCTGCGACTAATACTGATTTGTAACCAGTTATTGGACGATGTGCAAGAATGGCCTGAAGTGGTTTGCCTCCTGTCTTTTGGTCCCCCTCTCTGTTTAGCAAACTGCTTTGTCAGCTTAATGCTTGCTTAGCAACACAACCAAGATCAGGAACTCCATACAAGTGACTCATAGTTGCAACCCCACATCCCACTATATGGTGATTCAGTGTGTAGATGTAATGTTGTGTTGCACTGCATTGTTTAGGAGCATGTCATGCTGCTTCTTTCTACTGATTCCACAGTCCCTGCTATTTTGCAACTGCAATAGTGCAGTAAACTATTGGTTCAAGTGAAGTTGTCTCCTACTATGTACTTTTCATATTTGGCTAAGAGAATTGAGTTGATCCTGTCATTCTAGGGCCAGCAATCTTGGAAGATGTTCTTATAGAAGTTTTCAGAACATTGCATTCACAGTGCAAAGCTGAATTGAATCTCAAACCGCAACCTTCCTACAGCAAAGACCGCACTCAGTTAAGCAGGTATATTGGCTTATTTGGATTGTTTACAACCTAAAGGAAGGGAGCTGTAATTATTTCTAATCTGCAGTATCTTTCACCTCTATACTAAACTTGTACTGTGCAGCATAAGGTGTAATTTTTTGCCTGTTGGAGATGACAATTTGATGTGCATAGTTGTACACCTTCAGAAATGTTTGGTACTATTGAATACAACAAAGTAATTACACCTACTGTCTTGTAGCTTGCATGTTTTTCAAGTGTGACAGTATACAGAATAATCATGGCCATTCACATCTAGTCTCACCTGACTTGATCTAGCCAAGTGGAACAACTAGGTGCTGACTGGCAGCTAGCTAAACTAGCGGCATTTTATCTTAAAGTGTTGGTATCTACAACACCGTTTCTCCTTGTCTGTTGAGCAGCCTCAGCATTTAAAATTACTGTTCAAACTGAGTTTTCTTGTGTCAAATTAGAGTTTATAATTACACTATATCTCCAAGCATATTAAAACTGCCACTGAACCCAGTGCTTGTTAAAAAAGATTCGAAAGTGTGCTAAACTCACCGGCACAGTAAACAGTCTAGGAGATACATTATTGTAATTTTAAAAGGAATATCTTAATTCTAAGGCTATATTCACTGTACTTGCCGTTTTACAGTTTGTAAATACCTGGACCTCAGGTGGAATATCTAAAATGTATACCATCTCTCGCTAAGTGAAGCATTCTGTTGCATGTTGATGATCGGCCTGTTGGAGGAGGCGCTACAGAAACAATGTGCATTCATATAGCGCATTAATTTAAAACCTCCCAAGGCACTTCACAGGAGTGTTATCAAACAACATTTGACACCAAGCCACATGAGAGAATAGGATAGGTGACCAAAAGCTTGATCAAAGTGGTAGGTTTTAAGGAGCGTCTTAAAGGAGGAGAGAGAGGCAGAGGGGTTTATAGAAGAAATTTCAGAGCTTGGGGCCAAGGCAGCTGAAGGCATGGCCACCAGTGGTGGAGCGATTAAAATCAGGGATGCGCATGAGGCCAGATTTGAAGAGCGCAGAGATCGGAGGATTGTAGGGCTGGAGGAGGTTATGGAGAGAGGGGTGGGGTGGGGGGGTGGTGTAGGGGTGAGGCCATGCAGGGATTTGAAAACGAGGATGAGATTTTTAAATTTGAGGCATTGTCAGACCGGGAGCCAATGTAGGTCAGCGAGCGCAGAGGTGATGGGTGAATGGGACTTGATGCGAGTTAGGACACGGGCAGCAGTGTGTGCCCTAACCCATACAGTAGGCTAGGGCCTAAATGCAGTGTTCCTTCAGCTCTAATATCTGGATTCCAATCCAACTCCGACTTCATCCTGTCTGGTATCTTCACTGTTGAACACAAGCTGTGGAATAATATTTTAACTGATATTAAGTACATGTTTTGGTTAGTGTGCAGTATGAGTTATAACAAGTTGGGAATAAAATAATATTGGGTGACTAAGTATGTTCAAAATAATAAAATATATGAAATATTTACATTTTATCAATATGACCTTTTTCAACCTAGGCACAACATTGATTATTTTCTTTGTTGCAGTAAAATGAGAGAGAATAAGAAGACTTCCGAGCTAATTAAAACTGCAAACCTTCTGTTTAATTCCTTTGAACCGTATTACATGTGGGATTATATAGCTCGTTGGTTTGAAGAATGTTGTCGGTAAGTGGCACTGCTTTGTATTAATCACATTGCAGTAATCTTGCAACATAGACCATAGTTAGTTTTTTGCCATTGCACTGTTTTTAAGACTTGAGGACAAATTCTGAGAGAATGTAAAGTTTTTGTTAATGGTCTCTGCTAAATGGTTATATAAGTATGTCATTTGATATATTTTTCAAATATTGCTTGGGTGGGGAAGTAATTGGATCCCTCAGCATATTTTTAAAATGCAAAAATGATTTAGTAACAACTGATATGAGCCAGTCTGTTGGAGGGTATTTGGCTCTTGGGACAGTATTTGTTGGGTTCGAGCCACCAAATGTGAAATGAAGCCTTATTAAATAATCTTTACATACAGTTCCCAATAAAGGTTCTTTTCAAAACCTGACTCTGGTATTTTCACATGCATACCAGAATAAAAGGAAAAAGAAAACAAGCTAGAAATTACCTTTTTGTATTTTGTTGAACGAAAGCAAAATTCTGACTTTTTGAAAATCGAATTATTTTATGAAGTTCAGTAAATTTACACACTTTCTTGGGGTATGACCTATTGCAGGCTGCATTGTACTGGCAATTATGTACGGTGAGGGTTTTGCCAGTTCAGTACCTTTCATTATTAGTTAATTGACCAGAAAAGGGCACTTTCAATAATAAAGGGGTTCTTGGGTCAAGCAAGGCTTCATATTTGGAAGAAACGACTATTCGTATCTTTTTATTTAGCAGTTTGTACCTGTGTATACTGATAGTTTGAGAAAAATCAAGTCTGCGTTCATACAGACAACAGATATTATATCTTTTCCTTTTCTCATTAGGAGAACACTGAGTGCCAGATTACAGGCCTCCTCTCGTGGCAAGGAAATGTCCGAGTACACTCTGGCTGAATTCTGTCTCTTGGTAGACTTCCTGTTGGACATCGTGTCTTTGGTAAGGATTTCACCTAATCGGTTTCTCTAATTGGTTGTTAGCACCTGAGCAAAAAAGATGATAAAGATTACAAACAGAGCTGTACATTTCAGACTAATGATTTGAAGGAAAGGCCACTGTCTGGGTTTTTCATTGAGTATTATTCCTTGAAGTTTTAATAACCTCAACGTGGTTAATTCTACCCAAGGTTCTGTATTCTGACCTTCGTGCCTAAATATGTTGGACTTTCCGAAATAAAGTGTTTATAAATGGAGGATGAAAAGGAACAGAAATTTAAGGAAAATATACAGGAGTCATGATCTCTCTCAAAATGCTAAATTCAGGCTTCAGTAAATTCTAAACAGTAGGTGCAAGGTTTTAAATGGCACTTTTGGTAGCTCATGGAGTGAGCATTTCTGCAAAACTGCTCCAGAATGGGTGACGCTTGATGCAACAAATGGATACAATCTGTAGGGTTGCAATGGGAGGGGCAACGAATGGATAAAATATGGGAGGGAGAAGGTGGGATATATTTTTGATATCTTGCAAAATATTCAGTTTTGATGTGACTTGATAAAAAAACATGCTGCTGTTCTATAAACAGCAACATAGCAAAACTTGGCAACAACAATGTGTTGAATGGCAAAGAATGGTGAGATGGAAGATAACCTAAACCACAAAGCTACAATGCAACCGTACTATTTTCATAGCATCATTTCAGCCCTTGATTTAGATTGCTCTTCTCCTAGCAGTGTAGTATTTTGATAGTCTCCTAATTGTACAATACTGCTGTCAAGAAATAGCGTAGTGCCATTTTATTGAGTTGCATGTGATCCTCCGAATGCCATACAGCAGTGGTCATTTGTACATTACGTTGTGGCAGTCTGAGAAAATATCAACCAAGTATTAATGGGAAAGATGACTATTTTCTGGCTGATTATTTAAAGAATTTTTTTTGTAAGCATGCAGGTGCAGCAGGCGGTTAAGAAGGCAAATGGTATGTTGGCCTTCGTAGCGAGAGGGTTTGAGTACAGGAACAAGGATGTCTTGCTCCAGTTGTACAGGGCTTTGGTGAGACCACATCTTGAGTATTGTGTGCAGTTTTGGTTGCCTTATCTGAGGAAGGATGTTCTTGCCATGGAAGGAGTTCAGCGAAGATTCACCAGGCTGATACCTGGGATGGCAGGAATGACGTATGAGGAGCGATTGGGTCGATTGGGCTTGCACTCGCTGGAGTTTAGAAGAATGAGAGGAGATCTCATTGAAACTTATAAAATTCTGACAGGAGTGGACAGACTAGATGCAGGAAGGATGTTTCCAATGGTCGGGGAGTCCAGAACCAGGGGGTCACAGTCCAAGGATAAGGGGTAGGCCATTTAGGACAGAAATGAGGAATTTCTTCACCCAGAGAGTGGTGAACCTGTGGAATTCTCTACCACAGAAGGCAGTTGAGGCCAATTCATTAAATATATTCAAGAAGGAGTTGGATATATTTCTTAAGGCTAAAGGGATCAAGGGGTATGGGGAGAAAGCAGGGACCGGGTACTGAATTTGGATGATCAGCCATGATCGCATTGAATGGCGGAGCAGGCTCGAGGGGCCGAATGGCCTACTCCTGCTCCTATCTTCTATGTTTCTATGGCATGATTTAATCTATAAATTTGGTTTGAAATGTTAATTTTGTGTTGGCTTTTATTTTTGCATCATGGCCAAGCAAACGCTGTGATGGTCGGTGACCGAGGGGAGGAAAGGTGTGGGACTGTTGGTGAATGTGGAACTGGGGTTGTGTTTACTGGTATCACAGCTGGATGAATCGGTCATGAACAGTCCGGCCAGAAAGCGGCTGTCTGGATTGCCGCCTCCTCTCCCTGCCTCCTCCAGTCTCGCCTCCTCCCCTCACAGTATGGTGACAAAGGCTGTGCCCTCATGATGGCGAGTTTGTGCAGCATGCAACAGACCACCACGAATCTTGACGGCTGCTCTGCCGAGTACTGCAGGGCTCCTCCAGAGCGGTACAGGCATTCGCTGCTCACGATGCGGTCTCTTCTACATTGGGGCGTCTAAACGCAGATTGGGTGACCGCTTTGCAGGACACCACCGTTCAGTCCGTAAGCGTGACCCTGAGCTTCCAGTTGCCTGTCACTTTAATTCTTTGCTCTACTCTCACTCTGACCTCTCCGGTCCTTGTCCTCGGCCTCTTACACTGTTCCAACGAACTCCATGTAAGCTCAAGGAACAGCACCTCATCTTTCGATTAGGCACTTTACAACCTTCTGGACTCAACATTGAGTTCAACAATTTCAGACTATAACCTCTTCCCCCAGTTTTTCAGGCGGCAGCTGTTGATGATTCTGCCACCCCCATTTGCAACATTATTTCTGCTGCCTTCCATCCTAGCACAGACTGTCCCTTTAGTTCCTTCCTCCCCTCTTTCTCCCCCTCTCTCTCTCCCCCCCCCCCCCCCCCCCTTTCCCTGCCTCTGCACCTGCTTAAAACCTGTTACATCCCTAACTTTTTCCAGTTCTGATGAAGGGTCACAGATCTGAAACGTTAACTCTGTTTCTCTCTCCACGGATGCTGCCTGGCCTGCTGAATGTTTTCTGTTGTTTCGAATCTCCTAGATCTTGACTCACAAGTTTGTAATGCTGACTCTCTTTAAGAGTTTTAATCCTGTGTGGGAGTCCAATCAATTTAATTACATTTTGTGTACTGCTTATTTATAGTACTTCCAAGCTAGATTGGGAAAAGGAACAATGCTCAAGCAGTGCACCCTGATCAGGGGCTTTTATTCAGTGTAAATTTTTGAGTGTAGGACGTTTCTCAAATCTCAAAAGACTTTTTTGTAGAACTTTCACCACTTTATATCATCCAGAGCCAGGCCATTCAGGAGAGAAGTTAGGAAACACTTCTTCACACAAGGGTGGTAGAAGTGTGGAACTCTCCACAAAAATCAGTAGATGCCAGCTCTATTCATTATTTAAAACCTGAGATCGATAGATTTTTGCTAGGCAAGGGTATTGAGGCATATGGAGCCAAGGTGGGTAAATGCAGTTAAGATACAGATCGGCCATGATCTGATTGAATGGCGGAACAGGCTCGAGGGACTGAATGATCTCCTGTTCCTATGTAAGTATTGTGCTGCATTTTTATGGCTACTGCCATGTTTAACGGCATCTTTGTGAAAACCACCCTGGAATGCACAGGGTTTCCTGTGTCGTTCCAGGCATTGCTGGTGACTTAAATGAGGCCATTTTCAGGAGACTGTGTAGCACAAATAATGTTTTTCCCTTGTGTCTGCTACAGAATGCCTATAGCCAGTAGGTCATACTGTGTACTTAATCAGGCAGTGACGCCTTTTTACATAAAATTTACATTTTTGCCCCTTATTCTAAAGATCCCAAGGCCCGGGAAATCCTGCCGGCCAGGTTTAAACCAGGAAGACAGGTTAAATATGAGGCATGCGGCCTCATAATAAAATGTCCACCCCCTGTCCTGGGAGTGGGTTGGTTGCTTGCCAAATCCATGAGTATTATGCTAGAATCTACTTGGAATGCAGTGCCCTGCTGGAGAATATCTTAGACGGTCCTCAGTGCTCCTGGACCCCAAAATATGGTATGTAGCTTATCTGATTTAAACTTGTATTTGATGTAATGCTCCATCAGATTGAAACTTGGACATGGCAGTATCTTATAGGGGAATAGATTAATCTCTACACATGAAAGCAGAATTGGGTGAGTATAATGTGCAGTTCGTGACATAGCTCATTCTTTCAGCCTCCACGGCCAAAGCAGTAGTCTGCCGTCCAAATGTGGGAACCGCCCTGAGTCACTGTTCTTTGTCTGAAATTATTTTGTGTTTCATTTATCTCATGTTGAAACTTTATCCAACACCACACACTATATCCAGCTTCCTTCGAAAGGAAGTTTCATTTTATTGATTTGAAGAGCCTTTGTGCTCTCTGCAGATGTTTGATTTGTTAACAAAAATGTACGTGAGTCCATCACTAAAAAGTGTTCAGTGATGTGGTAAATGTGCTAAACCATGTTATTCCTGAGCTGGTCAAGAACCACTAGGGGGAGGAGAAGGATAAGGGGTAAGCCATTTAGGACAGAAATGAGGAGGAATTTCTTCACCCAGAGAGTGGTGAACCTGTGGAATTCTCTACCAGAGAAGGCAGTAGAGGCCAATTCATTAAATATATTCAAGAAGGAGTTGGATATATTTCTCAAGGCTAAAGGGATCAAGTGGTATGGGGAGAAGGCAGGGACCGGGTACTGAGTTTGGATGATCAGCCATGATCGCATTGAATGGCGGAGCAGGCTCGAGGAGCCGAATGGCCTACTCCTGCTCCTATCTTCTATGTTTCTATGAGATGCTCATTGTTCACGTGAAGACTTCATGAGCTAGTATGTAAAAGGTTTCTCTTGACACTTGTCTCTATAAAGCAGCTACATGGAGTAATTTGCATACATCTACACAACATTTGTGATTTTGCAATTTCGGCATTGTGATGCTCCAAGCTCGCTTTGGTATTAAAACCGATCACCAATTACACTACTTGGTATGCTTCATTTTATGGGGAAGAATGTTAATTTAGCATTCTTGGATAAGTCATTCCTCTTTTTTAAATGCAGTTCAACCGTTACATGCTAAGGTCCTTCCTTACCTGCCCCTCATTTCTCTTACTCAATCCAACTTGGAACTTCTGATTTTTGTTTGTTTATTAAATCCGTGATTCGCCAATTTAGTCTCTGTTCTGGCCATCTTTCAAATGTACGGAGTTGTTCTTCCAAAGCTATATACACAGTGGGATTGGGAAGAAGCATATGACTTCTGTTTGGCATCATGATTATTTTTTTCTCCTGTCTATTTGCTTCCATTCCCTCTCCTGAAGATGTTGACTCCTTGCTGGGGCATTTCCATAATAAGGGTTACCCTGTGCTAGCGTGGCCAATATCCCATTATTCACGGGCATCCCTTGATGGTGAGTGTCAGCAGGTTATCAAATAACCACACTCAGACTGTTGCAGGTATATGGTTTTTCTTGATTGGAAGTTGAGCTTCATTTAAGGAACAAGGAAGACTGTATCTAAGGGTGTGTCACTCGAACGTGATTTTATCAAGTAAATTTATTAAGTCTTCTCCTTTTCTAGGATCCCTCATTTGGTGTGGCAGAATATATTGCACCTGATGAAACAAGGTGCCTTTTGTCTTTTTTAATGTCCTCTTCACATGAAATTACTGCTTACTAATTTGTCTACTTAAAATTAGATACGGATGAAATGTGTCCTTGTGTGTTATAGGACATCAGAGGCAACTGAGTACATGACAAAGTACTCTGAGCTTGAGGGGGGGAGAGAGGAAGAAACAAGTATGAACTGCAGTGAGCTGTTCAGGAATGCTTCAGTAATTTCTATTCTCTTCCTGTCCTCTTGAATATGACAACTCTGCTTTTTTTATAAACCTCTGCTTTCTTCTTTTAAAGCCTACTCGAAGTATGAGAGTACTATGTCAGGTATGGGACTCCTACCCTCGTATCACTTCTAATCCTTCTGCTTCCTCATCAATAAAACAGTTGTATCATTGCATGTAATTCTGGAGTGGTTTTGGGGACCCAACTTATTTAAAAAAAAAATATGTTAAGCTATTTGCTGTTTTTTTTTAATCTACTAATTTACTGACTTTTTTTTATTTTCAACAACAACACAGTGCATTTATATAGCACCTTTAACGTAGCAAAACGTCCCAAGGAGCTTAAACAGTGTTAACAATAAAAACATTTTTCACACCAAGTCACAGAAGGAGATATCGGGACAGAAGACAAAAAGTTTGTTTAAGGAGCATCTTAAAGGAGGAGAGGCAAAGCAGAGATGCGAACAGGTTTAGGGAGGGAATTCCAAAGCTTAGGGCCAATGCAACTGAAAGCACGGCGGCCAATGGCGGAGTGGCGCATGAGGCCAGAATTGGAGGAGCGCAGAGATCGCAAAGGCTTATCGGGCTGGAGGAGGTTAGAGGTACGGAAGCGGCTAGGCCATGGAGGGATTTTAAAATTGAGGTGTTGTCAGACTGGGAGCCAGCGTAGGTTAGCAAGCACAGGGGCAATGGGTGAATGAGATTTGGTGCGAGTTAAGATATGGGCAGCAGAGTTTTGGATGAGCACAAGTTTATGTAGGGTGGGAGGTTGGCCAGGAGAGCATTGGAATAGTTGAGTCTCGAGGTAACAAAGGCATGGTTTCAGCAGCAGATAAGCTGAGGCAGAAGTGGAGCTGGGCGATGTTAGGGAGGTGAAAGTAGGCAGCTTGGTGATGGAGCCGATATGTGGTCGTAGCTCATCTCTGGGTCAAACACAGCACCAAGATTACGAATGGTCTGGCTCGGCTCCAGACAGTTGCCAGGGAGCCGGATGGAAACTGGTCAGGGAACGGAGTTTGTGGTGGAGACAAAAGACAATGGCTTCAGCCTTCCCAATATTTAGTTGGAGGAAATTTCTGCTCATCCAGAACTGGATGTCTGACGAGGTGTGTGACAAATCAGGGACAGTGGAAGGGTCAAGAGAGGTGATGGTGAGATGGAGCTGAGTGTCGTCAGTGTACATGTGGAACCTGATGTGCTTTTGGATGATGTTGGTGAGGGGCAGCATGTAGATGAGAAATGGAAGGCAGCTAAGGATAGATCCTTGGGAGATTGCAGAGTAACGATGCGGGAGTGGGCAGAGAAGCCATTGCCGGTGATTCTCTGCCTACGATTAGATAGATAAGAATGGAACCAGGTGAGTGCAGTCCCACCCAGCTGGACGACAGTGAAGTGACTTTGGAGGATGATGGAGTGGTCAACCGTGTGAAAGGCTGCAGACAAGTCAGAGTGAGGGATAGTTTACCACAGTCACAAAGAATGTCATTTGTGACTTTGATCAGGGTCGTTTCAGTACTGTGGCAGGGGAGGAAACTTGATTGGATGGATTCAAACATAGAACGATAGGCACAGATTTGGGAGGCTGAAGTGGTGAATTTAATGGAACTATTTTCCTCAGTTACTATTGATTTTGCATGTAAAACCAGCTTGCTTGGGAAAACCACCAGCATGATTGCTATTTCAGGCCAGGCATGTTGCGGTTCTTGACTTCAGATGTTATTTTTAAAGTGAATGGCCCCGGAATTTGCGATCCATGATGAGGCGAACTGGCAGCGTTTGCTGAAATTTTGCCTATGAAACTGACCGCAACTTCAAGATTTAGCGCATGTGCAGCCTAATGCAGAAATCCTGAAGTTGCGGTCAGTCATTCATTGCTCCTCCACCCCCCCCCCCCCCCCCCCCACAGACACAGACAGACACAGACACACGTGTAATCTGTCAAATTATGGAAACTGCCAAAAACTTCAGCTCTTCTGCGGTAATTAAGCTGTTAAATACTCCATTAAAAATGAGACCCTTTTGGGTTAAGTGTAACTGGTTTTAACCAGCGTAGTGACTGTTAAACAAAGATTATCGCCCTAAAAAACTAATTTTAATTTTGTGAAGTGCCAAATTTATCAATTTTAACTCAATTAAAAATTTTTAAGAAACTTTAAAAGAAAATTAACTTTTTTTGTAATAGTTTGTTCATCTTTATTTCAGGTTTGTCTTTTCCCCATGTGAGATGCCCCAATCTTTGTTTTGTTCTCTATCATTTTTAAAAAGTTAGAATAAAAGGAGCTTATTCACTTCCTGGTTTGCTGTCTGAGAGAATTCTGCGTTTTGATTGGCTGCTTAAACAGCTTGTTGACATCACAGTAGCTCTTCCCCATTAACTTGGTTTCAATTACATGTTGGAAAACCTGAAATTCTCGCTACAGAGATCACAAAATCTTTGTGCAAAACTTACTTCGGGGCCAGTGACGAACGCCTTTGCTTCGCTGCTGACCGCAAATTCCGGGCCATTAAGTTATTCGCTTGAGTCTGGGTTATTAAAGATGACAGTGGAAAGTAAAATACATGCCCAGTGAGATTATTATTATTTTTCTTCTGCTGTTCCAAAAAAGCATGGTCTTCATTTGAAAGTTTTGAACTGAAGGCTGGACTTCAGAAACTCTCAAGTGTGTGCCAAAATTCGGACAAGTTCACATTTCTACCAGCATCTCTGATTACTTTGAGCTAATACCGTTGATATAGCACCATTTCAAGAATGTGTTATGTTATGTTATTGTAAATGTCTATCTTTCCTGTGTTTAAGAAAATTCACACACATTTTATATGGTTTCAGAAACTATATCATCCTTGTGGAAAGCTTCACATCTTTTATTTATGTCTCTTGATTGGAATACCTATGTAGTTCATAAATGCATATACTTAGCCATTTTTAAGGTTTGAGAAGCATTGTTCGTTATCCATGCGTTACACACTTGTGAGGATTCTGGTACTATATTACCAGCTTTGTTTTTTGCATTATCATATTGTGCTAACACTTTTTTTTCCTTCATCAAAAAAGTGCAAAATATAATGGAATCTCACTATAACAAACTAATCCCATATACAGTAAACGGTTTTGGAACTAATCTATGATCTTCACTATAATTAATTCAGCCCTTGAGAATTAGTTTCATTTGCACAAGGGTTATGATACCGTCCAGGATGCTGCAGCACTTGAAGCTCCTGACCCCTACAGAAAGTTGCTGAGACTACAGCTGTATAGTTTTTAATTGGCTTAAAGGCCAACCATATTCACTATAGCCTGAATTCTTGAGAAACAATAAAATTGTTCATCTGAATGAGTGTTTGCCTACGGGAACATAATTTGTTTTACAGAGCTTGTTATAATGAGGTCTCGTTGTATGGACTGTTCATGGGCAATGCTAGAGCTGTGTAGTACCTTTTTTATTTCCAAGGTTAGCGTAATTATTTGGTTGTGAAGGTTCAAAGTGGTGACTCATGTTAATAGTTCACTAACTTATGATTTCTGAGTGGTTCTGCATTAGTAACCTTCTAAGAAATCCTGCTGGCTTGTCTGGGCGAAAGAATCAAGAGCATTTCTCTTCCTGATCTCCTGCCCCACTACCCCAGCAACTGAAGACTGATAAAGACTTTGCCAATTCTAAATATTGGGCATCACTATAGCTCCTTGATTATCATGCTGGAAGAGCAGAAGTCACTACTTTCTCCAGCAAATTGACATAGCAAATTAAGTTTCCAGATTGTCAAGCGTTTCTTAGCTTTAATGAGTTAAATGGATTTAAATATACATTTGCCAATTACATTTTATTTTAGAGGGGGAAATCACTCTTCCTGTTTTAAACAGCAAGCTATTGATCCACCAGTTTGCTTATGCTATGTCTGTATGGTCAGCTTGTTTGCAAATAGATTGCTGAAGGTAATGCTTCATTATTTTTGCCCATTAGGAGACCTACATCGAGATTCAAACGGAACACTTGCCCCAGTTGTTGCTGCGGATGGTATCTGGTCTGACGAGCCACCTGCAGGCTTTATGCCTGTCCGAGCTCACTGACTGCTTAAAGCTGTGCTCGAAGATACTTAGTAAAGTGCAGCCGCCCTTGCTGTCACCTGGGGTAGAGTGTAGGCTGCATTTTCCAGGACATGCCAGCTTTGTCCAACAGAAAGAGGAGAAAAAGGTACACTTTTCTGTTTTGTGGTTTGACGCAATTTTGATGAAGTGTTGCTTTGAATGTATTGTTGGGGACTTGACCCTTTTTTTTTCATTTTATGAACAATTGTCCAAAAAGAACACCCTCATAACAGGCATAACATGGCAAGATACTGAATTAAGAGCAGAGTTGGACTATAGGAGCAAAGGGCATGCCTGAGGGGTCAGTCACGCTGCTAACATAAAAAAGGCTACAAATGATAGTTAGAGAGTTCCTAGATGGTCCAACTAACTATATGGAACTTTTTATACTTATCCTGAATTTTCTTGCCAATTTTCAGTGGCTCAGAGCAGGAACCCTGTTTGATTTCCCTTCTCCCAGCAACCCAGTGGCAGTGGTGCTGAGGGCAGCATCCCTCCTGCTCTCCTGGTTGAGAATTGGCTAAGGGAGTAAAGAGCAGACATTGAACTTGGGAACTTTTCCTCTGGTTGGGATGGCTCAGCAACTCCCTGGATAAACCTGCTGGGCTATCGAGAGAGCAAGAAATCTTTCTGTGGTTTTTCTCTGTGTGCTTTATTAAAGGGCAAGGTGAGTCTGGAAGGAGCTTCTATTTTTGCTACAAATACTTCCCATTTTATCGAAAGAGATCATCTGTTTGCCAGAATTTGTTCATGGGTAGCATCCGAGAATGTCACGGGAAACATTGTATGGTGTGGGGGGGGGGGTGACGGGCAGAAAGAGGGGAAATGGGATGTGTGACTTTGGAATAGCCTGGCGCAGAAAGCCAACCTGCAGATCGGTCCAAAGGCTAACCAGTGTGGATGCTGCTATCTGAAATAGAAACAGACAGCGCTGGAAATACTCAGCAGGTCAGGCAGCATCTGTGTCAGACAGGTCCAACTTTGTAGTCTCTGCTGTTTTCTGCTCTAAGATGCTCTGATCGGTGATGATAGGAGAGTGGCTCCGATTGCCACGTGGGCAGTAATATTGATGGTTTTACAAAACCAAGAAAGAAAGTTCTGGTGAATTTAATTACCTCTGTGAAAGGGAGCACTTCAAACAAGAATGCCTCCTTGTCCCTTTTTTAATATTTTGTTTCTGATGCATAATTATTGCAATGAAGATCCAGCAACAAAAAATATTAGTTTCAACTGACGCATCTCGCCCATCAATCTATAACCTTGTTTGTGTGGCTGCAGCATCTTCTAATGATTCTGTGCCCTAGAAGTGGGGCTTTCAGAATGTTAAATTTTTCACCGCACTATTTGAATATTTTGGGTTTTTCTAAGAATTTTCATTCAATCAATTTCTTTTGATCAGGTTTCATCAGCCAACCTTGGGGCTTGTGGTGATGTGTTTGAAGATGCTGAAAATCCTCCGAGCAGTCAGTCATCTGAAAGTGGTTTTACTGAGTTCGTGCAGTATCAGGCAGACAAAACTGAAGACATTGACAAAGTGCTGGGTGAGGGCCAGAATTCAGGGTCGGTGCCACAGGGCAGCACTTCTTCAGAAACTGAAACTGCTTCCACTGTTGGCTCTGAAGATACCGTGGTCCCATCATCAACACCACATGAGGCTAAAGTGGCTGTGCCTGTGGGGACTTCTACTCAAAAGACAACAATGCAGTACTGCTTAGAGTACTTTGAGCAGTTTTTGACCCAGCTCATTACTCTTTATATTATTCCCAGTGAAGTCATTTGCCAGGCGTTTACAACAGCATTCCGTATGGATCTGTGCCGAGACAGCGGCCAGACTGATCACCGTGACCTTGCTGGTAAAGACGATGCAGCATTTCAAGCACCAAAGCATCAGCAGGGTTCCAAAGGGTATCATCACGCGTTCACTGCTGCATGCCAGCTTTTCTTTGAGTGTTCCAGCTTTCCTGTTTACATTGCAGAAGGAAATCTAGCATCTCCACCTCATATCAGTAAATCAGAAACTGGTAAGTTTTCATGCAGCTCTAATGTGCAGGGTGCGAAAATGCATTTATGCTACTTATAATACAGGCTCCACGAACCACTTATAGTGGGCGTGTTCGCATGACTGTGATCTACCCACTATATGGCTGCTATAACGTTGCAGCGCTGATGCTGTAAATGTTCCTTCTGTGTAGTGACCTTTTACCCAGTTGTTTCCAGCTCCACTCTGACCTGCACCATTAAACTGCAGTTAGTGCTTATTAGAGTGTAACCCCACACCATTTACAGGGGATTAGAGGGTTTAAGTACACAAAACATAATTGAACATTAATACAAAAGCAAAACACTGCGGATGCTGGAACTCTGAAATAAAAACAGAAAATGCTGGAAATACGCAGCAGGTCAGGTAGCATCTGTGGAGAGAGAAACAGTTAACATTTCAGGTTGATGACCCTTCATCAGATCTGGAAAAAGTTAGAGATGTAACAGATTTTAAGCAAGTGCAGGGGCAGAGAAAGGGGGGAGGGGAGGAAAGAAGAAAAGGGAAGGTCTGTGATAGGATGGAAGGCAGGAGAGATTAAATGACAAAAGGGACGAATGGTGCAAGGCAAAAGGAGATGGTAATGGGACAGGTTAAGAAACAAAAGATGATTCTGCCATTCTAGACTCATCAACAGCTGCCATGTGGAAAAAATAGGGGCAGAGGTTATGGTCTGAATTTGTTGAACTCAATGTTGAGCCCAGAAGGCTGTAAAGTGCCTAATCGAATGATGAGGTGCTGTTCCTCGAGCTTACGTTGAACTTCGTTGGAACAGTGAGAGAGGTCGGAGTGGAGCAGAGAATTAAAGTGACAGGCGACTGGAAGCTCGGGGTCACCCTTACGGACTGAACGGAGGTGTTCCACAAAGTGGTCACCCAATCTGCGTTTGGTCTCCCCAATGTAGAGGAGACTGTATCATGAGCAACCAATACAGTATACTAAATTGCAAGAAATACAAGTAAATCGCTGTTTCACCTGGAAGGAGTGTTTGGGGCCCTGGACAGTAGGAAGGGAGGAGGTAAAAGGGCAGCTGTTGCATCTCCTGCGCTTGCACAGGACGATGCCGTGGGAAGGGAAGGGGTGTTGGGGGTGGTAAAGGAGTGGACCAGGGCGTCGCGGAGGGAACGGTCCCTTTGGAATGCTGGAAATGGAGGGGAGGTGAAGATGTTTTTGGTGGTAGGATCACGCTGGAGGTGGTGGAAATGGTGGAGGATGATCCGTTGAATGTGGAGGCTGGTGTGGTGAATGGCGAGGCCAAGGGGAACCCTATCGTGGTTCTGGGAAGTATAGGTGGTTTTTACACTCCTTTAACCCAGATCCTTTAACCCAGATCCTGCCGCTGGTCGCCAGGAGATGTAAACTGTTTTTGATCCTAGCCCAATTGCTAGACGGACGGTTTGAATCGCCCCCGCCTTGCGAAAGTTCGATACCCGAGAATTATTATTCAGAGTGTAAATGAAATAAGTCACTGACAGGAATGCTTCGGTGAAAAATCAAACTTGTATTTATTTGGTCTAACATACACTGGCTAAAACATGCACTACTAAACAAAATCACTGTCCCTGTGGAGAATAAAATCCAGATTACAATCAACATACATCAGTACAAAACTGGGGCCTATAACAAGCAGTAATTCCCTTTAAAAACAGCTATGGTGGACTATAATTCCAACCCTATCAACGAATTACCCAGTCGCATAAACCCCTTTTCGCTTGGCTGAACCAAACGAAGCTCCCACCCTCGGAATAGCCCAAAAACTTCACTTCTGAGTAACCTTAAGCCCCCTACACCTCACCCAGTTTGCCTGGAATATCTGGTTACCGGCTTGGCTCACTCGAGACTGTGCTTACCCCGGTTTCGATCACTCTGCTCGTCAGCTTCTCTGGTACTTGTCTTGTTGGAGCAGGAACGGGAGAGAGAGCGCGCAAGAGAGGTGGAAAAAGAGTCTTGTCTTTATAGGGGTCTGCCTGCCCCTATCTTTTCCCGCCAATCTTCTTAAAATCCTTTTGTGTTTCTGAGCACTCCGGTGCTTAATCTGTGATGAGTCATCCTCAGACCCATGCGTATTGGATTTGTGTTGGGAAAACTGGCTTCCTTCTGGCTGGGTGAGGCGAGTGGGTTCATTGTTCTGCTTCTCCTCTGAGATGGAGGTGAGAAGTGTTTTTGCATATTAGAATGGTTTTTCTAATCAAGTTCAATGGCCCACTTCCTTTTTCCAGGACTGTCGGGCGAACCCAATACATACTGGATGATGGATAGTTCTTTTGTCACAGCCAACTGCCATGCGTTCTCTGGAGTTTTAACAAACCAGTCTTTCACGTATCTGCACAGGGCGATCCCATAACGGAAATACCCTCAGAAAAATCCCATAAAGTCCACAAAAAAATATTCTTGACTGAATCCATTCTTCAGAGACTTTGCAATCTCTTCAGAAGGGGTCATGTCAACCACGGTAGAGGGGAATCCTCAGTTGAGGAAAAAAGAAGACATATATCGGAAGCACTAGTATGGAAGGTGGCATCGTCAGAGCAGATGCGCCGGAGATGGAGAGACTGGGAGAATGGAATAGAGTCCTTCGAGGAAGCGATTTATTCCGTGCACCTTAATGAGGTGCAAACTAGTGAGTAAGCACAGCTGTTTCTACCTGAAATAAATGGGAGCAGTTAAGACGTTCTAGCCAGCAATTTTGAAATTGACCTTAACGCAAATAGTTAATGGTTAGCGATTTCGACCAATTTCTAAGTGACTGTCCGTTTTAAATATGGTGGTTTTAAGTGGTGGGGACCAACGTTCCCACTAAGCTGCGCAGCTGCCTGGAGGAAGGTCCCATGCAGACCATTCACTGGCTTTTCAATGCCAAATTTTGAATGGGCCGCGCAGCCACTTAAAGGGACCCCACACCCAAATAAAATAGGGGGAGCATTGGTGGGGACTACTATACAAAACAGGACCATTCTGCATTTCAGTGTCTTGTGTTGCTCATTCAGCTGGTGTAAGTGGAAGAGTTGGGTTGCTAACATTTGAGTTATTTTATGGCTGAGCTTTGATTTGTTTTACTGAAGGACAATTCCAGTTCTCCAAAAAGACACAAGGTTTATAACACCAGATAGATTAAAACAATTGAACATCTAACCAAGTGGGCTTTAATCTAATTGATTTTCTTAGCGAACCGTTGTGGTTTAAAAAAAATAGAACTTTTCTGCTGCTTGTCATAATTTTGCCTATTGAGACTATTAACCGATAGTAGATTGTGCGATTTTCTGTTTATCTGGTTAACCTGCTTATAACACATTAACGACTTCCTTAAAATAGTGCTGCTGGGAATTTTACACAAGTGCATCAACCAGGGTGCTAACCATGGTGTGGAACAGAATTTCAACCTGCATGCATATTAAAATCCATTACATTTGTTAGGAAGATAGTTACATTTTTGATTATATTAACGGATTAAAAGTGCCCATGTGCCTATCCTATTTGTGGATTTAATGTCTTTTTTTGCTATTTTTCTCTTCTCATATCTTACCTGAAGTCACTGACTATCGTAAAACTGCTCAGTCACAGTGCCCTGCAGCCAATATGGTATTGAAAAGAGATCAAAGTGACTCGGGCATCAAGGGCTTCACTAATGCACAGGAACTGCAAACACTGGCCTTAACGTAGCTATTAAAAGACTCTGATGTAGACACACTAACTCTGTTAAAGGTCTAAGCCCCAACCAGCATATCCTGATCAAGTGACAACAGTTGCGAAGCATCTGTCTTTGGTTAACAAATACTCCTGCCAATGTAGTTTCCATAACTCCGGGGGAAAGGTGTGCTGCTTCCACCAATTGGAAGGATGGAAACTACCAATATCTTTAACACCTGGCAGGGTTTGTAGCCATTGACCAGCTATTGCCTCCCCCATCTATTCCAATGCCAAAGGGACCATGGCCATTAATGCTGGCCCATTTATACTGAATGAATCAGCCAAAAAAAGTAGGATTGATCCTGTGTCCAAAAGGAGATCTCAAACGTGGTAGGAGATGCTGTGAATTTTTAGGAAACAGGATGCGGATAAGCCTTTACCCCCCTTTCACACACCGGGTCCCATACCCCTGTCTGCAGTGTGCTGACCAGGTGGAAGTTAGATCTATGTTTAGGACTGTGGATGGTTTTGTGTAGACATCCTGCTCCCTTGACCCTATTCCTACAAAGCTGCGAACCACCCAACTTCCCTTCTTAGCTCCCATGCTAACTGACGCTGTAAATGGTTCCCTCTCCTTAAGCACTATGTCGCCAACCCTTTCAAAACAGCTTTCATCACCGTGTCCTCAAATCCACAATCAACCCCTCTGTTCTCACTAATGCCCCATTTCCAAATTTTCTTTCCTCTCCAGTGGCCTTGAACATGTTACCTCCAAGTTCCGTGCCTGTCTCTGCAGCTCCCTGCTTGAACTGCTCTGATCAGTTTTCGCACCTTCCCACAGCACTGAAACAGCCTTAACCAAATTCAGGAACCACTTTGTGTGATTGTGACGTGGTGCATTATTCATCCAAGTCATAACCTCTCTACAGCCTTATGCATAGTCAACACACATCATCCTCCTCCAGTCCTCTCTGACAGCCTTGTCAGACTGCCCATGTTTAGTTCCACTCTTAACTATTAACTTAACTTTGGCAATGGCTTCTCTTCTAACCCCAGCATTGTCCCCTCCGGAATCTGCCAAAGGTCCATTCTTGTCCCCCCCCTCCTCCTCCTCCTCCTCCTCCTTCAGATCATCCACAGATGGCGTCTGCTTCCACATGTATGCTAGTTGCACCCAGCTCTATTCTCTACCACATCTGTTGTCCCCTCTGCCTCCGCTGTTGAACTGCTGGCTCAACATCAAGTCTTGAATAAGTGGTCATTTCCTGCAGCTAAATATTGGGAAGACCAAAGCCATCATCATGGTCCATGGCCCAAACTCCATATCATTACCACCAACTCTGTCCTTCTCCCTTGCCACTGCCTTCGGCTGAACCAGACTGTTCACAATCTCCGCATCCTATTTGATCCGAGCTGAGCTTCCAACCTAAAATCCTATTCATTGCAAAGACTTACTTCCACCTCCATAACATGAGCTAGATCTTCTGCCTGTTTGTAGTTGATGGGTGGGAAGCCTAGCCCAGTATATTTAGCTAATTCTGGGGAACTATTACCTCAAAGGAGGGTGGTGGATGTTGCAAACCTGAATTGGATAAATGAAACTGTTATAACACTGAGCTTTAACTGTCTTCTTTAGAGGCTCCATCTTGCCCTCTCAAGTGGACGTAAAAGATTCCATGGCACTATTTCATAGAGGAGCTGGGGAGTTATCCCCGGTGTCCTGGCTAATATTTATCCCTCAATCAACATAACAAAAACAGACTGTGTGGTCATTATCGCATTGCTGTTTGTGGGAGCTTGCTTTGCTCAAAATGGCTGCTGCGTTTCCCACATTACAACAGTGACTACACTTCAAAAGTACTTAATTGGCTGAAAAGCGCTTTGGGACGTCCCAAGGTGGTGAAAGTCGCTATAGAAATGCAAGTCTTTCTTTAAATAATTAGGCTAATTTGCTGTTTAAAAAGTTGGTGGTGACTCTAAGAAGGTGGTTCTTGCAGATGTTATGAATGTAAGTAGTCACGTTTTATCTTGCCACATGAGTGCATTGTGGTTGGTAATTTGGAATCAATTTAAAAGATATAACTCCAAGTAGGAAGTTTTTTGTGATTTGGGAATCGAGAACATCGGGCCATAATCTTAAGATGGCGAGGCCATTCAGGAGCGAAATCAGGAAGCATTTTCACACAAAAAATAGTAGAAATCTGGAGCACTCTTCCCCAAAAGGCTTGGACAATTGGAGCTTGCAAGACTGATCTATTTTTGTTAGGTAAGGGCATCAAGGGGTGTGGAACTAAGCTGGTGGGTCAATGAGGTTGTGGTGCAGGTCAGCCATGATCTCATTGAATGTGGAGCAGGCTCAAGGGGCTGAATGGCCTCCTCATGTTCTAAATGTTCCTATGCTGATTTTTGCAAGAATAGCCCAGTTTGTGTAAATAACATATTCTTTATCCCAATGTACACCATTTCTCCAGAGGGTATAGGTTCCTGCTATTATCTCGCAATTGTAGGTGTGCAACAATTTCAGATCATAACCTCGGCCCTTATTACTTTTTTACTTATAATTTTTTCCACCCCTTTGTTTTGGGTCCTCCTTTCTCCCCCCGCCCCCTTTCCTTTTGTTTCTCTCTCTCACCTGGCAGCTGTCTCTTGCCTGCCAGTACACTTCACACCTAATCTCAGCTGCCTTTTGTCTCCACGGGCCTATTACCATCTCGTCTGGCTTCGAATACCTTTTATTGTCTCTTTTGTTCGATCGCAGCCTTGCCTTCGATCTATTTCCTTTTCTTTCCAGTTTTGAAGAAGGGTTTCGACCCGAAACGTCAACTCAAATTTCTCTCCATGGATGTTGCCTGACCTGCTGAGTTTTTCCAGCATTTTCTGTTGTTATTTCGGATTTCCAGCATCGGCAGTATTTTGCTATCGTTTATTCCTCCGAGTGTTTCCTGTTTTTTTACATGTTGATGTGCTGCCGATTCAATAGTCTTTTGCAGTGTTAGTTTGCAGTCTCTAGACTGTTCATCTAAATTTCTGTTGGTAAGCTTGAAGTCTTACTTTTGATTTCTTTAGATTGTGAACAGGTAAAGCCACCACTCTGGCTCCAGACCCTCATGGCTGCCTGCTGTTTTGCCAGTGATTTCAGCATTCAGAGTGTCGCCATTTCACTGGTGCTCGACTTAGTTGGTCTAACTCAGTCGGTTGCTGCTGTTAGAGAAAACCTGAACAGCTTAGAGCCAGTGCAGCCGAGGAGTCCAAGCCAGGGAACAGTGGCTGTGGTCATCATGCCACCACTTACACAAGGAAATCTCAAGTATATGGCTCAAAAGACTGACTTTTTCAAGGTGAGTACATTTTTGAAGACTTCAGCTTTGAAAGGGTAAAGACTTTCTTGTTTCTCTGCAGCTATATATTCCTCTGCTATACAGAGGACAAGATTTCATTGTTTTATGTTAAACATTATATGCTGATGAGCATTCTTGTACATAAAACTTAGAAACATAGAAACATAGAAGATAGGAGCAGGAGTAGGCCATTCGGCCCTTCGAGCCTGCTCCGCCATTCAATGAGATCATGGCTGATCATCCAAATTCAGTACCCTGTCCCTGCCTTCTCCCCATATCCCTTGATCCCTTTAGCCTTAAGAAATATATCCAACTCTTTCTTGAATATACTTACTGAACTGGCCTCCACCGCCCTCTGTGGCAGAGAATTCCACAGGTTCACCACTCTGGGTGAAGAAATTCCTCCTCATTTCAGTCCTAAATGGCTTACCCCTTATCCTTAGACTATGACCCCTGGTTCTGGACTCCCCGGCCATCAGAAACATCCTTCCTGCATCTAGTCTGTCCAGGCCTGACAGAATTTTATAGGTTTCGATGAGATCCCCTCTCAATCTTCTAAACTCCAGCGAGTACAAGCTCAATCGACACAATCTCTCCTCATACGTCATTCCTGCCATCCCAGGTATCAGCCTGGTGAATCTTCGCTGCACTCCTTCCATGGCAAGCACGTCCTTCCTCAGGTAAGGCGACCAAAACTGCACACAATACTCAAGGTGTGGTCTCACCAAGGCCCTGTACAACTACAGCAAGACATCCTTGTTCTTGTACTCGAACACTCTTGCTACTAAGGCCAACATACCATTTGCCTTCTTAACCGCCTGCTGCACCTGCATGCTTACCTTCAGCGACTGGTGTACAAGAACACCCAGGTCTCTTTGCACTTCCCCTTCTCCCAATCTATTACCATTCAAATAATCTGCCTTCCTGTTTTTGCCACCAAAGTGGATAACCTCACATTTATCCACATTATAGTGCATTTGCCATGTTTCTGCCCGATCACCCAACCTGTCCAAATCGTACTGGAGTTTCACAACATCCTCCTCACAGCATACCCTCCCACCCAGCTTTGTGTCGTCTGCAAATTTGGAGATATTACATCCAATTCCCTCGTCCAGATCATTAATATATATTGTGAACAGCTGGGGTCCTAGGACCGATCCTTGTGGTACCCCACTAGCCACTGCCTGCCACTTGGAAAACGACCCGTTTATTCCAACTCTTTGCTTTCTGTCCGCCAGCCAGTTCTCTATCCAAGTCAATACCTTGCCCCCAATCCCATGTGCCTTAATTTTGCACGCTAATCTCTTATGCGGGACCTTATGGTGTTCGTCGACAATTCGGTTGCTCGGATGTTTTGATTTGCAGAATTTTATAACTTTGCAGGCAGACATGTGAATACAAAACATGCCTCCTTAAATGTCAAAGTAGAGTATTTTCCAACACAATAGAGATTTTTTGTTGAAAGTAACTGCATCCCCTCTTTCCCACACTCCTAAGTGACTATTTTTAAAATTAAAAAGGTACATCATTTTATTATACCCTGTCTTATACAAAATGCTGAGCTTTTTCTTAGGACTTTGTACAATAATGTTTAATTATTCACTACTGTTGTAACATACTCTGCATACTTAGATAAAATTTCTTCAATTTATACTCCAGGAAGACCAGCTGCCACTTTTTCCTAATTCAAAAACCTGCTGCTTTATTCTATTTCAATAAGCAATTTGTGAGCTTGCCTTGGTAATCGATAAACACTTTGTACCCATAGTGTTGGGAAGTTGCTGGTCTTGCATGCCATCTCTTTCTGGTTGTGAGCAACGAGAGATAAAACACACAAACCCAGGCAGTCAAACCAAGCTTTTTGAAACCGAATGCTGCGAGGTAGTCATACACCAAAGGTCTGGAGTGCAGAGGAGAATAGTTGGCAATTGTCACATACGCTGACCCAGTGATGTGGGAGGCATGGCATGTTCTTTATTTTGTATTCTGCAAAGATAAGTTGTACTGGTGAATTAAAGGAGTCCGATCATAACTGCTAATTTTGTATGTTCACCTTAACATGAAATAAAGCAGCTTGATAATTCGTAGCGTAGCTCGCCTCATCTCAAGTATTTGCTTGGTTTGCTTTCGGAGAGATTGAAGAAGCATTTTTGTGAAAGACATGAATATCCAGTCTAAATCACAAGGGAATGCTATTGTTGCCTTCCTGGGTGTTGCAATTGTATAAGGAGAAGTAGGGCAGTGTGAATCAGCTCCCATAAGTTAAGACGCTCAGATGGCTTACGGGTGCGACTGAGAACATTGGACCCAATAAGGCATCTATGGCAGACCTGAATTTTTGTGAGATTGAAGAAATTAATTAGAATAGGGATGTATTAACATAAATGGCTATTGATGCTGAATTAATCACCAAATTCAGCCGGGAATTGGATATGCAATAACGATGCAGGGAAAATGCAAGGAAATTGGATGAAAGTAATCAGCTCTAGTGGGGGCAGGACTAGCAACGATATGATGGGATGAATGGTCTCGTCTTCTCCTGAGTGTTCTAAAAGTACAATCCTACAGTGGAAAAGCTCATTTGAGTTGAAAAATAATGTACTGTACCACCTGTGTTTGGGATTTGAACATCAAGTCTAAAGAGTATCATTGTATATCATTAACAATTAACACATAACTATTGCTTTTGTTTCCATTTCCTATTAAAGCAAGTGTCAGTGACACTGTGGGACCAGCTGGGGGATAAAACCCCACAATATTATCAGAGAAGTGTGGAACTGTTTTATCAGCTGCATAATCTTGTTCCATCTTCCAGCATCTGCGAAGATGTCATTAGTCAGCATCTACTGCACAAAGACAAGGTATGTGGATATTCTAAAAGATTTGAGCACTCTTACTGTTGTCAGACATGTCTGAAATAATTATGTGGCCATTGCTACGGTACTGAGATCACCGCTGCAGAATTTGCTCTCCTTGATAAATCCATAGCCAGGATGACATGGTGGCCTAGAAATTGAAGTAGGCATTGGGCTGTTTGCATATGCAAATAAGGGGCCTAACACCTGTTTGAGGGCCTGCTCGAACATTGGTTTGCCCTGAGGCAGCTGACTGCACAAGCTCTACACAACAGCTACAACAAAGAGGGTACCTGAACGTGGAGCTGGGAGGAGCAATTTCTAGGCCTGCATCTTGATTATTAGATACATATTTTAAATTCGTCCTTATTACAGTAAAAGTTGCATATTGCAAGATGGATCGTCAGGATGACTGCTTCTGGAGGTTTGTCCTTTCCCAATTAAACAAGAGTCATAGGTTAATAAGTGAAAAATGAGTTTTGCTTCAAGTAGAAAATTGTGAAATCTCAAGTGATGCTAGAGATTGGAAGATGTTCTGTCTCTTCATTCCTTTATATAGGCACACAGTGGTAGACTTCCAGCAATAGCAGTTGGTACTATGTTGACACCTTAAAAAGGAGCAGGACAAATATCTGGACAAAATCAGATTGGGGATTATAAGAAGTATGAATACAGATGAACAGTAGGAAATGGTTCCTTTCCATTGTGGAAAGAGCAGGGGAATTATTCACGGAGTCCTGGCCAATATTTATCCCTCAACCAACACCTAAAAACAGATTATCTGGTCTTATTACATTGCTGTTTGTGGGAGCTTGCTGTGTCAAAATTGGCTGCCACATTTCCTACATTCCAGGAGTGAGTACACTTCAAAAGTACTTCATTGGCTGTGAAGTGTTTTGGGATGGCTTCTGACCGTGGAAGGCGCTGGATAAATAAATGCAAGTCGTTTTTTTTCTCTTCTAGTTGGATCCATGACTGTCATCTGTGGAAAGCAACCAAATGTTAAATTGGCGTTGATGAGCTTTTGCTCAGTTACTTTTGGTGGCCAAAAACTTCCTAAAAGTTTTGCTGTGGCTTTAGGAGATGAAATAAATTGAGTGGAGTCTCATGATGGTGAAAACTGTATATGCTCTATTGCAAAAGCAAAATACTGTGGATGCTGGAAATCTGAAATTAAAGCAAAGAACTGGAAATACACAGGCCAAGCAGCATCTGTTGAGAGAGAAACAGAGTTAACATTCCCTCTGTCTCTCTCTCTACCGATGCTGTCTGACCTGCTGAGTATTTCCAGCATTTTCTGTTTTTATTACAGTACATGCTCCGTCCAATTTGAGTAGATTGGATAGGCCCAAGCTGCTTTCTCTTTTCCCATAAGTGTGTTCTTATAACACAAACAATGAGTTAGGAGTTATCCCATCAATTTGAAGTGATTGAATTACAGTGATGACTGTCTCAACTGGAATGTTTTCTCAATAATCCAAGTGCAAGAAACCTGAGTGCAGTGAACCAAACTAGTCCCATGCGCAAAAAAATCTGTCCTCTGCCTAGACGGCACTGATTGCATTGTAGCTTCATATGCTGAATATTCACTTATTAGCCACCATCCTTCATAGCGGTCTTTTTCTTTCCCCTTCTCTCCTCACGAACCGTATCCATCACAACACCTAGAATAGCCTAGTAGTCTGAGGCAGCTTTTGAGAAATGCTGCAAGGTGTCAAATTATGTGTGACTATGCTTCTCTGAAACGCTTTGGGACATTTTTCTACATTAACGGTGCTACATAAATCAGTGGCATTGCGATGTGCCAAAAACAAGGTTTGCCCCTTGATATAAATCCGCAAGGATAAAGTGGTTTATGATTTTTTTTTACCACTTGTGACTCTGATGATTGAGCAATTGCTTATTATGTGGGTGGATTTTGTCTGTAGTATAAAATTGCCAGCACTATAGCCTGTCATATTTTCCACAGTAAGTATTTTAATGTGATAAACTCTTATTGTAGGGATACAGTAGTCCTATGCCTTCTTAGCAAATATGTACTCCCAGAACCCATCATCTAGAACTCTGCTAGAGTACTGCGTGCAGTTCTGGTCACCATATTGCAGGAAAGATGTGATTGCACTAGAGGATACAGAGGAGATTTACAAGGATGTTGACGGGAGTAGAGAATCTTAGCTATGAGGAAAGATTGTTTTCTTTGGAACAGAGGAGGCTGAGGGGAGACCTTATTGAGGTGTATAAAATTATGAGGGGCATAGATAAAGTGGATAGAAAGGACCTATTTCCCTTAGCGGAGGGGTCAAAAACCAGGGGGCACAGATTTAAAGTAATTGGGGGAAGATTTAGAGGGGATTTGAGGGGAAATTTCTTCACCCAGAGGGTTGCGGGGGTCTGGAACTCACTGCCTGAAAGGGTGGTAGAGGCAGAAACCCTAACCACATTTAAAAAGTACTTGGATGTGCCCTTGGTCTGTAGCCCTGCAAGTTACAGCATCCCAAGAGCTGGGAAGTGGGACTCGGCTGGATAGCTCTTTGTTGGCCGGTGTGGACACGATGGGCCGAAATGGCCTCCTTCCGTGCTATAACTTTCTATGATCTGTACATTCTCCTGTTAGGGCTCCTCTTAGCACGGCACAAATAGATGACATTTATTAAACGTCCCTGGTTTTCCCCCCCCCCCCCCCCCCCCCAACCAAAGAGTGAAGCTGTATTTTACAGTGATGGTTAGTTTGTTGTAATTGGAGACTTTGGGAATTTTCAGTGGTCCTATTGACCATTCCTTCTCCCACTCTGAACTCTGCTGGGTGTAGCTGGCTTCAGATTCTGATAGCAAGGATACATTTTCTCCTACAATTTCTCAGCTTAACTGACGAGTGTTCTTCCCTGGGCTGGAACAAGTAAAAATACAACCAGAACTAAACATTTGGATTGAAATTTCGCTTATCTTTTATTGTAGAAAATACGTATGGAAGCTCATGTAAAATTTTCAGTACTTTGGCACATTACTCGGGACCTCCTTATCAACAAGTCTTCCTCCTTTAATCGCACTTTTGACAGGTTGGTGAATTTAAAAGCTACATATTACTGGGCTGTAATGGCATTTTTAAACATAGTTTTTTCAACTCCAGGATGAATGATATAGGCTGTACAGTTATGTGTATATTCTGAAGTTTGCTTGGTTACGATTGAGGAACAGGGAGAGACTTGGCAGAGCCTTCCCTCAGGAAATTTAATAAGTTGGGTAGAGTCACTGATGGGATGAATTCTACCAGATCTCTGAAATGAATAAGCTTGATGATCTAAATGGCCTTTTCTCATTCCACACTTTGTTCTTAGTAGAATTCAGAATAGTAGAGGTTTGTGGCCTGTAATTTAAGGGCAGGTGTGCTGCTGTTTGTTTATATTGAGGCTTGTACAAAACTAAATATGTTGCATCATCTTATTGTTGCTGAATTGTTGATGCCCTCAGACAGATTATAATTAGCAGTTCCTCCAACTAATGTTGCCATTAGATTCCTCCTTGTATTCCTTTTTTCTTCGCCATCCTTTTTCCCCACTCCTGAAAACAATCTTAAACATCTTTCCGTTTTTGGCTTTAATATACACTCTACAGGAATTTGCATCAAATGTTCCCTGTGAAATTACTTGGACCAAAACCAGCTGTGACTGTTTTTGTTTATAAGCAATCCTTGACTGGAATATTGGCATTACATTGTTAAGCTCCACTTCAGCATTAAAAGTCTGTCAGCAGAGAAAAAATAGCTTTGCCAGATCCAGTAGAGATGGGTGCAATACTCTGCTAATAGCTTCGTGGATAAAAGCAACATCCACTGATGCTGAACATAGAGATCAGGAAGATCCCAGCTTCAATTCCCCTTCTGTGCTGAGTTAGCTGTTCATAGCTGCGACTGTGCTGGGGCAGTACAACTGGACTTTGTGTCCCTGGAGGGAAGGGCGAAAAAGCGAGACGAGGTCCCCTCTTGATCGATGTCCAGTACCTCTGCTGTATCAACATAATTGGATGCTGAGTGAACACAGGATCAGACTCTGCAGAGGTGACTCCCATGCTCACATAGCCTATCAGCATTCACTGTCTGTTCTCACACATCACGAATGGGCACTTGGGCATGGTGTTGGAGAGTGGTGAGTACTGTACACCAGTGCCATGGGGGGGGGGGGGGGGGGGGTTGGGCACGGAGAAAATAAAATAAATGAGCACCACCAATAAGTAAGGTGTTTTTCTCTCAAACAGTACATAAGAACATAAGAATTAGGAGCAGGAATAAGCCACTTGGCTCCTCGAGCCTGCTCCGCCATTCAATAAGATCATGGCTGATTTTGGGCTCAAAGCCACTTCCCCGCCCATTTCCCATAACCCTTCACTCCCTTATCTTGTAAAAATCTGTCTATCTCCACCTTAAATGTATTTAATGACCCAGCCTCCATGGCTCTCTGGGGCAGAGAATTCCACAGATTTACAACCCTCTGAGAGAAGAAATTCCTCCTCATCTCAGTTCTAAAAGGGCAACCCTTTATTCTGAAACTGTGCCCCCGCGTTCTAGATTTCCCCACGAGGGGAAACATCCTCTCCATCTATCTTGTCGAGCCCCTTCAGCATCTTATGTTTCAATAAGATCACCTCATTCTTCTAAATTGCAATGAGTATAGGCTCAACCTTTCTTCATAAGTCAACCCCCTCATCTCCAGAATCAACCATGTGAATCGTCTCTGAACTGCCTCCAATGCAAGTATATCCTTCCTTAAATAAGGAGACCAAAAGTGTGGTCTCACCAATACCCTGTACAGTTGTAGCGAGGCTGAGATCTATGTGGATAACACGTTTAACGAGATGGTCACACCGCAGGTGAAGAGTGCGCAGGCAGAAAGGGAATGGGTGACTGCCAAACAGAGTAAAAGAACTAGGAAGGTAGTGTAGGAGCCTCCTGGGTCCATCTCCCTCCAACAGATTTTCCGTTTTGGATACTGCTGGGGGAAATGGTTTCTCAGGGAAATGCAGCACGAGCCAAGTCCGTGGCACTACGAGAGGCTCAGCTGCACAGAAAGGGAGAAAAAAAAGAGTGGAAGAGCAATAGTGATAGGGGATTCTATCGTAAGGGGACCAGATAGATGTTTCTGTGGCCGCAGATGTGACTCCAGGATGGTATGTTGCCTCCCTGGTGCCAGGGTCAAGGATGTCACTGAGCGGCTGCAGGACATTCTGAAGGGGGAGGGTGAACAGCCAGAAGTCATGGTCCATATCGGTACCAACGATAGGTAGAAAGAGGAACGAGGTCCTGCAAGCAGAATATAGGGAGCTAGGAAATAAATTAAAAAGCAGGACCTAATCTCAGGATTACTCCCAGTGCCATGTGCTAGCGAGAGCAGAAATAGGAGAATAGACCAGATGAATGCGTGGCTGGAGAGATGGTGTAGGAGGGAGGGATTTAAATTCCTGAGGCATTCGGACCGATTCTAGGGAAGGTGGGACCTGTACAAGCTGGACGGATTACACCTCGGCAGAACCGGGACCAATATCCTCGCAGGGCGGTTTGCTAGTGCTGTTGGGAAGGATTTAAACTAGTTTGTCAGGGGGCTGGGAACCTAAGTGTGTGCCCAGAACAGAGAGAAACAAAGCTGGAAGTGCAAGTTAGAAAAGTAGTCAGCAAAACTAGTAGGAGGCAGAAACAAAGGCCAACAGTAAAGTGGGTCAAAGTGCAGAAAAATATTAAATGGGCAAAGTTGAAGGCACTTTATCGAAATTCACATAGCATTCGCAACAAGGTAAATGAATTAATGGCACAAATAGAAGTAAATGGGTATGATGTAATTGCCATTACAGAGACATGGTTGCAGGGTAACTGAAATAAAGAATAGATTTGCCTTTCTAATCTAGGTTTTTTAACTTAAAAATCCGGTAGCACATCTTCAGCACCCAGTCCCAACTAAAGGCTGGAAAGAACTGAATTTAAGATGGCCACCACAAATCACATGACATCAACTACCAATGAGATTACAGCATATATCCCAAGGCAGGAAACAAACAACCAATCACAATACTTCTTACTAAACATAAAGAATAATCACCACAGTAACCAAAGCTGGGAACTGAATGTTCCAGGGTACTCAACATTTAGGAAGGACAGACAAAAAGGAAAAGGAGGTGGCGTAACTCTGTTAATAAGGGATGAGATCGGTATGGTGGAGATAAAAGATCTTGGCTCGGCAGATCGTGATGTAGAACTGGAATCGGTTTGGGTGGAGCTAAGAAACAGCAAAGGGCGGAAAACATTGGTGGGAGTTGTGTATAGGCCACCAAACAGTAGTGGTAATGTAGGGCACAGTATCAATCAAGAAATTAGAAGTGCATGTAACAAGGGCAATACGGTAATCATGGTGGACTTTAAGCTACATATTGACTGGGCAAATCAAATTACCACGAATGGTGTGGAGGACGAATTCTTGGAATGCATGTGAGATGCTTTCCTGGATCAGTATGTGGAGGAACCAACCAGGGAATAGGCTATTCTGGATCTGGTACTGTGTAATGAGAAAGGGCTAATCAATAATCTTGTGGTAAAGGGGCCTTTAGGGAGAAGTGACCATAACATGATTGAATTTTACATTAAGTTTGAGAGTGATGTAGTCCAGTCTGAAACTAAGGTCTTCAATCTAAACAGAGGAACCTACAAGGGTATAAGGGACAAGTTGGCCATGGTAGATTGGGAGACTACACTAAAAGGTATGCAGGTGGATTTAAAAATAATGCATAATTTGCAACAAACATATTCCTCTCTGGCATAGAAACCCAAAAGGAAAAGTGATCCAACCATGGTTACCAAGAAATTTAAGCTAGTATTAAGTCAAAGGAGGAAGCTTATAAAGTTGCCAGAAAAAGCGGTCAGCCTGAGGATTGGGATCTTTTTAGAAATCAGCAAAGGGAGACCAAGAAATTGATAAAGAAAGGGAAAATGGAGTATGAGCGCAAACTAACGAAAAATATAAAAACGGATTGCAAACACTTCTATAGGTATGTGGAAAGGAAAAGACTGGCAAAGGTAAATGTAGGTCCTTTACAGTCAGAGATGGGAGAATTTATAATGGGGAATGAGGAAATGGCGCAGAAATTAAAAAAGTATTTTGCTTTTGTCTTAGTGGAGGAAGACACAATAAACTTCCCAGAAATACGAGAAAACCAAGGGTACATAAGAAGTAGGAAGTAGGAGCAGGAGTAGGCCATACGGCCCCTCGGGCCTGCTCCGCCATTCAATAGGATCATGGCTGATCCGAACCTAGACTCGCGTCCACTTCCCTGCCCGCTCCCCGTAACCCCTAATTCCCTTATCAGCTAGGAAACTGTCTATCTCCGTTTTAAATTTATTTAATGTCGCAGCTTCCACAGCGCTCTGAGGTAGCGAATTCCATAGATTTACTACCCTCTGAGTGAAGAAGTTTCTCCTCATCTCAGTTTTGAAAGGGCAGCCCCTTATTCTAAGATTATGCCCCCTAGTTCTAGTCTCACCCATCAGTGGAAACATCCTCACCACATCCACCCGATCAAGCCCCCTCACAATCTTATATGTTTTGATAAGATCGCCTCTCGTGCTTCTGAATTCCAATGAGTAGAGGCCCAACCTACTCAACCTTTCCTCATAAGTCAACCTCCTCATAAGTCAACCCCCTCATCTCCAGAATCAACCGAGTGAACCTCTGAACTGCCTCGAGAGCAAGTATATCTTTTCTTAAATATGGAAACCAAAACTGTATGCAGTATTCCAGGTGTGGCCTCACCAGTACCCTGTATAACTGAAGCAAGATTTCCCTGCTTTTATACTCCATCCCCCTTGCAATAAAAGCCAAGATTCCATTGGCCTTCCTGATCACCTGCTGTACCTGCATACTAACCTTATGTGTTTCATGCACCAGGACCCCCAGATCCCTTTGTACTGTAGCACTTTGCAGTTTCTTTCCATTTAGATAATAACTTGCTCTTTGATTTTTTTTCTGCCAAAGTGCATAACCTCTCACTTTCCAACATTATATTCCATCTGCTAAATTAGCCTGTCTATGTCCTTTTGCAGGTTTTTTTATGTCCTCCTCACTCACTGCTTTCCCTCCCATCTTTGTATCGTCGGCAAACTTGGATACGTTGCACTCGGTCCCTTCCTCCAAATCGTTAATATAGATTGTAAAGAATTGGGGTCCCAGCACTGACCCCTGCGGAACACCACTCGTCAATGATTGCCAACCCGAGAATGTGTGGCGAGAATGAGGAACTTAAAGAAATTATTATTAGTAAAAAAAACAGTACAGGTAGATTACCCTTTATCCGAACTTCCGAAAACCGAAACCCTCTAAAAACCGAAGGTTTTTTCGGTCAGCGTAAGTCGTGCGCACGACCCCCCGCCGACCCCGACCCCCCCCCGCCGACGCGGACCCCCGCCGACCCCGACCCCCGCCGACTTACGCTGAGCAGAGGGTCAGCGTAAGTCGTGCGCACGAACCCCCCGCTGACCCCCCCCCCCCCCCCCCCTGTGGAACCACCTGACTCTCTTCCAAAGGCTCGAAAGCAACGAGAGCTCTGAGCCCGCGGCGGTGCCGGCCCCTGTTCCGACCGAGCACGACGACCTGTTGGTGGAAATGCGGAACTTCATTGCATTCCAGGCTAGCAGCGACGGACAAGCCACGACTGCGGGCCGACCCCGACCCCCCCGCCGACCCACCTTCCGAAATCCGAAATTTTCCGAAAACCGAAACACGGCTGGTCCCGAGGTTTTCGGATAAAGGATAGTCTACCTGTACTAGCAAAATTAATGGGATTAAAAGTTGATAAATCCCAAGAACCGGATGACCTACATCTGAGGGTTTTCGAAAGAGGTGGTCATTGGGATAGTAGACGCATTGGTTGTCATCTTCCAAAATTCTATAGATTCTGGAACGGTTCCTGCAGATTGAAGGATAGCAAATGTAACCCTGCTATTTAAGAAAGGGGGGAGAGAAAATTGGGAACTACAGACCTGTTAGCTTCACATCAGTAGTTGGGAGAATGCTGGAATCTATTATAAAGGATGCAATAACTGGGCACTTAGAAACTGAAGATTGGGCAGAGTCAGCATGAATTTATGAAAGGGAAATCCTGTTTGAGAAACCTATTGGAGTTCTTTGAGGATGTAATTAGTGGAGTAGGCAAAGGAGAACTGGTAGATGTGTATTTGGATTTTCAGAAGGCCTTCGATAAGCTCCCACACAAGAGGCTGGTGAACAAAATTAGGGCACATGGAATTGGGGGTAATATACTAACATGGATTGAGAATTGGTTAACAGACAGAAAAGAAAGAGTAGGGATAAACGGGTCCTTTTCAGGATGGCAGGCTGTGACTAGTGATCGGTGCTTGGGCCCCAGCTATTCACAATCAATGATTTGGATGAGGGGACTAAATGTAACATTTCCAAATTTGCTGCTGATACAAAGCTAGGTGGCAGTGGCATTGTGAAGAGGCTTCAAGGGGATCTCGACAGGCTCAGTGAGTGGGCGAGAACATGGCAGATTGAATATAATGTGGATAAATGTGAAGTTAACCACTTTGGTAGCAAAAACAGAAAGGCAGAGTATTTCCTAAATGGTGAAAGATTGGGGACTGCAGATGCTCAAAGGGACCTGGGTGTCCTTGTACATGAGTCACTGAAAGTGAATGTGCAGGTGCAGCAAGCCATTAGGAAGGCAAATGGTATGCTGGTCTTCATTACAAGAGGATTTGAGTACAAGAGTAAAGAAGCCTTACTCCAATTATATAGGGCCTTGGTGAGACCACACCTGGAGTACTGTGTACAATTTTGGTCTCCTCACCTAAGGAAGGATATACTTGCCATAGTGGGAGTGCAGCGAAGGTTCACTAGATTGATTCCTGGGATGGCGGGACTGTCGTATGAGAAGAGATTGAGTAAACTAGGCCTGTATTCTCTTGAATTCAGAAGAATGAGAGGGGATCTCATTGAAGCATACAAAAGTATTACAGGGCTTGATGGGGTGGATGCTGGGAGAATGTTTCCCTTGGCTGCGGAGTCCAGAACCAGGGGCCACAGTCTCAGGATAAAGGGTAGGCCATTCAGGACTGAGATGAGAAGAAATTTCTTCCTTCGGAGGGTGCTGAATCTTTGGAATTCTCTACACCAGAGGGCTGTGGAGGCTCAGTCATTGGGTATATTCAAAACAGAAGTCAATAGATTTCTGACTAGTAAGGGCATCAAGGGATATGGCGATAGGGCCGGTGCATGGAGTTGAGGCAGAAGATGAGTCATGATCTCATTGAATGGCGAAGCAGGCTCGAAGGGCAGAGTGGTCTACTCCTGCTGCTATTTCTTATGTTCTTATACTCCAACCCCCTTGCAACAAAGGCCAACGTTCCATTTGCCTTTTAAATTATTTGTTGCATCTGCATGCTAACTTTTTGTGTTTCATGCACAAGGACCCCCAGGTCCCTCTGAACTGTAGCATTTTGTAATCTCTCTCCAATTTGCTTTTTTATTTTTCCTGCCAAAGTGGATAACCTTGCACTTTCCCACATTATACTCCATCTGCCAAATGTTTGCTCACTCACTTAGCCTGTCTATATCCCTTTGCAGATTTTTTGAGTCCTCTGCACAACTTGCTTTCCCACCCATCTTTGCATCATCTGCAGATTTGGCTACATTACACTCGGTCCCTTCATCCAAGTCATTAATGTAGGTTGTAAATAGTTGAGGCCCCAGCACTGATCCCTGTACATTGTAAGAGTGACGTGTATGTAGAATTATTGTGAAGGTTTTTTTTAAATTTAGAGAATTAGTAAAAGTTACTATTTATAGTCCTCTGCATACATTAGTGGATGATGAGAGTGAGTTGCAAGTGTCTCCAATTCCAAGGTGTCTGAAAGTATGTGTGACTGGTACAGCCATTTGTGTGCAGCGCATTGCGACGCTGGAGCTGCGAATGGATACATGCTGGAGCTGCGAATGGATACATGCTGGAGCTGCGAATGGATACATACTGGAGCATTCGCGATGCTGAGCACATCGTGGATAGCATGTTTAGGGAGTTGGTCACACCGCAGGTAAAGGCTGCAGAGGCAGGAAGGGATTGGCTGACCACCAGGCAGAGTAGTAGGTGCAGGCAGGTAGTGCAGGGGTCCCCTGTGGCCATCCCCCTCTCAAACAGATATACCACTTTGGATATTGTTGAGGGGGATAGCTTATCGGGGGAAGGCAGCAGCAGCCAACTTCCTGGCACCATGGGTGGTCCTGCTGCAGAGGATGGGAGGAAAAAGAGCGGGAGAGCGATAGGCATAGGGGATTCTATTGTAAGGGGAATAGATAGGCATTTCTGCGGCCGCAAACGAGACTCCAGGATGGTATGTTGCCTCCCTGGTGCAAGGGTCAAGGATGTCTCGGGGCGGCTGCAGGGCATTCTGGAGGGGGAGGGTGAACAGCCAGTTGTCGTGGTGCATAAATGTACCAATGATATAGGTAAAAAACTAGATGTGGTCCTAAAAGCTGAATATAGGGAGTTAGGAGGTAAATTAAAAAGTAGGACCTCAAAGGTAGTAATCTCAGGATTGCTACCAGTGCCACGTGCTAGTCAGAGTAGAAATAGGATATTTCAGATGAATACGTGGCTAGAGAAATGGTGCAAAGGGGAGGGATTCAAATTCCTGGGACATTGAAACCGGTTCTGGGGGAGGTGGGACCAGTACAAACTGGACGGTTTGCACCTGGGCAGGACCGGAACCGATGTCCTCGGGGGAGTGTTTGCTAGTGCTGTTGGGGAGGATTTAAACTAAAATGGCAGGGGGTTGGGAACCTGTGCAGGGAGACAGGAAAGGGAAGCAATAAATAGAAACAAAAGACAGGAAGGAGAAAAGCAAAAGTGGAAGGCAGAGAAATCAAGAGTGTAAATCAAACAGGGCTACAGTAAATAATAATTCTAAAAGGACTGAGTGTTAAAAAATCAAGCCTGAAGGCTTTGTGTCTTAATGCGAGGAGCATTCGGAATAAGGTGGATGAATTAACTGTGCAAATAGATGTAAACGGATGTGATCTAATTGGGATTACACGGAGACATGGCTCCAGGGTGACCAAGACTGGGAAGTCAATATTCAGGAAAGACAGGAAAAAAGGAAAAGGAGGTGGGGTAGCATTGCTGGTTAAAGAGGAGATTAACACAATAGTAAGGAAGGATATTCGCTCTGATGATGTGGAATCTGTATGGGCAGAGCTGAGAAATACCAAGGTGCAGAAAACGTTAGTGGGAGTTGTATACAGACCCCCAAACAGTAATGCTGAGGTTGGGGATGGCATTAAACGGGAAATTAGAGATGCATGCAATAAGGGCACTGCAGTTATCATGGGTGACTTTAATCTACATATAGATTGGGCTAACCAAATTAGTAACAATATTCACAGATCACAGATCACAGAAACCCCACAATGCAGATAGAGGCCATTTCGGCCCATCGAGCCTGCACCGACACACATCCCACCCTATCCCCGTAACCCCGCGTATTTAATCCCCCTAACACTAAGGGTCAATTTATCATAGCCAATCAACCTAACCCGCACATCTTTGGACTGTGGGAGGAAACCGGAGCACCCGGAGAAAACCCACGCAAACACGGGGAGAATGTGCAAACTCCACACAGATTTTGTGGAGGAGGAATTCCTAGAGTGTATACGGGATGGATTCCTGGATTAATATGTTGAGGAACCAACTGGAGATCAGGCCATCTTAGACTGGGTATTATGTAATGAGAAAGGAATAATTAGCAATCTTGTGCGAGGCCCCTTGGGGAGGAGCGATCATAATATGATAGAATTCTTCATTAAAATGGAGAGTGAAGTAGTTGACTGAGACTAGGGTCCTGCATTTAAATAAAGGAAACTATAATGGTATGAGGCACGAGTTGGCTAGGATTGATTGGGGAACGTTACTTAAAGGGTTGACGGTGGATAGGCAATGGCAAACATTTAAAGATCGCATGGATGAAGTACAGAATTTGTTCATCCCTTTTCGGCATAAAAATAAAACAAAAAAGATGACTAAACCGTGGCTCATGAGGGAAATTAGGGATAGCATAAGATCTAAGGACAGGACATATAAAGTGGCCAGAAAAAGCAGCTAACCTGAGGATTGGGAGCAGTTTAGGATTCAGCAAAGGAGGACAAAGGGATTCATTAAGAGGGGGAAAATAGATTGAGAGTAAGCTTGCAGGGAACATAAAAACTGACTGTAAAAACATCTATAGATATGTGAAGAGAAAAAGATTGGTGAAGCCAAGCGTAGGTCCCTTGCAGTCAGAATCAGGGGAATTTATAATGGGGAACAAAGAAATGGCTGACCAATTAAATGCATACTTTGGTTCTGTCTTCACAAAGGAGGACACAAATAACCTCCCAGAGATGTCGGGGCACAAAGGGTCTAATGAGAGGGAGGAATTAAATGAAATCAGTATTTGTAGGGAAATGGTGTTGGGGAAATTGACAGGATTGAAGGCCGATAAATCCCCAGAGCCTGATAATCTACATCCTAGGATACTTAAGGAAGTGGCCTTCGATATAGTAGATGCATTGCTGGTCATCTTCCAAAATTCTATAGACTCGAACAGTTCCCATGGATTGGAGGGTAGCTAATGTAACCCCACTATTTAAAAAAGGTGGTAGAGAGAAAACGGGGAATTATAGACCGGTAAGTCTGACATCAGTAGCGGGGAAAATGCTAGAGTCCATTATAAAAGATGTAACAGCAGAGCACTTGGAAAACAGTGACAGGATCGGACAAAGTCAACATGGATTTACAAAAGGTAAATCATGCTTGACTAATCTGGAATCTTTTGAGGATGTAACTGGTAGAATAGATAGGGGAGAACCAGTGGATGTGGTGTATTTGGACTTTCAGAAGGCTTTCAATAAGGTCCCGCCTAAGTGATTAGCGTGCAAAGTTAAAGCACATGGGATTGGGGGGTAAGGTACTGTCTTGGATAGCGAACTGGTTGGCAGACAGGAAGCAAAGAGTTGGAATAAATGGGTCTTTTTCCGAGTGGCAGGCAGTGACTAGTGGGGTACTGCAGGGATCGGTGCTAGGACCCCAGCTATTCACTATCTATATTAATGATCTAGACGAGGGAACTAGATGTAATATCTCCAAGTTTGCAGACGAGACAAAGCTGGGTGGGCGTGTGTGCTGGAAGGAGGATGCAGAGAAACTCCAGTATGATTTGGACAGGTTGGGTGACTGGGCAGATGCATGGCAGATGCAGTATAATGTGGATAAATGCGAGGTTATTCACTTTGGTGGCAAAAACAGGAAGACAGATTATTATCTGAACGGCAATAGATTGGGAAAAGGGGAAGTGCAACGAGACCTGGGTGTCCTTGTGCACCAGTCGCTGAAGGTAAGCATGCAGGTGCAGCAAGCGGTTAAGAAGGCAAATGGTATGCTGGCCTTCATAGTGAGAGGATTCGAGTACAGGAACAAGGATGTCTTGCTGCAGTTGTACAGGGCCTTGGTGAGACCACACCTTGAGTAGTGTGTGCAGTTTTGGTCGTCTTATCTGAAGAAGGATGTTCTTGCCATGGAGGGAGTGCAGCAAAGATTCACCAGACTGATAACCTGGGATGGCAGGAATGACGTATGAAGCGAGATTGGGTCGATTAGGCTTATATTCGCTAGAGTTTAGAAGAATGAGAGGGGATCTCATTGAAACGTATAAAATTCTAACAGGACTAGAGAGATTAGATGCAGGAAGAATGTTCCTGATGCTGGGGGAGTCCCGAACCAGGGGTCACATCTAAGGATAAGGGGTAAGCCATTTAGGATTGAGATGAGGAGGAATTTCTTCACCCAGAGAGTGGTGAACCTGTGGAAATCTCTACCACACAAGGCAGTTGAGGCCAACTTATTAAATATATTCAAGAAGGAGTTGGATATATTTCTTAATGCTAAAGGGATTAAGGGATATGGGAAGAAAGCCGGGACAGGGTACTGAATTTGGATGATCAGTCATGATCTCATTAAATGGTGGAACAGGCTCGAGGGGCCGAATGGCCTATTCCTGCTCCTTCTATGTGCATATAAATGCTAGCTATGAGGAACTCCATACACTGTGCATAACGTCGTTATGAGACTTTTCTCCTTGCCACAATGCCGCCCATCCTATTTAGTTTCTTCTTCATTGATGTGTTGGATGGCATATTGGAGGAGAGTCTGAGTATCAGGCATTCCTGAACAAATTGAAATGCTCCTCTTCATAAATGACCTGTTGCTAGTGCTTCGGTCCATCCTAAGGACATGAAAGGCACTATATAACTGCAAGTTCTTCCTTCCATCCTACCACTTGTACACTTGCCTGACCTGTGAGGCATTAGGCTTTGTATGGTTCAAGAGTGGCTCTTGTATGGATTGATTGGAAGATACAAGGAACATCTGTTCTAATTGATTTAGATCAGTACCTGGGGGCAACCAAACCTAGCCTGGTCCTGCTAAGGGAGTTTGCTGGAAAGGGACAATGAGTACTTTGTTCTCATTGAAGATGAGGATGGACAAAGTCCCACTCTCATAAGGCATGGCCGGTTCTCCTTCATGATTCAGAGCTCCTAGCTATAAGAACATAAGAAATAGGAGCAGGAGTAGGCTATACGGCCCCTCGAGCCTGCTCCGCCATTCAAATAAGATCATGGCTGATCATCGACCTCCGCTCCACTTTCCTGCCCGATCTCCATATCCCTTGATTCTCCTCGAGTCCAAAAGTCTATCTATCTCAGCCTTGAATATACTCAAAGACTCAGCATCCACAGCCCTCTGGGGCAGAGAATTCCAAAGATTCACGACCCTCTGAGTGAAAAAAATCTTCCTCATCTCAGTATTAAATGGCCTACCCCTTATCCTGAGACTATGCCCCTTAGTTCGAGACACTCCAGCCAGGGGAAACAGCCCCATAGCATCTACCCTGTCAATCCCTTTCAGAATCTTGTATGTTTCAATGAGATCACCTCTCATTCTTCTAAACTCCAGAGAGGCCCATTCTACACAATCTCTCATTGGATAGCCCTCATCCCAGGAATCAATCTGGTGAACCTTCGTTGCGCTGCCTCTAAGGCAAGTACATCCTTCCTTGGATAAGGAGACCAGAACTGTGCACAGTATTCCAGGTGTGGTCTTACCAAGGCCCTGTACAATTGTAGTAAGACTTCCTTACTCTTATACTCCAACCCCTTGCAATAAAGGCCAACATGCCATTTGCCTTCCTTATTGCTTGCTGTACTTGCACACTAGCTTTCTGTGTTTCTTGCACGAGGATACCCAATTCTCTCTGAACACCAACATTTAAAAGTTTCTCACCATTTAAAAAATATTCTGTTTTTCTATTCTTCCTACCAAAGTGAATAACCTCATATCCCTATATTATACTCCATCTGCCACCTTACTGCCCACTCACTTAGTCTATCTATAGCCCTTTGCAGACTCTTTGTTCTCCTCACAGGTTACTGTCCCACCTAGCTTTGTATCATCAGTAAACTTGGATACATTACACTCGATCCCTTCATCTAGGTCATTAATATAGAGTGTAAATAGCAGAGATCCCAACACTGATCCTTGCGGCACCCCACTAGTTACAGCCTGCCAACCTGAAAAAGACCCGTTTATCCTTGCTCTCTGTTTTCTGTCCGTTAACCAATCCTCTATCCATGCCACTATATTACCCCCAACCCCATCAGCCCTTATCTTGTGCAATAACCTTTTATGTGGCACCTTATGGAAAGCCTTTTGGAAATCCAAATATACTACATCCACTGGTTCCCCTTTATCTACCCTGCTAGTTATATCCTCAATAAACTCTAATAAATTTGTCAAACACGATTTCCCTTTCATAAAACCATGTTGACTCTGCCTAATCAGGTTATGATTTTCTAAGTGACTTGATACCAGTTCCTTAACAATGGATTCCAGCATTTTCCTGACGATTGATGTCAGGCTAACTGGCCTATAGTTCACTGTTATTTCTCTCCCTCCTTTCTTGAATAGCGGTGTTACATTTGCGACCTTCCAATCCGCTAGGACCGTTCTAGAATCTAGGGAATTTTGGAAGATCAAAACCAATGCATCCACTATCTCTTCAGCCACCTCTTTTAGAACCCTAGGATGTAGGCCGTCAGGTCCAGGGGATTTGTCGGCTTTTAGTCCCATTAATTTCTCTAGTGCTATTTCTCTACTTATATTAATTATGCTAAGTTTTTCACCCTCATTAGACCCTTGGTTCCCCACCATTTTTGTTATGCTTATTGTGTCTTCTACTGTGAAGATGGATACAAAATATTTGTTTAACGTTTATGCCATTTCCTTATTCCCTTGTCCTGTCTCAGCCTCCTAAGGAACCAATGTTTACTTTTGCTACTCTCTTCCTTTTTACATACTTGTAGAAGCTCTTACAATCTGTTTTTATACTCCTTGCTAGTTTTCTCATTCTATTTTTTTCTCCTTTTTCCCCCCAATTTTTTGGTCATCCTTTGGTTTCTGAAACTCTCCCAATCCTCAGGCTTACTATTATTCTTCGCAACATTATAAGCTGCTTCTTTCAATCTAATTCTATCCTTAACAACTTTAGTTAGCCACAGTTGGATCACTTTTCCCACCGAGTTTTTGTTTCTCAATGGAATGTATTTTTGTTGAGAATTATGGAATATTTCTTTAAATGCTAGCCACTGCTTATCTACCGCCATATCTCTAGTTATTTTTCCAATTTACCTTAGCCAACTCGCCCCTCATGCCTATGTAATTGGCTTTATTTAAGTTTAAGACTCTAATTTCGGGCTTCTATTGGCTTCTTCCCCAAAATCCATGACCAAGCTATGAGATGAATTTCTGGGACCAAAGGGAAACGGTTGTAGAGAGGGAAAGCTGCAGCCTACATTAATTTATCATTGAACACCCTGCAGAGGGAGTTAACTCCGCAATAGGTACACCCTCTTGCCAAAATCCTTCGTAATGGTAATGGATAAGCCTGCTTCTCAGTATTGCACTTGGACTTTTAACACATCAAGGCACCTAGAATTGAAGTCAACATCTTCAGGATACTACAAGGGCAGTTACAATGATGAGAATCACAATGTTGAATTGTGAAGGTGTTGACTCTTGCTGGGTACACTTCCACAGGCACTGGCAGCCCTCCAGTACCAATTGGCCATTCTTCATGTGAGACTAAACAACAAGTGTTGATGAGATAGTCAACAGTGGGGGACATTACAGTTGAGCATAACAAGTTCTTGTTCACACATGCACACTTTCCAGCAAGGATTACTGGATCGTGATCAAGAGCAGGATTCACTTCCGTTCCATAATCCATGGGGAAGTGTTTTGACTGTTGCCCTGGTTGAGACCTAACTCTGAGTCTGAGTCAGTTCTAGGACATTCTGGTCTGTATGGCTTAATACTTAGCAGGCAGTGTGTTTACCCACTGGGACTTGGTGGTGATGGAACATGCAGCTTTTGCTTCCAATAGCTAAGCAGTAACCGGCACTCCATTATTTGATCCAACCGACTATTGAAATAAAATTCAAAACACATTAGCCCAGATTTTGCGGTAGGAATAACAGCGAGGCTATCAGCACTCGCCATTATTAAGGATTAAATTGGACAGCAACTTCTGGCAACTGCACATGTGCAGTTAAACGTGGAAATCAGGAAGTTGTCTGATTTGCCCTGCTCCTCCACAAGCTTTGCTACACCGGTATCTCGCCAGGATATTCGGCATTCAAACACATGTGGGACGTGAAGTTGCAGTACTTGCCCACCAGATATTCACTAAACATGCCAGAAAAAGTTGGGGCTTGTTAATTCAAGTGTAAGTGAATTTTTAACAGCTTGATAAATCGTAATCGCTACCAAACAACCTCTCTGGCCCTGAAAATTTACTTTCATAAGTGTGGAGCTCATTCCTTCAGATTTGAATTATTATTGGAGATTTTTTTTTAAATTATAAAATAATATGTTTTTACTTTATCTTTCTGACTCTTGTCTCTCTCCATCCCATCTTTCTCTCCCTCTCTATTTCACTTTCTGTACATGAATTTACATTCAAATAAATATTCTAACGTGCACTTCCTGGTTTAGACTGTGTGCCTCAGTAAGGATTCTTCAATCTGATTGGTTGAGGAGACGCGCTGTTGCTTGCCCTGTTCACACATCCCCTGTAGAGGAGCCGCGCTGTACCGGACTCCCAGTGGCCGTAAGTTGCTGCGCAAAAGCCCATGAAAAGTCTGTGGGCAGCTGTAAGCATAATGAATGGTGAGTGTCATTCGTTCGCTGTTGACCGCAAAATCCGGCCCATTAATTCATTGCAGCCCACTGTTTTGCCAGAGCTGGCCGTTAGCTATGGTTTGCTACTGGATTCTAGCTCATCTTGAGATCTCTGCGAATCTGTGGGCTATTTGGGCATTTCCAAAGTATAACTCTGTGCTTAAATTTGTTTTTTGCAGGTCTCTCTTTATAATGCTCGATAGCCTGAGCAGCATGGATGGCTCCACTTGTTCAGTGGCTCAGGCCTGGCTGAACCAGGTTATCCAGAGACATGACATTGCAAGGATCCTTGAACCACTGCTTCTGCTGCTCCTCCATCCAAAAACACAGCGTATCTCTGTGCAACGCATGCAAATAGAGAGGCACATAAATAAATCCAAGAATACTCCTATTGAAGAAGTTGGAGATAATTGCGTGCAAGGAATTAATGGTGTAGATGGTGAGTATTCTTTTAATTAGTGTTATGTGAAAAGTCAGGTTATTAATGTGTTTTGAATTTTATTTAATTAACAAAATCTTCATAACATTGATCTGGGCTGCATGAATTTTAACTATTTTGAAGTGTAACCTAAAGTAAATCTCTCCTCGCCGTAAACCCTCCCTCTCTGATAGTACCTTTGGCTCTCGCTCCTAATCCCACACCTCAGGTTGGATTCCCAACTGTGAAGCACATTAGCGTCTTTTGCTATGTTAAATGCTAATTGTTCAAGATTAAAAAAACAAACCAGAAAAAAGTGGTTTCAGATATTTAAAGGTTTTCCCCAGTTGGTACCACAGTTTACAGTTGAAGATTGTTATCGAGTTCCATGCTGACTTGAGGTGTTCAGTTTGCCAATTTGTTCACTTGATTATTGTAATGTTGATGAATAATCATGAAAAATTAAATTAAACCTGACTTATTGGAAGTGGCAAGAAAGAAAGACTTGCATTTCTATAGCGCCTTTCACGACCACGGACGTCCCAAAGCGCTTTACAGCCAATGAAGTACTTTTTGAAGTGTAGTCATTGTTGTAATGTAGGAAACGGGGCAGCCGATTAGCACACAGCAAGCTCCCACAAACAGCAATGCAATACTGACCTAGATAATCTGATTTTTATGATGTCGATTGAGGGATAAATATTGGCCAGGACACCAGGGATAACTCCCCTGCTCTTCGAAATAGTGCCATGGGATCTTCTCCGTCTACCTGAGAGAGCAGGCAGGGCCTCAGTTTAACGTCTCATCTGAAAGACGGCACCTCTGACAGCGCTGCACTCCCTCAGCACTATGCTGAGAGTGTCAGCCTAGATTTTTGCGCTCAAGTCTCGAGTGGGACTTGAACCCACAACCTTCTGACTCAAAGGCAAGTGTGCTACCAACTGAGCCACAGCTGACACAGGGTTCAAAAGTAACACTGGATTCTCATTTGTAGTTTTTGTATTTCTAAATTGCAAGTAAACCTCTAGGGAAATTATTGCAGGTGGGAATTAGACAGTGTAAAACATGTCATTTGAAGCTTAATTATTCAAGACTTGATTTCTGTTTAAACAAGTGAATAATGTTAGAGCTCTTTAACAAGCTTGGCTTAAGAAAATCATGTTTAAAGATAACTTTCTTTCTCTACTGTTAATCCCATAGTTTTTGGACACCTATCTTTTGACTCTGGAAAACACCCAGCTTCTAAGGGAACTATTGGCAAACATTTAGGTGTAGAAGAAATGGAGAACTTCAGCTTTACAGTGAACCCTCTAAGTGACAGGTTGTCTATGCTGAGCACAAGTAGCGAGACCCTACCATTTGGAGTGTCCGACTTCGATCTACAGGAGCAACAGGCAGAAATCCTCCATAGTTCTGAATCTGGCTGTTCCCAGTCCTCGACAGGAGACAACAGCAGTTATGAGGCAGAACCACTGAGCATGAGCAGTGCCAAGACCAATGAGAATTCACAAATTTGGTCAGAAGAGTCCGTGGATGATATTGTGCAGCAAGTAGTTTCAGACTTGGTCAGCAGTGTTGTAAATAGATTAAAAGGCATGTCTGAAAATCTCGAGTGTCAGGTTCCGGCTCAGACTGAAACCAATGTATTGGGATCAAGTATTAGCATACAACCAGCAGAGTGTTCTGTCGAAAGTGCAACTAAAAGCGTACATGTTAGAAGTCCCCTGAATGGGATGTTTGAGTGCGTCAGTCCTGAAAGTGTGTCTGCGTCGACTGATGGTGGCATTGGGACCATGTCTGAAAGCCTAAGTAGACCCAGATCCTCACCATCCATTGCAATATCTGAGGATCTTTCACCTAAATACAGTCTCTCTGCAGAAGAGGTGCAGTCATTAAAGAGAAGCCCAACTGGTAACCATTTAGGACAACATGGGAAAATGATGGAGAAACTGTCTGACAGAGAAGTTGGCTTCAAAGATTTTCCTAAACCACCTGGTGCCAAGCCCAAAATAAAAGTAAGCAAAAAGAAGGAAGTTGATAAAAAGAAGGCACAAAATGAAAAAATGAAACCACCTAATGTGTTCTTTGGCGATAGCTTGGATCTGGAGAACTGGTATAGCTGCGGTGAGGGTGAGATTTCTGAAATTGAAAGTGATGTTGGCTCTCCAGGAATCTGGAAAACTTCAAAATTTCATATCCATCCTTTATACCAGCATGTTTTGCTCTATCTTCAAGTGTGTGACTCCACAAGGGCTTTACATGCTCTATCTGCTGTTGAAGCTATCTTGAAAGCAAATCCAGTAGGATTTGTGAGCGCCATTTCCACCACTAGTGTAAATAATACCTACACTCCACAGCTCTCGCTACTCCAGAACCTCATGGCCAGACACCGAATCTCCGTCATGGGCAGGGACTTCTACAGTCACATCCCACTCGATTCCAGCCATGCTTTCCGTAGCTCCATGTACATCGAGATCATTATCTCTCTCTGTTTGTACTTCTTGAGGAGCTACTACCCAGCCCATGTAAAAGTGACTCAACAGGACCTCTCTGGAAACCGAAACTTGCAAATTGTCAGCATCCAGATCCTAACCTTACTTTTTACTGAGCTGGCAAAAGTGACTGAAAGTTCAGCTAAAGGCTTTGCCAGTTTTATATCTGACATGCTGCTGAAATGTAAGGTTCAGAAGGTAGTCCTCCACTGTTTGCTTTCCTCTATCTTCAGCGCACAGAAATGGCACCATCTGAGAACAGCTGGGAAGAATGTAACGGCCATTGAAGAGGGGTTATCTGAGGACAGTATCATCAACTTTTCAGAGGATGAAATTGACAATTGCAGCACATTGCAAACTCAGCTACTAAAACTGGTGCAGCGATTGATTGTCCTGGAGCACAGAGTGATGGTCGCATCTGAGGATAGCGAAACCGGCTATGAATTTGTCACCTCCGATCTAGAGAATAGCAATCCACAGCAGCCATTGACTTCCTTACAATATCTACACTCCCAACCAATTACTTCTCAGGGAATGTTCATCTCTGCTGTAATTAAGGCATTAAATCAGCCCTTCTCCTGTAAAATGGACCCTCAGTGGATTGGGTTGATAACATCAGCTCTTCCATACATGGGCAAAGTGCTGCAGAGGGTGGTGACAGCTGTGACGTTACAACTTTGCCGAAATTTGGACAACCTAATCCATCAGTATAAGTACGAGTCTGAAATGTCAAACAGCAGGTATGTACTATAAAAGCCTTGAGTTGTTTTGATATGTTTAATTGCTTTCGGTTAGATTTATTCTTCATTTCGCACAGAGTATAGCCTGGCTTAATAGGTTCTGGGGAAAACCATCTACTGAGCATGTACATAAAAATGTTGTCCTATGCAGGTAGATGTTGTATAAAACCTGCTTATCCAATTCGACAGCTCATTTTTCCTTGGTTAAGGTTTGTGATTAATTTAACGTCTCTCCTGCAGCAGGTTAAATTAGTCAGAGTACCAGACATCATTATTTCAGGCAGCCTGTCCAATTTTTGTAATATAAACAGAAAAGGCTGAAAATACTTAGCAGGCCAGGCAGCATCTGTGGAGAGAGAAACAGAGTTAACGTTTCAGGCCTCTAACCTGGAATAAGTTAGAGATGTAATGGGGTTTAAGCAGGTACAGAGGCAGGGAAAGGGGGAGGGGAGGAAAGAACAACAGGGAAGGTCTGTGATAGGGTGGAGGACAGGAGAGATTAAATGAACAGAATCATTACCAGCACCTGCTGTCTGGAAAAAATGGGAGCAGTGGTTATGGTCTGAAATTGTTGAATTCGATATTGAGTCCAGAAGGCTGTGAAGTGCCTAATTGAAAGATGAGGTGCTGTCCCTCGAACTTGCATTGAGCTTCATTGGAGCAGTGTCAGAGGCTGAGAACAGAGGTCAGAGTGGGAGTGGAGCGGAGAATTAAAATGACAGGCAACCGGAAGCTCAATTTTTGTGTTTCTTTTACAGGCTTTCCAGGGGCTAATGAAAATAACATACTAGATTGTCCTTTTTGGGACAGACATACCTTGCTCTTTAGGTTGTATGGCAGCACCAGCAGCCAACCCTATGCACCACACTTGGTCTTATAGATAGCAAACAAGAAAAGAGCATGAATCAAACAAGGATTAAGGCACAAACTGGAATTTTTGCACTCAGCACAGAATGTGGCCCAGCTAGGCAGTGCTTCAGTGTTATGCTGCTTTTGGCACTGGCCCGTGCAATACATCATCTACATCAAAAGAAAACTTAAGTACAAGGCACCTTCCCATGCAAGCGCAGGAGATGCAACACCTGCCCATATACCTCTCCCCTTCCCACTGTCCAGGGCCCCAAACACCCCTTCCAGGTGAAACAGCGATTTACTTGTACTTCTTGCAATCTAGTATACTGTATTTGCTGCTCACGATGCGGTCTCCTCTACATTGGGGAGACCAAACGCAGATTGGGTGACCGCTTTGCGGAACACCTCCGTTCAGTCCGTAAGGGTGACCCCGAGCTTCTGGTCGCCTGTCATTTCAATTCACCGTTCCATTCCCACTCAGACCTCACCGTCCTCGGCCTCTTGCATTGTTCCACGGAAGCTCAGCGTAAACTCGAGGAACAGCACCTCCTCTTCCAATTAGGCACTTTACAGCCTTCCGGACTCAATATCGAGTTCAACAATGTCCGATCATAACCTCGGCCTCTGTTTATATTTTTATATTTTTTATCCACACTTTTGGTTTGTGCCTTTTCCTTTTTTTTTCTCTCCCACATGGCAGCTGTCTTTCACTCTGCCAGTGCATTTCACACTTCATCTAGAGCCATTGTCTGTTTCTTTACCTGTCCTATTACTATCTCGTCTCATCTTGAATATCTCTTAATGTCTCTTCTTTCATCCCCTCCCCCATTTCCCAGCCCCCAAACTGCCTTTTAATCTGTTTCATTTCCTGCCTTTTTTTCTCAGTCCTGACGAAGGGTTTCCACCTGAAACGTTGACTCTGTTTCTCTCTCCACGGATGTTGCCTGGCCTGCTGAGTTTTTCCAGCTTTTTTTGTTGTCACCTCTGATGCTAGTTGGACTGGACTGCTTCAAGATGTGTAAATAGTCCTTTGAGGAGCAGTGGAAAGCCTCCCAGACCATCACCTAGGAAAGCAGCTTGGTACTCCTAAATCTGTGGGGTTGGTAACCCACATCTACTCAAAGGGACAGGTGTTATGTCTGCAAGCTCCTTGAGAACCACCTCCTGCTCCCTCGACCCTATTCCCACCAAACTGCTGACCACCCAACTTCCGTTCCTGGGCTCCATGTTAGCTGATATTAATGGTTCTCTCTACTCGGATACTGTCCCTCTGCCCTTCAAATTTGCCATCATCACCCCTCTCCTCAGAAAATCAACCCTTGACCCCCTCCGTCCATGCAAACTGCTGCTCCAGCTCCAACCTCCTTTTCCTCTCCAGTCCTTGAACGTGCTGTAACCTCCCAAATCCATGCCCATCTTTCCTGGAACTCCATGTTTGAATCTCTCTAATCAGGTCTCTGCCCCTGCAACTTATCAAAGTCACAAATTACATCCTGTGTGTCTGTGACCATGGTTAACTATCCCTTCTCAGCCTGTCTGCAGCCTTTGACACGTTTGACCACACCATCCTCCTCCAGTGCCTCGCCACTGTCGTCCAGCTGGGTGGGACTGCACTTGCCTGGTTCCATTTTTATCTATCCAGTCATAGCCAGAGAATTACCTACAATGGCTTCTCTTCCCCGCTCCTGCATCGTTACCTCTGGTGTCCCCCAAGGATCTATCCTTGGCCCCCTTCTATTTCTCATCTACATGCTGCCCATCGAGTACGCTGACGACACCCAGCTGTACCTCACCACCACTTCTGTCGACCCCTCCACTGTCTCTGATTTGTCATGCTGCTTGTCCGACATCCAGTACTGGATGAGCAGAAATTTCCTCCAACTAAATATTGGGAAGACCGAAGCCACTGTCTTCGGTCCCCCGCCAGAAATTCTGTTCCTAGCCACGGACTCCATCCCTCTCCCTAGCATCTGTCAGAGGCTGAACCAAACTGTTTGCAACCTTGGTGTAGTATTTGACTGAGAGATGAGCTTCCGACCACATATCTGTACCGTCACTAAGGCCGCCTATTTCTACCTCCGTAACATCGCCCAACTCCGCCCCGCCTCAGCTCATCTGCTGCTGAAACCCTCATTCATGCCTTTGTTACCTCCAGACTTGACTATTCCAACGCACTTCTGGCCGGCCTCCCATTTTCTACCCTCCATAAACTTGAGCTCATCCAAAACTCTGCTGCCCGTATCCTAATTCGCACCAGGTCCCGTTCACCCATCACCCCTGTACTCGTTGACCTACATTGGCTCCCGATTAAGCAACGCCTCGATTTTAAAATTTTCACCCTTGCCCCTCCCTTTCTCTGTAATCTCCTCCAGTCCTACAACCCACTGAGCTATTTGCGCTCCTCCAATTCTGCCCTCTTGAGCATCCCTGATTATAATCGCTCCACCATTGGTGACCGTGCCTTCAGCTGCCTAGGCCCTGAACTCTGGAATCCCCTCCCTAAACCACTCCTCTTTACCGCTCTTTCCTCCTTAAAATCTACCTCTTTGACCAAGCTTTTGGTTATCTGCCCTACTATCTCCTTACGTGGCTCCGTGTCAAATTTTGTTAGGTAATGCTCCCGTGAAGCATCTTGGACGTTTTATTACGTTAAATGCGCTGTATAAATACAAGTTGTTATTGCTGCATTTTCATTGATAGCATCTCCCTCTGGGAAGGAGAATTTTCGAATCTGTCAGCTTTCTCCAGCAGTATGTGGGGGAATCAGAGTATTAGACAATTGGTGATTTTATAAAATCGTTATCCTGGCCACAATGAGACAGACTGGAACCCCGTAACCAGTGGAGACCAAGCACCTGCTTAAGATCATACCCATCTATCCACGGGCAGTGGGGAGTGTGAAAAACCCTAATGTTCAGTTGCCCATGAGCATCTTGTTAGACCAAAGCTCTAAATACACAGGGTAGACCCCTTCTTTCAGATCTTGCAAAGATCACATCAGTCTGGAAGTTTTTGTGGGATCCCTCCAAGCTGCTTCTCTAGTGACCATGGACATTATCAAAGTCTATCCTGAAGGGTTTTGATAGAGTTAATAAGGAGAAACTGTTTCCACTGGCAGAAAGGTCGGTAACCAGAGGACACAGATTTAAGGTAATTGGCAAAAGAGCCAATTTTTTTTACGTAACAAGTTAGGATCTGGAATTCACTACCTGAAAGGATGGTGGTAGCCGATTCAGTAGTAACTTTCAAAAGAGAATTGGATAAATACTTGAAGAGCAGGGGGAGTGGGACTAATTGGAGAGCTCTTTCAAAGAGCCGGCACATGCGCGATGGGCCGAATGGTGGCCTCCTGTGCTGTAAGAGTCTATGGAACCTCTACGTTAGCTACTGTCACGAAAAATATCAACACAGCAGGTTTTTCAACCTTCAGACTGTTTTAAAATACTCAAGGATCTGGTTTCAGCTTTATGTGAAGGATCATTGATCAAAAGGTTATTTAAGTACTTTAGGTGTTGTGACAGGTTTGTGGTTTTCACCATCTTTTAATGTAACTGGTTCAGCTGAACCTGCTCAACTACTGGTCCCCCTCCTCCAACCAATGCCCACTGAGATTCTGTTTTCCAACCAGTAAAGGTTGACCAGGCCATGGCCTGGACCTTACCATGGCGCAGCAGCAGATCCTACTGTCACGGTGCAGGAATAGGATTGTTTTAGACGCACATACCCTCAGTGTTCTAAAGTACAGTTGTGGTTTCTGTGCACAAGCTGGAGGATCCTGATGAGCCTCCACAGTACCAAGGAATCTTTTTTCAGCGGCTTTTAAAGTGGAAATTCAAATTGTCAAGACATGAGTATCAGTTGCTTTGGAGGACTGTGGTGGAGCAATCCGCAAGGAACAGGCAGTCATAAATATGTAGGACATGCTGTGCCTTTATACGAGATTGCATACGTCACAAGGATTGGGGAAACCCCACTACGTTTCATACATTCTTGTAGGCTTTCAACCGTGTACCTTGTGTCCCTCGTAATGCCTAAGCTAGAAGCTATGGGAGTCCAAAGCCAAATCTTGGAATTTATCTTGAGATGTATGCTCCAACTCTAAAGATCCATGTACGGAAAGGTGAGAAACCCACAACCTCTACCATTTATTGCCCATCCCTAATTGCCCTCGAGAAGATGGTGGTGAGAAACCCACTGAACTTCTGTCTCAAAAGAGCAAAGCTGTTCACTGTTGCCCATCCTATTTGATGTCTTCTCCAATGATGTGGATAGCATCATATGGGATGGCAGCGCAATGTCTGTTCTGGCCATTACTCTTTTTCACAGATGATATGTTCCTGATAGAATCACCAGTGAGCACGTGACTCACCTTGTCGGACATTTTAAAAATTTGTTCCTGGAATGTAGATCTGGGCGTCGCTGGCAAGGCTAGCATTTATTGCCCATCCCTAATTGCCCTTGAGAAGGTGGTGGTGAGCCTCCTTCTTGAACCGCTGCAGTCTGTGTGGTGAAGGTACTCCCACAGTGCTGTTAGGGAGGGAGTTCCAGGATTTTGACCCAGTGACGATGAAGGAACGGCGATATATTTCCAAGTCAGGATGGTGTGTAACTTGGAGGTGGTGGTGTTTCCATGCGCCTGCTGCCCTTGTCCTAGGTGGTAGAGGTTGTGGGTTTGGGAGGTACTGGCAAAGAAGCCTTGGTGAGTTGCTGCAGTGCCTCTTGTAGATGGTACACACTGGCGCCACGGTACGCCGGTGGTGGAGGGAGTGAATGTTTAAGGTGGTGGATGGGTTGCCAATTAAGCGGGTTGCTTTGTCCTGGATGGTGTCAAGCTTCTTGAGCATTGTTGGAGCTGCACTCATCCAGGCAAGTGGAGAGTATTCCATCACACTCTTTACTTGTGCCTTGCAGATGATGGAAAGGCTTTGGGGAGTCAGGAGGTGAGACACTCGCAGCAGAATATCTAGCCTCTGACCTGCTCTTGTCATAGAGTCATAGAGTTTTTACAGCACAGAAAGAGGCCCTTCGGCCCATCGTGTCTGCGCCGCCCATCCATCCCTGTCCAGTCTAATCCCATTTTCCAGCATTTGGTCCATAGCCTTGTATGCAATGGCATTTCAAGTGCTCATCCAAATGCTTCTTGAATGTTGAGGGTTCCTGCCTCCACCACCCTTTCAGGCATTGAGTTCCACATTCCAACCACCCTCTGGGTGAAAAAGTTCCTCCTCAAATCCCCTCTAAATCTCCTGCCCCTTACCCTGAATCTATGCCCCCTTGTTATTGACCCCCCCACTAAGGGGAAAAGTTCCTCTTTATCTACCCTATCTATGCCCCTCATTATTTTGTACACCTCAATCAGGTCCCCCCTCAGCCTTCTCTGCTCCAAGGAAAACAACTCCAGCCTGTCCAGCCTCTCTTCATAGCTGAGGCGCTCCATCCCAGGTAACATCCTGGTGAATCTTCTCTGCACCCTCTCCAAAGCAATCACATCCTTCCTATAGTGAGGCGACCAGAACTGCACACAGTACTCCAGCTGTGGCCTCACCAGCGTTTTGTACAGCTCCATCATAACCTCCCTGCTCTTATATTCTATGCCTCGGCTAATGAAGGCAAGTATCCCATATGCCTTTTTAACCACCTTATCTACCTGCTCCGCTGCCTTCAGGGATCTATGTACATGTACACCAAGGTCCCTCTGACCCTCTGTACTTCCTAGGGTCCTACCACTCATTGTGTATTCCCTTGCCTTATTTGTCCGTCCAAAATGCATCACCTCGCACTTTTCAGGGTTAAATTCCATTTGCCACTTTTCCGCCCATCTGACCAACCCGTTTATATCGTCCCGTAGCCGGAGGCTTTCCTCCTCGCAATTTACCACCCCACCAATTTTCGTGTCATCTGCGAACTTACTGATCATACCTTTTACATTTTCATCCAAATCATTTATGTAGATCACAAACAATAAGGGACCCAGCACCGATCCCTGAGGTACCCCACTGGACACAGGCTTCCAGTCACAAAAGCAACCTTCGACCATCACCCTCTGCCTCCTGCCACTCAGCCAGTTTAGGATCCAACGCGCCAAGGCACCCTGGATCCCATGGGCTCTTACCTTCTTGACCAGTCTCCTATGCGGGACTTTGTCAAAAGCTTTACTGAAGTCCATGTAAACCACATCCACAGCATTTCCCTCATCCACCCCACTAGTCACCCCCTCGAAAAATTCGATCAGATTTGTTAGACATGATTTACCCTTGACAAAGCCATGCTGACTATCCCCGATTAATCCTTGCCTCTCCAAGTGGAGATTAATTTTGTCCCTCAGAATTTTTTCCAATAATTTCCCCACCACAGATGTTAGACTCACTGGCCTGTAATTTCCTGGTTTATCCCTGCTACCCTTCTTGAATAATGGTACTACGTTAGCTGTTCTCCAGTCCTCTGGTACAGTATTTATGTGGCTGGTCCAGTTAAGTTTCTGGTCAATGGAAAACCCCTAGATGTTGATGTTGGGGGATTCAGCGATGGTATTGCCGTTGAATGTCTTGGGGAGGTGGTTAGGCTTTCTCTTTTTGGAGATGGTCATTGCTTGGCACTTGTGTGGAGCGAATGTTACTTGCTACTTATCAGCCCAAGCCTGAATGTCGTTCAGGTCTTGCTGCATGCGGGCACAGACTGCCTCATTATCTGAGGAGTTGTGAATGGCGCTGAACACTCTGCAGTCATCAGCAAATACCTCCACTTCTGACCTTATGATGGAGGGAAGGTTATTGATGAAGCAGCTGAAGATGGTTGGGCCTAGGTCACTGCCCTGAGGTGCTCATGCAGAGATGATTGGCTTCCAACAACCACAACCATCTTCCTTTGTGCTAGGTATGACTCCAGCCAGTGGAGAGTTTTCCCCCTGGTTCCCATTGACTTCAGTTTTACTGGGGCTCCTTAATGCCACACTCGGTCAAATGCTGCCTTGATGTCAAGGGCAGTCACTCTCACCTCACCTCTGGAATTCAGCTCTTTTGTCCATGTTTGGTCCAAGGCTGAAATGATGTCTGGAGACAAGTGGTCTTGGCAGAACCCAAACTGAGCATCAGTGAGCAGGTTATTGGTGACACCTTCCATCACTTTGCTGATGATTGAGAGTAGACTGAGTGCGATAATTGGCCGGATTGGATTTGTCCTACATTTTGTGGACAGGACATACCTGGGCAGTTTTCCACATTGTCAGGTATATGACAGTGTTGTAGGTGTACTGGAACAGCTTGGCTAGAGGCGTGGCTAGTTCTGGAGCACAAGTCTTCAACACTACAGCCGGAATGTTGTCTGGGCCCGTAGCCCTTGCTGTATCCAGTGTGCTCAGCTGTTTAAGAACATAAGAAATAGGAGCAGGAATAGACCACTTGGCCCCTCGAGCCTGCTCCGCCATTGAATAAGATCATAGCTGATCTTGGGCTCAAAGCCACTTCCCCGCCCATTCCCCATAACTTTTCACTCCCTTATCTTGCAAAAATCTGTCTATCTCCATCTTAAATGTATTTAATGACCCAGCCTCCACGGCTCTCTGGGGCAGAGAATTCCACAGATTTACGACCCTCTGAGAGAAGAAATTCCTCCTCATCAGTTCTAAAAGGGCGACCCTTTATTCTAAAACTGTGCCCCCGCATTCTAGATTTCCCCACGAGGGGAAACATCCTCTCTGCATCTACCCTGTCGTGCCCCCTCAGTATCTTATGTTTCAATAAGATCACCTCTCATTCTTCTAAATTCCAATGAGTATAGGCCCAGCCTGCTCAACCTTTCCTCATAAGTCATCCCCCTCATCTCTGGAATTAACCTAGTGAATCATCTCTGAACTGCCTCCAATGCAAGTATATCCTTGCTTAAATAAGGAGACCAAAACTGTACGCAGTACTCCAGGTGTGGTCTCACCAATACCCTGTATAGTTGTAGCAGGACTTCCCTGCTTTTATAAAGGCCAACATTCCATTTACCTTTTTGATTACTTGCTGTACTTGCATGCTAACTTTGTGTTTCATGCACTAAGGACACCCAGGTCCCTCTGAACTGTAGCTGAACAGTTCTGACGAAGGGTCATCGACCTGAAACGTTAACTCTGTTTCTCTCTCCACAGATGCTGCCTAACCTGCTGAGTAGTTCCAGCATTTTCTGTTTTTATTTCAGATTTCCAGCATCCGCAGTATTTTGCTTTTGTATCAACCTTTTAAGTACCTCCACTTTATCTATTCTGAGTTTCTCTACTACCACCTCCTTTACTGTGAAATTGACAGCATCCTCTTCTTTCATGCAGACAGATGTAAAGTCCTCATTTAGTACCTCAGCCATGCCCTCTGCCTCCACAAGATGATCTCCTTTTTGGTCCCTAATCGGCCCCAACCTTCCTTTGACTCTTTTACTATTTATATGTTTATGAAAGACTTTAGTGTTCCCTTTTTATTTTACCTGTTAATCTATTCTCATACTCTCCCTTTGCCCCTCTTATTTCCTGATTCAGTTCTCCTCTGCACTTTCTGTATTCAGCTTGGTTCTCCTGCTGAATTATGAACCTGACATTTATCATAAGCCTCCTTTTTCTGTTTAATTTTAATTTTAATCTCTATATCTTTAGTCATCCAGGGGGCTCTAGCTATGGGTGCCCATCTTTTCCCCCTCATGGGAATGTGTCTAGTCTGTACGCAAACTATCTCCTCTTTGAAGGCCTCCCATTGGTCATTTCCTGCTTTACCTGCCAATCTTTGAATTCAAGCCGCCAGAGCCAGATCCATTTTCAACTCACTGAAATTAGCCCTCCTCCAATTGAGGATTTTTACATTTGATTGTTTCTTGTCCTATTCAATAACTACCCTAAACCTAATGATATTGTGATCACTGTTTCCCTAATGCTCTCTCACTGAGACATGCTCCACTTGCCCCACATCATTCCCTAGAACTAGATCCAGCACCACTTCCTTTTTGACCTGGAAACATACTGATTTAGAAAGTTCTCTTACACATTTCAAGAATTCCTTGCCCTCTTCTTTGCACTGTTATTTTCCCAGTCTATAGTAGGATGGTAGGAGTCGCCCATTATTACTGCGCTATTGTTCTTGCATCTTTCTGAAATCTGCTGGAAGATTTACCCCTCTATCTCCTGCTCACTATTTGGGAGCCTATAGTCTGCCCCCAGCAGCACCACAGATCATCTTCTGTTCCTTAACTCTACCCAAATAGATTTTATCTTTGAACCCTCAAGTACATCATCCCTTTCCAGGGCTGTAACAGTATCTTTGATCAATACTACTACCCACCCTCCTTTTTTTCCTTCACAATTTTTCCTGAATTAATTGGAGCCAGGAATATTAAGTTCCCATTGCTCCCCTTGTTTAAGCCAGGTCTCAGTTGTTGCCACTATATCATAATAATCCCAGGTGACAACCTGCAGCTTGCCAACCTTTTTTGCCAAGTTCTGTGCGTTTACGCACATGCACGCCAATCTCGCCTTAGGCTGCTTTGTTAACATAGAAACATAGAAGATAGGAGCAGGAGTAGGCCATTCGGCCCCTCGAGCCTGCTCCGCCATTCAATGAGATCATGGCTGATCATCCAAATTCAGTACCCTGTCCCTGCTTTCTCCCCATATCCCTTTAGCCTTAAGAAATATATCCAACTCCTTCTTGAATATATTTAATGAATTGGTCTCCACTGCCTTCTGTGGTAGAGAATTCCACAGGTTCACCACTCTCTGGGTGAAGAAATTCCTCCTCATCTCAGTCCTAAATGGCTTACCCCTTCTCCTTAGACTATGACCCCTAGTTCTGGACTCCCCGGCCATCGGGAACATCCTTCTTGCATCTAGTCTGTCCAGGCCTGACAGAATTTTATAGGTTTCGATGAGATCCCCTCTCAATCTTCTAAACTCCAGTGAGTACAAGCCCAATCGACCCAATCTCTCCTCGTACGTCATTCCTGCCATCCCAGGTATTAGCCTGGTGAATCTTCGCTGCACTCCTTCCATGGCAAGAACATCCTTCCTCAGTATTTCTCCTCTATCTGATCGCTCCTATTTCTGAACTACTCTTTAAGTCTAATGCTGTTCGTCTCTCCCAGAACTATGTGCACCTTGTTTCTTCCGGTTCCCCACCCCTTCCCAAATTAATTTAAACCCTGCCCCACAACACTAGTTAAACTACCCATGAGGACATTGATCCCAGCCCTGTTGAGGTGCAACCTGTCCATCTTGCACAGGTTCCTACTGCCCCAGATCTGCTCCCAATGCCCCAGGAACCTGAAGCAATTTCTAATACCAAAAACAGCGAGGCTGCAACAGTGGCACCGGGTGCCAACAACGCCGTTGAAACTGTTGTATTATGTGAGTGGTGAGAAGTGTAGGGACATATGTTTTTCACCAGCTTCATGTTCTACAAAGTCGGCGGGGGGGTGGGAAGTGGCGAGCAAACTGCTAAATTTTGGAATTTTTCCAAATGTGGCCCATGAAAAAACCACTTTCTTAGCAAAGGGACTTGATTTCAACACAGCGAGGATATAGAAAGGGGGAACAGAATGTCGAAGGGTGTGCTTGGAGCATGGGAGTAGTGAGGGAAGTTCAAAGACATGACTAGCTGTATCCATAGATAATTGGAAACTTAAACTACAATAAAACCTGGCTTACTCTATATTTCTATTCAATTTGCTTGGTTGTAGCAAACACAGGTAACAACAATTATATCTTAATTTTGTGGATATTCCAGTAATTTAATACAGGGTAGATTGAAATTTAAGATCTACCACCAAATATTCCAATTTAACCTTTTTTAAAAAAAAATCAAAAAACTATTTGAAATATACCATCAATTGGACTGGAGGTAAAACTTAAGCAACCTCCTAAATCCAGTCAGTGAATGCAGTGCCATACAAACCTCACTGTAATCTGATGCTGATTCAAGCTTGTAATTTATTTTACATGTAGCAGTGTTTTTCTAGGTGTTTTAAAAGTGCTAGCCTACAATAAACTTTTTTAATCTACTTTTTCTGGTTTTCCGAAGGCCCACTTGGATGGCAGTAAGCATTGCCCCAGACATGATTCTCGCTCTCCTTGAAGGAATGACCACAATTATTCACTACTGTCTGTTGGACCCTTCCATACAATATCACCAGGTGAGTTGCAGATTCAGTGTAAGCACCAAAAAAATAAAGAAATGCTAGCATTGCACAACATAGAGAAAAATGAAATGGGGCTACAGAGAGATTGGGATTAAAAAAGAAAAAAATGAAGTGGGGAAGGAAAAGATGGAGCCAGAAAAATACAGCCTGAACTGAAGAGGGAAAGAAAATGGCAATATTAGAATTGCAGTAAACGGAATGAGAATCCAATGCAGACTGATCAAAGAATGGCCATCCTCGCCATTTTTTTCTCTTTTAATCTTTACTTGCCTCTATACAAAGTTTGGCTACCACAGCATTATTTTAGTAACCAATTAACTAAAATACTCTCTTTGCCACCCTTTTGGACCCAATGTAGCTCATCATTTGCACAGATTCCCACTTGATGCATTTCTGTTCCTACTTTGTATTATTGATTGAGTTTTAGTACTCCTGTATAAAACCAATTTCTGTGTGGGAGCCAAATAACTTAATTTCTTGATGTTTGTATGCTACAGTCAATGGCTTGCTTGATTAAATGAATACTCCATGGGAGAGTGAGCCTAAACTCAATCAAAAGAAAGAAAGACTTGGATTTCTATAGCGCCTTTCACAACCACCGGACGTCTCAAAGCGCTTTACAGCCAATTAAGTACTTTTGAAGTGTAGTCACTGTTGTAATGTGGGAAATGCGGCAACCAGTGTGCTCTCTCAAACAGCAGTGTGATAATGACCAGGTAATCTGTTTGTGTTGTTGATTTAGTGAAGTTGGCCAGGACACTGGGGATAATTAAGATTTGCTAAAGGGTCGAGGAGTCACGAGCGGTTTATTGAGGAGCGACGGTTCAAATACAACACATAATCAGGATAGACACAGTAGACATATGGCTCGTAACAGGTGAGAACGGTTTACTGGGCCCAAATCGGATGTTTGAGGCAGGACGACTTGATCTTTGCAGCCTGCGGTAACGATCTCCTCCTCTTCGGTCGCCTCTGAGGCTGGCTGAGGTGTTAAGCCGAAGCTAGCATGGATCCACCTCGGGGAGCTGTCCTCTTTTCCCTTCTCGACTGCCCGTTTATATACTAAGGGTCGGTGGGTACCACATGTCAATCATTCGTTTAATTGCATTTACCCATTCCATTGTTCAATTACAGGGGAATCAATACCCAAGGTGGACCCCTCCCAACCTAGGCTCCAGTCCCATGAGATCATTCCTTTGCTTATCTCTTGTATGGACATCCTGTTACCTTCTCCCAGACAGTTTGTTTTAGATATGTAGATCACGAGGCTCCTTTCCCAACCTCTTATCAGGCCCAGTCATGCCTACACAAAGGCCTGTTTCTACGTTATGTCCTTGGCCTCATAACGAGCCCTTGTGAAAACCCTTCTCTAGCATGATTAACATTGTTCTGTGTCAGCTCAGGCAGCCTGCTGAAGAATTTCCCTTAACTAGAGAAGCCTATTTCTTATGATTCTATAGGACCATTATTTCTTACAATGCCCCACCTTGAGAAGGAAATATCCTTATTGACTTTTTATAATCGGCTCCTGACTAATGTTGCTAGCTCTAGGTTATTGGCCCACTTCCCTAACTTCTTAATCAGACACTGTAGGTAACATACCAAAATTATTGGAATCAGCAACACAAACCCTTCAGCTGTCACCAAGAATAAAAGCAAGCATTCTCAACCAGGGAGTCTGGCTAATGTTGTAGACTGGCTCATACCAGTCTCGTTCTCCCAGCTTCTGGATTTCCTGCTATATTTCTTCATTTTGTTGAGCCATCCTATATCGATCTGCAAACAGAAATTGTGGAGTATTTATTCTTTTGCAGTTTTTAGCTGATTGACGTGGTACCATTTGGGTCTCTTTTCCCTTTTTATCCGGGATCTGGATCAAGTACACAGCGGGGCTGGCTCTGTCCACAATTAGGTAGGGTCCCACCCACTTGGATTCAAAGGCATGCTCCTTTCTTAAATAGTTTAGGACCATGACCACATCTCCCACCTGGTACTCAAATGGCCGAACCTTTTTGTCAAACTATTTTTTGATTTGTTGTTGGCTTTTCCCGGCGTGCCGTGCCATGAACTCATTCGTCTTCTGAATGTGCTCTATCATTGACTCTAGCCATTTCTGGTTGGCCGTCCCTTGTAAGAGTGGGGTGAGCGATGGAGTGAGGAGGTGGGCAGGTGTCCTCATTAACCGTCCTGTCAGAGCCTGGTAAGGTGAAGTACCTGTGGTGCTATGTGGGGTTGCTGTCATGGCCATCAGGCACATGGGTAACATGTGTGGGGCGGTCTGCATGGAATTTTTTCAGCATTGTTTTAAGGGTTCGGTTGCCCCTTTCCACCACCCCCTGATGATTGTGGGTGATGTGCAACGTGCAACTTATGGGTGATTTTCATGAGTTGTTGGAGTTCTGAGAAGACTTTCCCAGTAAAGTGACCCCTGGTTGCTATCTACCTGGATTGTCATTTCCCACCTGCAGACCACCTCACACAACAACAGTCTCGCTGCAGTGAGGGTGGAGTTCATCTTACAGGGGAAGGCCATTTTGTGAATTTGTCTGTCAGGACCAGGCAGTATTTGTAGCCCGAGGGTGCCATTGCGAGAGGGCCTATAAAATCCATCTGAATGCGTGTCCAGGGCCCGTCCGGTGGGGGTGGGTTCTTGCAGTAGTGCCCGATTGGAATGATTGCCCGGGTTATGCTGGAGACATGGAAGACTCCTCTGAGTCCTGGTCTCAAACTCCTCTTTACAGCCCGGTTACAGGCCACGGTGGATAGTTTCTCCAGGGTGGCATTCGCTGAATAAGAACCCCCTACGGGGTGAGCATGCAATAATTCAAATAACTTGCTTCCCATAGCCGGGGGTATGCAGGCAATGCAAAACCCAGGGGCAATACCGTACATGAGGATGGGTGTCCGGGTGCCGGTTGCATGCAGATAGAGGGAGGTGAGTTGGGCCCAAGGGGTCAGAACTGGCAAAGGCCGACCCTGCTGATGCCATGCAATGACAATTGAATAAGGGTCGTATGTGGCCTGCAAGGAGGCTGGGTCAGTGACTGGGTCAGTGGCTTACAGATGATACAGGTAACGGGCCAGGTTCCTGATGCTTTTCCCACATGGGGGCATCTATAGTGGCCTTATCCGCCATTGAATTACCTTTGGCGAGCGGTTCTGTGGAGTGGGAGTGTGCTCTAACTTTGCCTACATAGACGGGCCCCGTTCGTTTTCACAACACCGCATCTAAGATTTGAAATAAGCTGCTGTAAAGCAAGGATTTACTGTCGGTAGTACAAAAATTATTCCGCGTATACAATAGTAAGGACAGCAGAGAGTTGATAACATTCGGTCCGACAGTGATCATCCTCCGCCACCAAAACATGTCTTCTCCGCCCCCCCCCCCCCCCCCACAAAGCATTCCGAAGGGACCGCTCCCTCCGCGACACCCTGGTCCACTCCTCAATCACCCCCAACACCCCTTCCCCTACCCACGGCCCCACCTTGTGCAAGCGCAGGAGATGCAACACCTGCCCTTTTACCTCCTCCCTTCCCACTGTCCTGGGCCCCTAACACGCCTTCCAGGTGAAAGTGATTTACTACATGTATTTGCAATTTAGTGTACTGTATTCGTTGCTCACAGTGCGGTCTCCTCTACATTGGGGAGACCAAACGCAGATTGGGCGACCACTTTGCGGAACACCTCCATTCAGTCCGTAAGCGTGACCCTGAGCTTCCGGTCGCCTGTCACTTTAATTCTCCGCTTCACTCCCACTCTGATCTCTCTGTCCTCGGCCTCTTACACTGTTCCAATGAAGCTTAATGTAAGCTCGAGGAACAGCACCTCATCTTTCGATAAGGTACTTTACAGCCTTCGAGACTCAACATTGAGTTCAACAATTTCAGACCATAACCTCTGCCCCTATTTTTTTTCTCTGGCATGGCAGCTGTTGATGATTCTGCCATTGCCATTTACACCTCATCTAGAGTCATCTTTTGTTTTTTATCTTGTCCCATTACCATCCCCTTTTGCCTTGCACCATTATCCCTTTTGTCTTTTAATCTCTCCTGCCTTCCATCCTATCACAGACCTTCCCTTTTCTTCTTTCCTCCCCTCCTCCCTTTCGCTGTCCCACACTTGCTTAAAAATCTGTTACTTCTCCAACTTTTTCCAGTTCTGACGAAGGGTTATCACCCTGAAACGTTAACTCTGTTTCTCCACGATGCTGCCTGACCTGCTGAGTGTTTCCAGCATTTTCTGTTATTTTTGAATTGATTCTCTTGTTTTACTGGGATACTCCAAAAATCATTGAAGATATCCAGGGTGGAGAAGACAGTACTGCCCCATGGAATCTGGGAGAGTAGGATGAGTGTCTCTCGGACCACCGGGGCACACGAGGGGTGACTGAGTTGAGTTTGCAATAGTCAGTTGCCAGCTGTCATCCGGTTTTCTAACCGGCCAAATTGGGGAGTTAGTAGTGAACGTGCCTCTGCGAACAGCACCCTGCTTTAACAATGACTCGACGGTGGCTCGAATATACGGTATACTCTCGGCTGGGTAAGAGTACTGCTTCACTGGAGTATGTACCGGTCTGTTAATTTCTTCGGGTCCGGTCATGCTTCCGCAATCATGTTTATGGGTTGCGAATACACCCGGCACCGACTAGGGTCGCCTGTACCTCTGGGTCATTAGAGGTGGCAGGTCCGTACTCCTCTGATTTTTTAATCACGAATACTGAGTGCGCGCTAGACACTGGAGTAGGGTCTGTTTTTAAGGTTCCACCAGATACAATTGTTGGCATAATCAGTTACTGTCGGATAACCTTTGAGCACATCACTACCCAGTAGTCCCTGCCCATTATGCATGGCCATATAAATGGAAGACATGACTGACTCGAACCCCATCTATGTGTAACTGTAGGGGAAGGGATCCTTGTATAGTTGTCTGGGTTGAATTGTCAAAGCCTGATAAAGCTTGGGGCACGCCCTTCGTCGGGGTGGGGTGGGGATCATGAATGATGGTGGCGGAGGAACCAGAGTCAACTAACATTAATTGTTGACGGCCTCCAGTATCAACAGTGTGGACTACCAGTCTCCCAACACTACCTTATGGGAGAGGGGAAATCGCCTCTCCCCGAGAGGCCTGCTGGAGTCAGTGGGGATCTTGAGCCATTTGCCCGGGTTGCTGATGCACTGTGGCAACCGGCTGAGTACCCTGACTAATCTGCATGGCCTCTATTGCTGCCTCCATCCTCTCCAGCTGCTGTGCGACAGGGTCGGGACCCATCTGTCTCGGAGGATAGCGGGGATCACCGTTTCTGTCGGCCTCAATAATGCGCCTATTGCGGCAGCTACGGGCATAGTGGCCCAGGTGGTATCAATTAAAGCAGTGCACCCTTCTCTGGCGCAGGGGTTTTAGAGGGCCCTGATCTCTGGCTGAGTAGTCGGCCCTTGACAGCCTAAGCCTTAGCTTTAGTGGGTGCTCAGGGAACATTGGCACGGGTCTGTTCCCAAGCAGTTCCGGAGTGGGTGCGCAGTTATTCCCAGGGTGTGTTTTTGGTGATGTAAACGCCCAGCGTGTTACAGACTAATGGTTGGAGGCCGTTCAAAAAAAAAAAAAAAAAGGGTTTTGAAGCCCGGGCAATCGGAGTGGTTCCCTCTACCATCCCTAGTGCACCGGAAGATGTTCTGGAGCTTATCTGCGAAGGCATTCAGGCTTTCGGTAGGGCTCTGTTTCGTATTGGCCAGGACTTGGTGGAAGTCGATGCCCTGCTCCCCCAGCATTCTGCACAGGCTAGCCTCAGTATTCCCGACCGTGCCCTCGAGCAGGATTACCTGATCCATCCCTTGTCTTCACTCCGAGAAACACGCAGCAAGGAGGACCTGCTTAAGGTCGTTCCTTTCTAGTTCTGGATGAGCGTCCTTCGAAATTCTCCACCGTTACATGAGGTCGAGGGAGCTGGTGTTCATGTCCATCGTCCCCAGGTCATCTTTTAGCGCCCTGACCTCAACGGGGGTAAGGGACCTATGCGTAGTTGTGGTGATGGTTTCTCCCTCACCATCAGTGGTCATGGATGGTTGGCCTTTGGCCTCCTCCCGGTCAGTCCTGTGCGCGCAGTTCTGGCTCGGGTAACCACACCCACTGGTATTTTTTCATTTGTCTTGCTGTCCTTTTATGGAGCAGAGGGGGCAAGGTTCTCATCTATATTGTCCCAACAAGGGCCGGGGTCTCTTGCTCTGGTTTTGGAGACAGCAGCCACCACTGCCTGCTGTTGGCCGATTTGTGCCTGAAGTTGTCGATTTTAGCTAAACACGGGGCGTGGTCTGCTTTGGGGGAGGCGACGGTTTGACACCGGTCTAACTCCTTCAGAGCCCCCCTTGCATCTTCTAACTCCACCTAGTCTGGTATTTTCTGCCTGTGACTTGATATTTTGTTCCAGTATTAGTTCCAGCTTTTTCTGCGTATAACGTGCTCCGTCATGTGCTTCCTGTTCCCACTGTAACTGATTGTGCAGGGCGGCAATGCTTTCCTGCCAACCTCTGCTTTCATTTTGTAACTTGTCTACCTGTTCCTTCAATTCTTTGTTTTTTTTATTTAACTGTGAGGCACACAAGTGTGCCCCGTAGGCCAACTTACATCAGTCGCTTTTTAGATTAAGTTTGTGTTTCTGGACGTTTTCAGAGAGCCTGCCGAGAATACAATCATAATCCCCATTGCACTCCTCTCAAATCCTTAGGATGTCCGTCGCCCCAGGCGTGCCTGTTTTCTGTCAGGCTATCTATCAACTGTTCCCTGTGAAATGCCAACGCCATTGTACCTCTGCTTTCACTTATTCAGAATGCCCTCTCTCTCTCTCTCTCTCTCTCAAGGTTTCCTACCCAGAGTGGGACTTGAACCCACAACCTTCTGACTCGGGCGAGGGTGCTACCCACTGAGACACAGTTGGGTTCTTTAAATTTGTTGGCTATCTTTCCTTTCCTTAATAGTATCATAATAAGTGCCTTAATTGGCACGTTTTCACTGTGATTATCAAATCACTACAGAGTTTAAATTATGTGGGTAATGTGAACATTTGGATGCTCATGAATGTGCTGAATTAAATTCATGGGAGTGGGTAAAACAATGGGTTCGACTCTGGGTTCAAACCCAGCCCAGACTGATATTGTCCTGTTCCTTGTTGACTGACATGAATTTAGGCAGTCTTGATCTACAGGCTCATAGCACAAAACCTCTCCTCATTTGAGGCTAACTGTCCCTAAATTGGGTGTCTCACTCAAAGGATGGCTGCTGTTAGAAGTGGAAAGTGGAAGCGGTGTTCTGAAGTTTGGGGCTGAGGCACACTGGTGGGTTCCATCTATCAGCACAAAAATTCACGCACACATCAGTAAAAATGTTTTATGTATCCATATATATGCTAACCGTACAAACTGATGATAATCTGATGGCATTTCTCATTTTGTGCTTCAATAGTTGGCAGAGAGCAATATTTTGAAAAAATGTTTTGTTTCAATTCAACAGCAGCATTCTGCAACCAGCCCTTTCACCTCAACCTGGGTCATTTTTTCAGTGCTGTGGTGTTCTGAAAATTGATATGCGACAACTGCAGTGATGTATAACAGAAATAAGGGTATCATTTAACAAGGTGGTTTTCCTACTTTGCCTAACAAATGGGAGGCTTGCTTGCAGAAGGCACACATCAGAACTCGGCAATATGTTGCGCCTGATTTTGTGAATTACATTTTTCCAACTGAATTTGGAATAATTACCTCAAAGTTTCAATTTATGTTGTCCAGTGGGCACTGACTTTGAATCTGGTCACTGGCAAAAAGTTCTTGGACCAGTAATCCCCCTGAGAGTTGGACTCCCTTTGAGTGGGCTCCAGTCTAACCAGCTGCCCAATGGATATCTGCAAGGTTCACATGAATCTAGTCACTATCTGCTGGAAGTGCAGGCTCCTGAGCTGGACCCATAAGAGACAGATGGACACTTCCCCTCTCAAGCCATGCTTTGATTAAGAGTTGGCTGTGGACAATTTAACTTCCTTTTACTCTCAATTGATTGGGTAGGGCAGTATGTCCGTACTTTTGGAGCACTGAACCAGATCTGTGTCTCACAACCTGGCAGTGAGCCTTGCATTACTAAATCACTATCGAGTCAGACAGGATTATGATTTAGCGCCACTTTTGGAAGTCCTTGTACCATTTCATTACCGCTCCTTCACTTCTGCCTTTCTCTCCATTTGTCTTCTATGTCTGTTTCACTCTTCTTCCTCTTCATTCCTTCCCCCCTTCCTCTAGCTCCTTTTTCATCTTTCTCCCTTCACTGATTTCTTCCTCTCCTGCTGTTCTGCCTCCACTTCTGTGCCAGTCCCTCTGCTTCTGTTTGTCTCTCTCCTGTTCACTTTCTCTTTTTCATCTTCCTCTTTGACACTTCTGTTTTTGCCCCTTTCGTCTTTTTGTCTCCCCAGATGTGAGCAGGGAGAGGCAACAGCATTGGGGAGTTGGGCGAGTTACAGGCAGCAGGAAGCTGAGGTAATTAGAGTGGGAGGAGGCTTGTGTGGAGTATAGACCAGTTGGGCCGAATGGTCTTGTTTCTGTGCTGTAGATTCTATGTAGTAGTTTGGGGAGGAGTTGAAAATCTATTTAAAAAAAAATCTAAATATGTGCAAGGTGGTTCACACTTCATTTAATAAAGGAAAAGAACCTTTATTTATATCGCACCTTTCACGACTTCAGGACATTCCAAAGCTCTTCACAGCCAATTTTTGAAGTTTAGTCACTGTTGTAATGTAGGTAAACGTGGCAGCCAATTTGCTCGTAGTAAGGTCCCACAAAGAGCAATGACGTAAAAGGACCAGATAATCTGTTTTTAGTGTTGGTTGAGAGATAAATATTGGCCAAAACTCTCCTGTTCCTCTTCATTTACGTCCATCTGAAAGGGCAGACAGGGTATCAGTTTAACGTTTCATCTGAAAGACAGCACCTCCAACAGTGCAGCACTCCCCTCAGCACTGTACCGAAGTGTCAGCCTAGATTTTGTGTTTATCTCTGGAGTGGACTTGTTCCCATGGCCTTCTGACTCGAGCAAGAGCATTACCACTGATCCAAAGCTAAATGTGTTTTACTTCAGACTTTTAGAAGATGGATTAATCAACCTGAAAAGTCTCCTGCAATAACATAATTTCACTTTTAAAAATGATATAATAAACTAATCAATCTCCTGTGACATTGCACGCAAATGTAGTCTTTGGGTGACACGGGATGAGAGGCTGCTTATTTGAACCAGGGTCTGCGGATGTAATTCATTTCCCATTACAAAGCTATAAACTCTGACCTTATTTTTATATTTCCATTATAGATTCCTGCGTCCACATTTATAATGGAAATTGCCTATGTAAACATGTCGTGCTATAATGACACCCTCAACCATTGATAGTTCTGCAGCACCTCCACTGGGGAGGAGAGGGTGTCGCAGCGTGACAAGCTTACACAGGCAGTTTCCATTATAATTGCGAGCATAAGAATTTATAATGGCAGGTGTGCACCAACGTAAGATTTTTACTTTATTAAATAGATAATTGCCTGTCTTCCTTATTTCAGCTGTTGGTTACTGTGGACCAGAAATATTTGTCTGAAGCACGAAATGGAATCCTTTTCATCCTGTGTACCATCATGTCGTCTGTGAGCCTGCTGTGGGGCATCCTGCAGGTTGCGGACTCAACCGAGAGAACCGCAGCTGCCTCTGCTGTTACCATTAACCTGGGTTCCACAAAGGTGGGTGAAGTGTTGAGTCTCCAATGTATAGTCGTCATGACAAATTAAAATGCAGCCAATTTTGTGTCTGCCGCAGGTGTTGATACAGTTAAATGCTCCTAACAGCGAAGCCTGTGGTTTAGCTTTATATTTTACAAAATTTATAGATTTTGTTCACTCCCACGCAGAACCATATATTTTGTACAATAGCAAAATACTGCGGATGCTGGAAATCTGAAATAACAACAGAAAATGCTGGAAACATTCAGCAGGCCAGGCAGCATCTGTGGAGAGAGAAACAAAGTTAACGTTTCAGATCTGTGACCCTTCGTCAGAACTGGAAAAAGTTAGAGATGTAACAGGTTTTAAGCAGGGGCAGGGGCAGGGAAAGGGGGGAGGGGGAGAAAGAACGAAAGGGACGGTCTGTGCTAGGATCGAAGGCAGGAGAGATTAAATGTTGTAAATGGGGATGGCAGAATCATCAACAGCTGCCATGTGGAAAAAATAGGGGCAGGGGTTATAGTCTGAAATTGTTGAACTCAATGTTGAGTTCAACAATTTCAGACTATAACCCCAGCCCCTATTTTTTAGTTAGAGATGTAACAGATTTTAAGCAAGTGCAGGGGCAGAGAAAGTAGGGGGGTGTGGAGGAAAGAACCAAAGGGAAGGTCTGCGATAGGGTGGAAGGCAGGAGAGATTAAATGACAAAAGGGATGATCGTGCAAAGCAAAAGGAGATGATAATGAGACAAGTTAAGAAACAAAAGATGGGTCTAGAGATGTAAATGGGAATAGCAGAATCATCAACAGCTGCTGTCAGCATGTTTTTATGAAAGGCAAATCATGTTTGACATTTTTTGAGGATGTAACTAGCAGGGTAGATAAAGTCAAACCAGTGGATGTATTATACTTCAAAAGGCATTTGATAAGGTGCCACCTGAAAGGTTGTTGCACAACATAAGGGCTCATGGGGTTGGGGGTAATATATTAGCATGGATAGAGGCTTGGTTAAAGGACAGCAAACAGAGTAGGAATAAATGGGTCATTTTCGGGTTGGCAGGCTGTAACTAGTGGGGTACCGCAAGGATCAGTGCTTGAGCCTCCGCTATTTACAACAGCAACTTGTATTTATATAGCGCCTTTAACGTAGTAAAACATCCCAAGACGCTGCACAGGAGTATTATAAGACAGAAAAATTGACACCGAGCCACATAAGGAGAAATTAGGGCAGGTGACCAAAAGCTTGGTCAAAGAGGTAGGTTTTACGGAGCATCTTAAAGGAGGAAAGAGGCGGAGAGGTTTAGGCAGGGAATTCCAGAGCTTAGGGCCTAGGCAACAGAAGGCACAGCCACCAATAGTTGAGCGATTATAATCCGGGATGTTTGAGAGGGCAGAATTAGAGGAGTGCAGATATCTCGGGCGCCGGGGGGGGGGGGGGGGGGGGGAGGTGGTTGTGGGGCTGAAGGAGATTACAGAGATAGGAAGGGGCGAGGCCATGGAGAATTTTGAAATCGAGGCGCCGCTTAACCAGGCGTCAATGTAGGTCAGCGAGCACAGGGGTGATGGGCGAACGAGTTTTGGATGACCTTAAGTTTATGTAGGGCAGAATGTGGGAGGCCAGCCAGTTACGGAGGTGGCAATAGGCAGTCTTTGTTATGCTGCGGATATGTGGTCGGAAGCTCATTTCAGGGTCAAATATGACACCAAGGTTGCAAACGGTGTGGTTCAGCCTCACAGATGTTAGGGAGAGGGATGGAGTCAGTGGCTAGGGAACGGAGTTTGTAGCGGGGAACGGAAAACAGTGGCTTCGGTCTTAATTGGAGAAAATTTCTGCTCATCCAGAACTGTGTGTCGGCCAAGCAGTCTGACAATTTGGAGACCGTGGAGGGGTCGAGAGAAGTGGTGGTGAGGTAGAGCTGGGTGTTGTCAGCGTACACGTGGAAACTGACGCTGTGTTTTTGGATGATGTTGCCATACAATCTATATTAATGAGTAAGGAATAATAGAGTAAGGAAGTCATGCTACAATTGTACAGAGCTTTGTTGAGACCACACCTGGAGTACTATGCACAGTTTTTGTCTTAGGGAGTGCAATGAAGGTTCACGAGATTGATTCCTGGGATGAGAGGGTTGTCCTATGATGAGAGATTGTGTAGATTGGGCCTATACTCTCTGGAGTTTAGAAGAATGAGAGGTGATCTCATTGAAACATACCAGATTCTGAGAGGGATTGACAGGGTAGATGCTGAGAGGCTGTTTCCCCTGGCTGGAGAGTCTAGAACTTGGGGGTCACAGTCTCAGAATAAGGGGTCGGCCGTTTAGGACTGAGATGAGGAGAAATTTCTTCACTCCAAGGGTTGTGAATCTTTTAGAATTCTCTAACCCAGAGGGCTGTGAATGCTCAGTCGTTGAGTATATTCAAGGCTCAGATAGATTTTTGGACTTTTAAGGGAATCGAGGGACATGGAGATCGGGCGGGAAAGTGGAGTTGAGGTCAATGATCAGCCATGATCTTATTGAATGGTGGAGCAGGCTTGAGGGGCTGTATAGCCGACTCTTGCTCCTAATTCTTATGTTCTTATTTTCCCCCTTGTCAGGTTAGTGCTGCAACTCCGTATTGAAGCACTTTTTGGCAATAATGCCAGACTGTTGGGTTTTTGTATGAAATTGAAGCTCAAGTAACAGCTCATTGGAGGGTGAGTTGTGAAGGTATTTATGCGGAATCAATTAAATAACGGTGCAAGCACCCACCTTGTGGGTGGGGAAGAAATTACCCTTGGAATGTGTTAGTCTTATGAATGTCACTCTAAATTGTTACTTAAGAGAAGCTTATGGTTATGGTTGGGAATGATCAGATTCAAATGATATAATAGGAATACTGAAGAGTGATAATGTCAGTGGTCAGGATTTTGTGGTCAGCGGCGGCAGCCGTTCATTACACTTGCACTTCCCCACAGACTTTCTATGGCCGCATTTGCATTGGAACTTGCGGTGATTAGAAATCCAAAATAGATTTCCCTCTACAGGGAGTCTGGGACCTGTGTGAACAGGGCAAGCAACTGTGTATCTCCTTACCCAATCAGATTGAAGAATCCTTGCTGAGACACGCAAAGTCTAAACCAGAAAACGTAAGTTAGAATAGTTAATTCAATGCCAAATCCTGTACAGAAAGCAAAATAAAGAGAGGGAAAGAAAGATGAGATAAGAGACCAAAAAAAGTTTTTAAAAATGTTTTTAAAAATCTCCAATAATAATTGAAATCTGAATGAGACTCCTCACTTGTAAAAGTTAATTTCAGTGCCAGAGAGGTTGTTTGGCAGTAATTAAGACTTCTCATGGTGTTAAAAATCCACTTACACTCGAATGGTCTAGCCCGAACATTTTCTGGCGAGTTTAGTGGGTATCTAGTGGGTAAGTACCGCAACTTCACATTGCTGCATGTGTTTGAATGCCGAGTCTCTCGGTGAGATACCAGTGCAGCGTCGATTCTGGAGGGCAACAACTTCCTGGTTTTTGCGTTTAACAGTACACGTGCGGTCGCCGAAAGTTGTTGTTCAATTTACTCTTAACGGTGAGCGCCGTTAGCCTCACCGTTATTTTTACTGCAAAATCTGGGCTGTGGCTGCATTCCACAGCTGTAGCTTTTAACTATGCTTACGTGACTCGGGCTTTGGCATCTATCTTGGGTGCTTTCCAAGTGTTTAATCTTGTAACATTTGCAAAGCTGTGATAAATGGCTGCACATGATAATGAAAGGAATATCAGATAACTTTTGCTCCCTTTCACAATACAATATAAACTATTGAGAAAAGCAGGATGATTGGGTTGTTTCAGATATAGTATTGTGATTTGTTTCCCTGTATTGACCAATAGTAAATTCATGTTCCTTATATCCCCGTCTAGAGTCTCCGACAACAGATTTTGGAACTCTTAGGCCCCATCTCTATGAACCACGGTGTACACTTCATGGCTGCAATTGCTTTTGTCTGGAATGAGAGGAGGGAGAACACGAGCGCCACCAGAAACAAAGTAAGACTCGGCTCCTTTGTAGAATAGTGTTTGCAGCGGAATGAGACATTGCTGTAGCAGGTGTAGAATAGTGTTTGCAGCAGAATGAGACATTGCTGTAGCAGGCTGTCTAAACCATGTTTTGCCGTTTTCCCACCAAGATGGACTTCAAGTCTCTCTCAAAGGCAGACTCTGTTTTATGGCTGCTTGGTTTTGGCTGTTTAGTAGGACCCTAAGGTGTCATGTCTTTATAAGGAGGTCCTGAAGTAACCCAAGTACAAGATGGATGGCGGTGAAATGTCTATAAAATCATGTTTTACAAGATTTTCACTATAAAAACATTTTTTTTTTTTTTTTTTAAAGTCTGTTTAATGTGAGTAGCAGCTTTATTGTTGGTCATCCAATCAGCAACCACGCACTCTGCCTGTGACTGGTTCCTGCATTGTCATTGGCTAATCCATTTGGCACCTTCTGTTGTTACAAACAAAACTCTTAAACCTAGAGCGTTGATCTCTGCAGAATAGAAATGCTGGTGTAAATTTTAAAATGGTGCAGTGACTTTTTGAACTGATGAGGAAAAATACATAAGATAACAACAGTAAACAAAAATTATCTCAAGTGGTCGACATGAGACCTACCAGATGTCTACCTGAAAAATCAACTCGGTCACATGATAACTTAACAAATAGCACCACTTGTAAGTCAATCTAAACAGATCAATATTTTATAAATATTTGCTCAATACAGCAGTGAAAAGTGTTTAAATTATTACCACTAAGAAGACGTCTGCCTGCCCTTTGTTGTTTAACTGATTCTAGATAATGAAGAGTCTTCATGTGCAAGCACTAAAATGCGCACCAGCCAGCGGCTGTTTATACAGTTCCCATCGTGGCACAGAATTGATGACTTGCCATGTTGGTATGAAAGTATTTCCTCATTGTTTCCCCCAGTCTGTAATGTTGCTTTGGTCACTGTATTTTTCTGATTTCAATTCAATTATGATGTACCAGACACGTTGGGCCGAATGGCCTCCTTCCGTGCTGTATCATTCTGTGATTCTATGTCTGAATCCATGAGCTCTTTGCAAATCTTAGTGCGTCTCAGGGTCCTTAGCACGTTAAATTCATCAAGTGCCATTCCTTTGGTTGATGGGAGGTTGTCATGCCATCGCTGTCGTGACCGGTTTTTTGTCTGTCTCTGATTTATGTGAGAGCATTTAAAGGTTAATAAATTGTAACTTTAATATTTGAAGGTTATTCCTGTACCCTGCCCTGAGCAGTTGTTGTTGGTGGAACTAGTGCGCTCCATTAGTGTAATGAGGGCTGAGACTGTTATGCAGACAGTGAAGGAAGTGCTAAAACAGCCTCCAGCCTCAACCAAGGAGAAGGTACGTTGAGTGTTAATTCCAAAAGAGTTAGTACTGTTTAATTGTTCTGTTTCTGTTATTTTACATTGTTGCTGATCGCATGCAATTTGAATCACTGCTTTTACCATGTTTTAATACCAATAAGAAACTGGCCATACCCACATTATCAGTACTATAAATCTAAGAAATACAATCTATATTCTATCTCTCTAGCGTCAGCTGTGGCTCAGTGGGTAGCACTCTCGCCTCGGAGTCAGAAGGTTGCGTTCAGAAGGCTGTAAAATGCCTAATTGAAAGATGAGGTGCTATTCCTCGAGCTTCCGTTGAGCCTCCTTGGTAGAGTAAATCGCTGTTTCACCTGGATGGAATGTTTTCTGCCCTGGGTGGTGGGAAGGGAAGAGGTGAAAGGGCAGGTGTTGCATCTCCATCCTCTACCGTCTCCACCACCCCCATTTGCCTCGCACCATCATCCCTTTTGTCATTTAATCTCTCCTGCCTTCCACCCTATCACAGACCTTCCCTTGTGTTCTTACCTCCCCCTTCTTTTCCTGCCTCTGCACTTGCTTAAAACCTGTTAAATCTCCAACTTCTTCCAGTTCTGATGAAAGGTCAGCGACCTGAAACGTTAATTTTGTTTCGCTGCCTCACCTGCTGAGTATTTCCAACATTTTCTGTTTTAATTTCAGATTTCCAGCATCTACAATATTTTGCTTCTGTTCTCTGTTTAATTTCTTACCCAGCTTTTTGATTTCTAATCTGAATGTTAGCAGTAATTTCACAGTATGGCTCTTAATACTGGTTCTCTGCATTTTGTGGGCTTTGATTTTTTTTTGGCGGGGTTGGGGGTGAAGGAGCATAATCAGCACAGATCTCCGAGTCCATGGGTTAGATTCAAGATTTCGGTAATTTTCTGGGATGTAATGTTTAAGTTATCCACCAGATGGAGCCAAAGATTAAGTGTTCATATTCACCAGTATTTAAGGTAATGGGTCATGTATTCAATGTCCTGGTACACCAGTTTATACGGTAATGTGGCATTGCATTATGGGTATGACTGAGGTTCATCCTCCATCTTGGTGCTCGTGCAGTAAGAAATGGTGCTTTGCCTCCAGCTGTAAGAGATATGTTTCTCTGCTACACCGTGTAATAAACAGTTGGATTTTGTTCCTAATATCTCGCTTCTCTCAGTTTCTGACCTTACCACTCGGATATCACAAAGACAAACTGCTTTCCTTGCACAACACTTCAAAGTCATCCTGTTTATATTGGAACATTTATTGCTCCATGATAGGAAGATGTTCAACTGTTAACTCTTAACACCCCAAAATGTCCAACAAGCATCTCTCCACCAATGTGAAAACTATGTCCCCTGACGGCTCAGTTGAGTTTATCCAGTAGATAGCTGAGCCGTACAAGCAAAGGAGGGCCTAGGTTCAAACCCGCGTTAGTGCCAAGTTAGCTGGTTTCAGCCATGGTAGCATTAGTCTCCCCAGGAGAGTGGGGGTGGGGGGGAAATTCCTGAGCTCTCCCGATACTGATTGTCCAGAAAATCCTGCTGAAAGTGCATGTGTTTGGACACTGAGTGAAGATGGGATTGGGCTTAGATTCTCAGCCCCCGTCCCTTCTAAGGTACAGTAGCTCATATTCAGTCACCGTGCCCGTGGAGCCCTAGTCCGCATCTTCAGGAGGGGAAGGAAGAACAATGGGGGTGCAGGAGTAATCAGATCAGGTTTTAAATTGCTCAGTAAATTTTGGGTTGGTTGCTTTTAAACCTTGTTTGCTTGTTTTCAACTTGTTGCAGTGGAGTAGTCCGGTGTACAGTTAAGCACCAGAGGGCACTGCAGCTATCAAAATATGGTGATGACCCAAGGTCACTTTTTAAATGTGATGCAAGAAAATTCCATTTATAATTGGACCATCTGTTTTATGTTCCAGAAACAGCTCTCACTGGAAGTTTGTATGCTGCAGTTTTTCTATGCGTATGTGCAAAGGTAATGTGCTTTTGTTGTACTATATAGCTTACTGGCCAAGCCATTTCACGTCACAATTTATGACCATACAGATTGGTTTACCTGATACAGGACTTCAATTTAATCCAATCTGATTAAATCCATGTGAAGATAAAGTGGCTTAAGAGGGTTTTAGTGCATCAGCAATTTGTGTTAAATTTTCATCAGCAAAATAAAGGTGATGTGACTGGATTTTGCATAAAAGAACAACTTGTTAACAAAATTGGCTCTGGTTGTGAAGAAGACAAATGAACCCACAGAAAATACAAAGAATATGTTTAATATTTTGGTTTTTTTAATCACACAGTTACTTTGATGAATGCGGCTATGTTTCTGCTGCTAATTTTTTGGATCTGACAGGTTCTGTTGCTTTAATTACTCTTGCTGTACCTCAGTAGCAGTTACAGTCAGAGCCCCAATGCTGCTTTTTAGAACTAGTCATTCATACAACAAAATGGCCTGAGCAACAGGGGGAGGTGGGGGTGGGAAGCTGGCAGTTGCAGTGAAGATATAACATTGATGGCCACCTGCCTCCTGTTGCTGTGTTTTCCTCTCATCTGTCTTTAAAGGTCTTTTTGGGCACCTGTGTCATTGAACTGAAGTGTGTCTTTTTTAAACAGTCATCCAGTGATACATTGAGCAAAACTATAACAAAGAAAAGTGCTTTGATAATCCAGTCAGTGTCTGGAGATCCCCATTAAGTGAAACCCACCCAAAAGGATGCTGAAAATATCTGATGATTGTAGTAGGATGGGACCAACGAGCAGCATTGTGCAGCAATAGGACATGGGTCGCTACTGGTGATTCATGCACACCTATGACTGCCGTATTACAGCCACGTCGCTGTAAGGAATCGGTAACTGGAAGTCGGGTGCTTTCGCACAGGAGGGAAGTAAAACCATGTGGGAAAGGTAGCCTGATGCTGCTCCTGCTGTCTGCTCCTTGGTGGCACAGCATGGGTGTAGGTCATCCAACATCTCTCTCGGCAGTGGATGAGACCCCACTGGGAAAAAGAGGAATGTAACTTCCAGAAAGTATTCTCTCATCCAGAGTAAACACAAAATAGAGTTAATTTTTGATTTAAGATGCACTGTATAAGTTAGCAGCTTTCTAACCTGATCTGACCTTCCTTTCGCAGGATTTCAGTGCAGAATTTGGTAGATAGCTGGCCATCTCTTTTGACATTGCTGAAAGATTCTGTTCAACTTTATCTACCCCCACCGGGGCAATTCCTCATCCTTGGGTAAGAACCACTGCTGAATTTGTTCAGAGAACAGTAGGGTCGGAGGGGCGGGAATTGCATTTTTAAGTCTGAATAATCAAACATGGGCTTTAAAGCTACTTGTATATTGAGTTTAGTAGAGTGCTTTGGCCACAGGCTCCTGACACATGGTTACTTTGGGGTTGCTGCTGGCTGCATAAGACCTGTGCATCCAGAGATGGCGCCCTAGCACACCGTTCGTACCTTAATCCTTCGTGGCAGACATGCCAAATATGCACACCGGGTTTGTGGGAGGAGGACGTGATGAGATCAAACCATGTAGAGGCATCCAGTATTCAACCACTATGTGAATTGAGAAATTATAAACTAGTTAATCTCACATTAGTAACGTAGGAAATGCTTGGCCATGCTCTCAATGCTCATTTAAGAGGTGTGGCAGCCATAAGGGATAATCATATGGTTTAGAAGCAATTGTGTGTCGTGTAAATCCAGTGGAATTTTTTGAAGAGCGAAGTAATTTAGTTGGCATGGAGTGTCTATTGGATGTAATGTACTTATAAGGTGTTCTATGATCTGTATCTGAAGCCATTGAAGGCTTCTGTTTGTAAAGGTAAAGTGGCCAGTTGGAATGAGACTAGGCAGTGATTAGTGGTGTTCATAACACCAAAAATACAGTACTAACACTAGTACCTAGAGGAGAATTTTAGGCAATGTGTGTAACTGTTAGTAAACATTCATCCTTTAACCAACACTACCAAGGCAGATTAACTGGTTATTCACCATATTACTGTTTATGGGACCTTGGCTGCTGTGTTTGCCTAAAAATAATAACTTCATTTTAAAAATAATTAATTGGTTGCGAATTGCTTTGGGATGTGCCGAGGATGTGGAAGCCTTTTTAATACTAGTTTGTTCTTGATTTGTGTCTTTAGAGTACTGAATGAGTTCATCATGAAAAATCCCAACTTGGAAAACAAAAAGGACCAAAGAGACTTGCAGGTAAGAGGAGGTTGATTTGCTAAATCTACTTTGATAAATCAATTAATTGATAAATTAATGATAAATCAGTCTTGTTGCATCTATATTCTGCTAATGAGTGACGTTTATGGCCTGTTCGTGCCTTTGGTTTTCTAGGATGTCACCCATAAGATAGTGGAGGCCATTGGGACCATTGCAGGCTCATCCTTGGAGCAGACCACCTGGCTAAGGAGGAACCTAGAAGTAAAGGCTTCTCCACAAATCCTAGTGGAAGGAAGCAGCCTGGAAAGGGATGTTGAAGGTATGAATCATTCTAATAGCCATGTAGAGGAACATGCCAAAACCATCAATGGAACAGTCATTTTAAAGTAGTTTTGCACACTTAGAATAAAATGCTAATTGTGATTAGCTGGGGAGGGGGGGGGGGGGGCGGCATTAGATGCCGGGCAAAATAGCTTTTACCAATCCTCCTAATTGATGTGAGTAGGCAATCATCTTCATCGTCAACAGAGCCGAGATCCAGCCTGCTAACATCGCAGTATAACTCTGTAAAATGGATACAAAGTTTTCTTGTTCATAAATAAAAAATCATCTCCAAGAAAAAAATTAAAAAGGAGAGTTATTCTGAACTTAGAATTAATTTAGCTTGCGGAACAATATGTAATACAGCTGAAATCTCCTTTAAAGTTTAAAAAAAAAGTGATTTTAAGCAACAAAATAAACAAATCAACCCGGAATTTGAGGTTAGGGTGAACGAATGACGCTCACCATTCATTGTGTTTACAGCTGCCCACAGACTTTTCGTGGGCTTTTGCGCAGCAACTTACGGTCACTGGGAGTCCGATACAGTGCGGCTCCTCTACAGGGGATCTGGGACCTGTGTGAACAGGGCAAGCAACAGTGTGTCTCCTCAACCAATCAGATTGAAGAATCCTTACTGAGGCACGCAGAGTCTAAACCAGGAAATGTAAATTAAATAACAGCAGAAAATGCTGGAAATACTCAGCAGGCCAGGCAGCATCCGTGGAGAGAGAAACAGAGTGAACGTTAAGGGTCCTAGACCTGAAACGTTAACTCTGTTTCTCTCTCCACGGATGCTGCCTGGCCTGCTGAGTATTTCCAGCATTCTCTGTTGTTTCAGATTTTCAGCATCCGCAGTATTTTGCTATTGTATTCATGTAAATTAAATATTTAATTCAATGTAAAATCATGTACAGAAAGTGAAATAGAGAGGGAAAGAAAGATGGGATTAAGAGAGATAAAAGAAACAAAGAAAAAGTTTAAAAACATGTTTTATTTTAATAATTTTGTTAAATAATTAAAATCTGATGGAATGAGATTCCACACTTGTAAAAGTAAATTTTCAGTGCCAGAGAGGTGGTTTGGTAGTAATTAAGATACACAGTTAAAAGTTCACTTACACTTGAATGGCCAAGCCTTAACTTTTTCTGGCGTGCTTAGTGGGTATCTAGTGGGCAAGTGCCACAAATTCATGCTCGTCGTGTATTTTAATGCTGCATTGCTCGGCGAAGCTTGTGGAGGAGCAGGGCAAATCAGACAACTTCCGGATTTCCACATTTAACGTGTGCAGATGTTGCTGTCTGATTTACTCTTTAATAACGGTTAGCGCTAATAGCCTCACCGTTCTTACCGCAAAATCTGGGCCATTATGTCCCTTAATTTGAATCCAGTGCTTTGCAGGAACAATGCAGTGGTGTCCTAGGCTTTCAGTCGCACTGTGGTCAGAGGAATGGGTGCGAGCTGAATAGGAGGGAGTTGAAACGCGATGTGTGCCCTTGTAATGTGGACTGGCAAAAGTCCGAGTCCTGAAATGTCAATGGGAGTAATTAATTTTCATCAAATACCGATTTTACTGGTTTTAATTGGTTTTCATGAAATATTCAATCCAAAAGGTGTAGTTAAACCTGTTCTGTTCTTTTCTCTCCTTTCCAGATATTATGTTGACCCCAGTGATGGAGACATCCAGTATCACACCTTCTGTGTACAGTGTGCATGCACTGACCTTATTAGCTGAGGTATGGAAACTCTGCACATCTTGCTTTAAGTATTTGTTCTCTTTACACCTCTCCTGAACTCCCCCCACCCCCTTGAGTAAACTGGTAACCTTCTGGTATATGACTCCAGTAATATTCGCATGTGAGCCTAGGTATTTTACACTGGCAATTTTATATTTCGGGCATCACCGCTGAACCTGATACTGCCCTCACCCATTTTCCAGAAAAGGTACTGAGTAGCAGTCAGGATTTTTCCCCTTCCCTCTCCTAAGCATCCAGTTATTGTGCTCCCATTTCTCTGCTCAGGCTGACTCAGCATGGACTCGGGATCAAACATTGGACCACCTTTGTCAATATACCTCAGTACCGTATCAGACATCGTGGAACTACTCAAGAAGTCATTGCAGAAACTCCTTGTATTATTCTGGTTTATATTGGTGATTTCACCTATTTGCTGATTATTTTTGCATACTATCTCTATAAAAAAAACTGATAAATGAAACCAGCCTCAATTTTTCTCATCAATTCTTATTCACTTTTAAATGCCTCAAGTTGTGACATCAGTTAATGGTTATGAATAAGGATAGCAAATACAATATATTAAAGGCATGCATATGGTGTGCACTTCCTGTCCACAAATCTTACTTCCTGATCTGATGTTTGAGTGATTTCTATGTTAACATTGGCTGGTGTCAACTGTGGCTCAGTGGGTAGCACTCTCACCTCTGAGTCAGAAGGTTATGGGTTCAAACCCTATTCCAGAGCCTTGAGCACATAATCTAAGCTGGCACTTCAGTGTAGCACTGAGGGAGGTCCTGCCTTTCAGATGAGACATTAAATCAAGACCCTGTCTGCCCTGTCAAGCAAAAGATCCCACGGCACTATTCAAAGACTAGAGTTTGCCCTGTCCAAAAATTTATCCTTCGTAGATCACCCTCAAAAAAGATTATCTGATTGTTACCTGACTGTTTGTGGAACCTTGAACTGATCAAACGGGATGTGGGCATCGCTGGCAAGGCCAGCATTTATTGCCCTTGAGAAGGTGGTGGTGAGCCGCCGCCTTGAATACAACTGAGTGGCTTGCTCGGCCATTTCAGAGGGCAGTTAAAAGTCAACCGCATTGCAGTGGGTCTGGAGTCACATATAGGCCAGACCAGGTAAGGACCGCAGATTTCCTTCCCTAAAGGGCATTAGTGAACCAGATGGATTTTTACGACAATCCAGCAGTTTCATGGTCACCATTACTGATACTAGCTTTTTAATTCTAGAATTATTTAATTAACCAAATTTAAATTCCACAACTGCTGTGATGGGATTTGAACTCATGCATTACTAGCCCAGTAAAATAACCACTATGCCACCGTGCCTTTGGGTTGTGCAATACACTATATACAGGAAACTTTCGTTTAACCGGAGGTTAAAAGTCCGGAAAGTGCTACGGTATCTACCGGCAAAATTCAGGCGCCGTTTCCTATAAGTTTTTTTACTTCTCATTGCTTTTTTTTTTCCCAGTCAGGCTCTGCAAGGTCTGTAGCTAAGCAACAGCTTCAGCCGACTGTTTTGAAGCAAGCAACAGGGTTTGTTGATTCACACGGAGCTGAAAAGCTCTGTATGTTTTAACATTAGGGCTGGTTTATACGGCAGTTTTGATGGGACAGCACCAACTCGGTCCCATCAGTGCCAGATAGCACGGTGGCATAGTGGTTAGCACTATTGCCTCAAAGCGCCAGGGACCCGGGTTCGAATCCGGCCTCGGGCGACTGTCTGTGTGGAGTTTGCACATTCTCCCCGTGTTTGCGTGGGTTTCCTCCGGTTGCTCCGGTTTCCTCCCACAGTCCAAAGATGTGCGGGTTAGGTTGATTGGCTATGATAAATTGACCCTTAGTGTTAGGGGGATTAAATACGTGGGGTTACGGGGATAGGGTGGGATATGTGTTGGTGTAGGGGTTACGGGGATCGGGTGGGATATGTGTCGGTGCAGGCTCGATGGGCTGAAATGGCCTCTATCTGCACTGTGGGGTTTCTGTGATACCAGAAAGTTTCCTGTAAATACAAGTTCTTTATTTAGAATGGAAACTAAACCCAATATCAATACGTTAACATTTTACATCATACTTTGTTGATAAACCAATTGAATCCCTCAAAATGTTGTATTTCATTTCCTCAGTAACTGAAATTTCTAATATCCAAAATAAGGTTTTAACTGTTTATTTTAATTAAATATTTCACAATAACGTGATTACATTTATCCATTGAATTGTCTTTTGTGACTTTCAATACCTTAATTGAAGACTGCTGCCTCTCCCAAAAGCCTGGGCTTGGACTTGGATCTTTGTGGCGCGGGCCATGGCAGTCGCCATTTTGAGCAGGTCGGTAACGCGGCCGTTGCCTGCGTTCGGCAGAAGAATGCAAATGAGGCAGATTGTGCCGTCAAATCAGCATGCAGTGCTGATTTGATGCACAAACTGCTATTTTAGCTGTCGTCGCTCGACTGTACGTCCTCTTCAAAGTACGCACAACCATCTTCCTTTGTGTGGAATCCTGGATACTGTAACAAGCTTCGAGGGAGATTTGGTGAGAAGGGACAGAAAGGTGAATGGTTGGTTGTTTTTCAGACTGGAGGGAAGCATACAGGGGTTGGTATTCGGACCACTGCTCCTTTTGAGATATATTAATGACATGATCTTTGGTATACAGGGTACAATTTCAAAGGCTGCAGATAACATGAAACTCGGAAATGTAGTAAACAATGTGAAGCATAGTAACAGACTTGAGGAAATAGACAGAACGTGTCAGATGAAATTTAATGCAGAGAAGTATGAAGTGATACATTTTGGTAGGAAGAATGAGGAGAGGCAATACAAACGAATGGTACAATTTTAAATGGGTGCAGGAACAGATACCCTGGGGGTGTACATACACAAATCTTTGAAGGTGGTCAGACTGTTTTGATTTCTTTTTGGGTTCAATAAAGACTCATTTCTGAAAGAGAATGTTGTTTAATCTAAAGTCTTGTTCAAGACTTTCTACAGCTTTTTACAGAACACACTATGCTGTGATGCATCTAGAATGAAACTGAAAGTAAAACTCCTCTGGACTGCTTGTCTCTCACATGACCTCTGCTGGTCAGGCACAAGTAATCAAAAACACAGACAAATATGCTGTAAGGCATAAGTAATCAAACACAGACAAATATCATCACTATTTGCTGATATTACATCTCCCTTTCTTAAAACAAAAGTATTTTACTTTGAACTAACAACATTTAATGAACTTACATTATCATTATCCTGATCAAGGTTTTTTACCCTTGCTTTGTGTGTTCACATGAAATATGTCAATACACTAGAACTTGAAGAAAGAATAAGATAACATTACTTCCTTCTTTAACAATAGTCCTTAAATTTGCTCAATGAGTCTCTCAGGAGGCTTCCCGTGTCTTGAGGATTTTCTGATTGATTGTCCTTGAATCTGAGTTGTTGCCTCATGATTGGTTCTCAGCTGTGTGAGCAGGTTGTTCACCAGTACCAGTCTCTTGACCTGCTGTGGCTGGTCCCATGAGAAGATCTCGACGATTTCTTCTCAGAACAGCACCCTCATCTGTCTGAATGGTGTATGATCTTGGTTGAACTTCACTCAGGACAGTTCCCTTCTGTGTCCATGTGTTTGTTTTGTCTTTCAACCTTACTTGGTCACCAGTGTGGAGTTCAGGTAGGTTTTGTGTTCCTCTGTCATAGTAGTACTTTTGCTTTTCTTTCTGTTGCTCTTTGAACTTCCTCACTTTCTCCCCCTCTTTTGTTTTCAGGAGGTTCTCCGGGATGGGTAGGTTTGACCTCAGCCGACGTCCCATCAGGAGTTGGGCTGGTGACATACCACACTCGAGCGGCGTTGTGCGGTATACAAGCATGCTTTGGTAGAAGTCAGTTCCACTGTCTTTTGCCTTGTACATCAGTCTTTTCACTGTCTGGACCGATTTTTCCACTAGTCCATTGGACTGTGGATAGTGAGGACTTGACGTTGTGTGGACAAAGTCCCACTCTTTGGCAAAGTGTCGGAAATTTGCATTGTTAAACTGGGGTCCGTTGTCTGTGAAGACCTCGCTTGCCACGCCATGTCTGGAGAATATGGCTTTCATACTTCTTATCACAGCTTCTGCAGTGGTGGTGTACAGTCTACAAACCTCTGGATACAGGGAGTAATAGTCTGTGACGACAAGATAGTCCTTCCCTTGACATACGAATAGGTCAGCGCCTACCTCCTGGTAAGGTCTGTCTGGTGCTGGGTGTGGCTTTAGTGGTTCTACCGGATTGCTTGCTCGATATTTCAGGCATATTGTGCAGTTTGACACCTCATTTGTCACATCTTGGTTGATTCGTGGCCAGTACATCACCTCTCGTGCTCTTTTCTTACACTTTTCGATTCCCAGATGTCCTCCATGGATCTTTTTTAGCATCTCTCTTCTCAGACTCTTTGGGATAACTATTTTACTTCCTTTGTAGATGATGTCTTCGACCACTGATAGTTCCGCCCTGCAGTTCCAGTACTCTGCTATATCAGGTGAGCAGTCTTGCTTCATGTTGGGCCATCCATCCAAGATGCTTTTTCTCAGTCGTCTCATTGTTTCATCTTTGTTTGTCTCAGTCTTTATGAGCTCCATTTTTGCATCTGCTATGGGCAGTGCACTTGTGATCATGTCCACGTAGGCGTTCACTTTTTCATCCATTGTGGTGTTTGCGGGCTCACTTGGGTCAACAGCTCTTGACAACGTGTCTGCTGTATACATCAGCTTACCCGGTGTGTACGCAACATTCAGTTCATCATAGACTGTCTCTCTTTCGCTTTCCACAACGAGGACTCTCTTTACCAGGTTCAGTCTGTCACAGGCTTTTAAACCTAGTATGGCTTGCACTTCCTTTGGCACCACGATTAATGCTAGCGTGTGCTCTCTGTCCTTGTGTGTTACTTTGACAATGCATTTTCCTTTCACTGGTATATCAGTACCTGAGTATCCGGTCACTTTCACTTGTATTCCATGTAACTTTGGTCTGGGTCTAATTCTCTTAAAATCGGTCTCTGATATCACATTAACTTGTGCTCCAGTATCCAATTTAAATGGAATGTGTATATCATTCACTTTTAGTGTCAACATCCAGTCTCTCTTTTTTGTTTTCAGACACAACATCTACATTGAATTCCTCTATCTCGCTTTCATCTACTGTATGGACCTTGCTTTGTTGCGCTTGGTTCTTACAGCAACGGGCATAATGGTTGTTTTTGTTGCATCTATTGCATGTTTTACCATATGCTGGACACTTTCTTGGTGGATGCTGTGTACCGCATCGACTACATGACTTCCGATTGTCTCTTTCATTTTCGTTTGCTGGCCACGTCTCTTTTTTCACATTGGCGCTCTCTTTGTTAAACGGTTTGTATCCGTTCTTTCTCACTGCATCCACGTTGCAGCTACTGTCACTGAACAGCTCCTTTGCCTGCAACTTCACAGTCTCTGTAGCCCTACACAATGCTATGGCTTTTCCCAGGTCTAGATCTTGCTCTCTTAGCAGCCTTTCCCTTAGACCATTATCTGGAATACCACACACCAGTCTGTCTTTTATCAGCGAGTCTGTGAGTCCCCCAAATTCACACGATTTGCTCCGGTTTCTCAGTTCAGTCACATACTGATCAATAGTCTCGCCGATTTTCTGTACACGTGAAAAATTTGTGCCTCTCAAAGGTCACGTTGCGTTTAGGTATGCAGTAGGCCTCAAACTGTTCCATTTTATCTAGCTTCATTTTGTCTCCATCAACAGCAAATATGAAATTATTATATACCTCCAGCGCTGCATCACCCACTACATGTAAAAACACGGACGATTTCTGTTTATTACTTTTATCGTCAGCTCCGATTGCTGATAAATACAACCCTACACGTTGTTTGAATCTCCTCCAATTTTCAGCCACATTACCTGTCAATTGAAGCGTCGCCGGTGGGAGTAAACCTTCCATTTTTTCACTTCGTTAGCTATTCTCTAATGGGAAGCAACGATGTTCTCTTCTGGCTTGCTAATATGTGGAGAGCTGATTTCGCTTACTTGCCACAACTGCTTTCACTGTCCCATCAAGTTGCTAACTTCAGATTTTTTCTCTTTCAGCCACTTCTGACATCATGTTTTGATTTCTTTTTGGGTTCAATAAAGACTCATTTCTGAAAGAGAATGTTGTTTAATCTAAAGTCTTGTTCAAGACTTTCTACAGCTTTTTACAGAACACACTATGCTGTGATGCATCTAGAATGAAACTGAAAGTAAAACTCCTCTGGACTGCTTGTCTCTCACATGACCTCTGCTGGTCAGGCACAAGTAATCAAAAACACAGACAAATATGCTGTAAGGCATAAGTAATCAAACACAGACAAATATCATCACTATTTGCTGATATCATTACACAGACAAGTTGGGAAGGCTGTTAAAAAAGCATCTGGGATCTTTGGCTTTCTTAATAGAGACATAGGCCCCGATTTTCCCCGAGCCGTCGGGTGGGGTTTCAGGCGGGCGGGGGCTGAAAAATCACAGAAATAGGGGGTCGCGACCCCCCCCCCCCCCCCCCCCGTGTTTTAGCGCGACCCGGATCAGTCCTGCCCACAGCAGGCGGGAATGGCCGGCGGGAGCCGAATGATCAATAATTGGCATGTTTAATCCTATTTTCAGCCTTTCCCCACGTAAAACATGCCTGGTGGGAACACTGCTGATGAAACCTGGCGTGAACAATGTTGGCTTGCATGCTTTCAGCTGCAGGTCAATCAGGACTGAAGAGATTTAATCAGCCAGCATTTGTAGGCTGCAGGACCTTGTTGCTGAAGGCTTGGGGCAACTTGTTGAAGGCTTAGGCACAGCTGTGGAAGGTTGGAGCCTCACACACTTCTCCAGTGTGAGCTCCTGGGAAGCTCCTCTCACAACCCTCACTCAGCGCCTCCTCAACGGAGGCATCTGCCAGAAGCATGGGAGGCCTTTTGTTCCTTCCCTTCCTGGCATTAGAGGATCTCCAACAGCAAAGGAGGCTGGAGCAGCACCAGCAACAACAGCAGCAGCAGCGCCAGCAGGAGCGACAGGCTGCGGCTCAGCCACCTGAGGCAGCACAGGCCAGAAGGGGCCAGTGCATGGAAGGCTGTCGGCGCAGGAGATACCCCCCCCAAACAGGGTCTACAGACACGGGGTGAGCTACCTCAACATAACTGAGCAGCAGTGCGAGAGGTTGTGACTGACATCTGCGCAATGCTCCAGCAAGACCTGGAGCCCAGAGCATCAGGTCGACACTCCTTACCAGTGGCCATCAAAGTCACCACCGCACTCAACTTTTATGCCTCAGGCTCCTTCCAGGGATCAGCAGCAGACATCAGCGGCATCTCCCAGGCGGCCGCACACACTTGCATCACGCAGGTCACCGATGCCCTCTGCCCTCGCGCACAATCACATCCATTTCACCAGGGCGCAAGTGTGAGGGCGCGAGCGCTTGGATGAGCTCAGCTGGCAGACTTTCCAAGGGTGCAGGGTGTCATTGACTGCACACATGTGGCCCTTGGGGCACCCCACCGCAATCCAGGAGCTTTTGTCAACCGCAAGGGCTTCCACTCCCTCAACGTTCAGCTGGTGTGTGACCACAAGAAGGTGATTTTGCATGTTTGTGCCAAGTACCCTGGCAGCTGCCATGACTCCTTCATACTGCGCCAGTCTACTGTGCCTCCGCTATTCAGTCTGCCAAACGAACTTCAAGGATGGCTACTTGGAGACAAGGGATATCCCCTGCGCTCTTGGCTAATGACGCCGTTGAGGAGACCAGCCAACGAAGCTGAGGAGCGCTACAACTCCAGCCACATTTCCACCAGATGCATTATCGAGCAAGCCATTGGATTGCTGAAGATGCGCTTCAGATGCCTCGATAGATCAGGTGAAGCCCTACAGTACTCATCAGCCAGGGTCTCCAAAATTGTTGTGGTATGCTGTGTGCTTCACAACATGGCACAGTGTCGTGGCTTGCCGATTCCGCAGGACTAAGAGGCTCCTCACAGAGCCGCCTCGGATGAGGATGATGCGGAGGAGGAGGAGGAGGACGGAAACGAGCATCCTGCAGAGGCCCGTCAACCAGCGGCACCAGTGCGCGAGAGCATTGCTGGGCGGAATGCAAGGAACGCACTCATCCTGGGCAGATTTGCGTAGCCTGGTACATCAAACACTGCAGCCTCACTGCTTCTTAACTGATGATGGACCGTGGCCCATGCCTGCGCCTTCCTACCTATTTGACTAGCTTGCTGACATCTGCAAGTTATCCTAAGGCCTCTATGTGATATCCCCATTCGCCAAATGACAGACGCCATAACTACAGCAGTTGCCACCAGATTTTTAATGTACAGGAAACTGATGGCATTAAAACTATTTACAAGACTTTTCACCCAAGTGACTACCCTTGTGATTAGTGTTGCTTTATTTTTCTCTTACGCGTGCTCCTACGTAGTGGGCACCCCTGTGGCTTCAGCAGATGTGGAGGCCCCTTGCTCACTTTCCTGCTGCGCCTGTCTCAACACCTTTGGCGGGCGTCCTCTGGGGTGGCGAGTCTGTGAGGGCTCGCCAGCAGTCTGCTGCTCCTGCGGCTGTGCAGGGCTTGAGACTCCTATCTCACTGGGGTGTGGACTCCGGCGGGGCTCTGACCGAGGGCTCTGAAGTGGCATGGAAGTGTGAGCGCGTGGAGAGGAGCCCCCACTTCCTTGAGGTGTGCTAACAACCTCCCTCTCATGGGTCAGCTCCCCCTCAGTGCCTGCAAGTGGCTGGAGAGCACCTTGCTGCACATCAGGGGGGCCATGGGGACACGTACCTGCATTGGAAGTCCTGCTCAGAGGGACTTCCATGAAGGTCTGGTTTTGGTGCTCAATAGATGCCCATCGCTCCTCAAGAGATGTCATTCTATTCAGAGCACTCACCATGTTTTTGATACCCTGGTGACTAAGCTCCTCCATGGCTGCAGCCCTCCTTTCCTCGGCTGCAGCCCTCCTCTCCTTGGCGGTAGCCAGCCTTACCACGGAGGTAGCCATCCTTTCCGTGGTGATGCTTTCATGCGCCAATGACTCCAATAAGGCTCTGCTCATGCTCGCCATGGACTCCTCCATTCGCTCCACACTCGCAGCGACCCTGGAGACAAAACCTGCCAGAGACTCCTGCATCTGTGCATGGAGATCCATCACCTCCTCTCTTGTGGATGGACCCAGAGGCATAGGGTCGACATGCAGCTGAGCTGAGCTGGCAGAGGCCTGCGCCCTCCGACGAGGACACTCCACTGCTGTCCCTGTCTCCACAATCTGCTGATGCTCACTTGTGAGCTGTGAAACACCAGGTGACACGACTCTATGTCCCGAAGGTCCCACCGAGGTGTGAGTGTCTGCGCTGGTGCTGGGTGCGCTTGCTTCTGCTGACGCTGCGCCCTCAGAGGCTGGAGCTTCCTCTGAGGAGTCTGGCTGCAAAGCCTCTTCCTCCTCGGCAGTGGCAACGGGGGCGCCGGATGGTCCTGTAGGGGAGTAAAGGAAAGAGTTAGAGATGTGATGCCAAGGCTACTTGCACATTGGATTTGGCAAATACTCATAAGTCCAAATGATGTGGCTTCAGAATCATATCCGCAACTCATGCTATGTCAATGAGAGAGATGGGAAATTATTCTGTCACCAGCTTGCGGGCTTGCTCCTGTCTCTCCTGCCCCAGCTTCCACAGGCACGTCAGCCCCGACAATCTCCATCACAGCTTCCTCCCAGGGGCTCAGGTGGGCGATTGATGGTGGGCCTCCTCCAGTCCTCACATGCTCTCTCCTATTGTGAGCTCTCTTCTGCAATAAGGGAGACAAGTGGAGTTTGAGTGAGAGTGCAGGAGTGAGTGTAGAGATTGCATAGCATAGATACTTAGAAGGAGACAAAGATGGTGTGAGGCTGCAAGACCAAGGGCCCTCCCTGTGTGTTGTCAGTTGTGTTCCAAGCATCAGAGTGAGAGGCAGTGTGAGGGCTGCATGGTGGAATAGTTCTGTGAATGTGAGCATAGAGAGATAGGGAATGGGTAAAGGTGCATGGATGTGACTGTGAAGTGGGATGTGGAGGAAGAGAGTGCTGAAGCTGAGTGCTGGTGGGGAAAGGCAATGGGGATCAGGTTGGGTGATGGAAACTTCATACTTTTCCTGTATGGTGAAGGTCATGGAAGCGCTTCCTGCACTGTAGCCCGGTCCGTGGGGTGACTCCCAGAGAGTTGACCTCTGCAGCCACCTCCATCCAGGCAGCCCTGGTCTCTTTGGGAGGCTTCTTCCTCCCTGAGCTAGGGAAGAGGCCCTTTGGGCCCTTACCCCATCCACCAATGTCTGGAGTGAGGTCTTGTCGAATTTGGCGGCAGCTCGACCTCTGCCGCTGGCAGCAGCTGGTGCAGGCTCCTCTGCCATTCTGCAAGACTGGTTGGGAAGCCTGCAGAGGTTGAGAAGCTTGCTGGACACTTTAAAAGCACCACGAATGATGACATCATACTGTGGGGCTTTCTGACTGGAAATGGACAATTAGCAAGGGGGCTCACACGCTGGATTTAAATTGGCCACTTGAGTGAAAATTGCGTGCAGCTGGCTGACTCATTTAGATTCGGGTCAGAACCCGACATTCGGGGAACCCAACAATTCCCCGCACCTTCGGGAAAATCGGGGCCATAGAGTACAAAAGAAAGGAAGTTATACTAAACCTTTCTAAAACACAGGTTAGACCTCCGCTGGAGTCTTGTGTTCAATTCTGGCGACCACACATTTGGAAGGATGCAGAAGAGATTTACTAGAATGGTTCCAGGGATGAGGAACTTCAGTTACGTGGATAGACTGGAGAAGCTGAGGTTGTTCTCCTTAGAGCAGAGACGGTTAAGAGGAGATTTGATAGAGTTCTTCAAAATCATGAAGGGTTTTGATAGAGTAAATAATGATCAACTGTTTTCAGTGGTAGAAGGGTCGGTATCCAAAGGGCACAGATTTAAAGTGATTGGTAAAAGAACCAGAGGCGAAATGCCGGAACATTGTTTTACACAGCGAGTTATGATCTGGAATGTGCTGCCTGAAAGGGTGGTGGAAGCAGATTTAATAGTCACTTTCAAAAACAAATTGGATAAATACTTGAAGGGAAAAATTTTACAGGTCTATGGGGAAGAGCTGGGGAGTGGAACTAAGTAGATCGCTTTACTAAGGAGCCGGCACAGGCCCGATGGGCTGAATGTCTCCCTTTGTGCGGTATGGCCCCAATATCGATGGGAGGGCAGAGTTCCGGGTTTCCCTTTTTTAAACAGGATCCACACCCATGATTGACAGGCTTGGCTTCCAGTTGGGTGGGGAGCAGGCTGCAGGTAGGGAGTCTGCAGCTGGTAGCGTTGGGGGGCAGGGGGCACCTCGGGGAAACCTGACATACCAGGGTTAAACCTGTAAAACGGGTTAAATGTGAAGCTCCCAGCCTCATTTATAATATTTAAATGACCAGCCTGCCTCCTACGAGCGGGTTAACTGCCTGCTACCTGTCCCACCTCCGTTACATTTTTACATCTCACCTGACCCCAACCCACCCGTTTTGGAGGGTTAACGTTACCCCCTACGTGTCCACATTTTCCAAAAGAAACCTGTGGAGCAACACTCAAGAGGACTGCTGCCTATTTTCCTTAGCGAGAGAAAGAATGAATGAGAAAAGTCAGACAGATAGAGACAACAATGAAAAGGTATGTGAGAGAGAGAGAATGAGAAAGGAAGACAACAAAATGAATTCAAGACAGATATTTGGGTGACAAAAGAATTAGTGAACCAGCTGCAGGAACAGATGCAAATATTTATCTTACTTTTTATCTCTTAGTGGAAAAATACCAGTGAATAAAGCCTTTATTCTTGGTACATTTATGTTGTGTTAATATAGTCTCATCTTGTAAACAAAATGTTATTGCCAATTTTTCTCTGTCAATTTGCTTCTCTTCTCTACTGAAGATGTTGAGTTCTTACTGGGATATTGTCTCTGATGCTGATCACCTTCCAATACCTCACTCAAATGGTTATTAGTCCTGTAGGATCCTTGCTAGTGAGTGTCTGCAGGTTATTCAGTTGTTGTCGGGGGGGGGAGGGGGGGGGGGAAGAAACATCACAGCTGAGCTCAATCTTGTCCACAGACAGCACTTCCAGTAAGGAGTCACTGGATAATAATGGTAGGTGGGGTGTCCTGCTATCATAAAATCATAGAATAGTACGGCACAGAAAGAGGCCATTCGGCCCATCAAGACTGCGCCAGCTCTTTTGAAGAGCAATCCAGTTAGTCCCACTCCCCCGCTCTTTCCCCATATTCCCTTTTGAAGGCTACTACTGAATCTGTATCCTCCACCCTATCAGGCAGTGCATTCCAAATCCTAACCACTCATTGCAAAGTTTTTCCTCATGTCGCCTCTGGTTCTTTTGTCAATCACCTTAAATCTGTGTCCTTTGGTTATCGACCCTTCGGCCATTGGAAACAGTTTCTCTTTATTTACTCTATCTAAACCCTTAATGATTTTAAACACCTCTATCAAATCTCCTCTTGGCCTTCTCTGCTCTCAAGAGAACAATCCCAGCTTCTCCAATCTATCTACATAACTGAAGGCCCTCATCTCTGGTACCTTTCTAGTAAATCTCTTCTGCACCCTCTCCAAAGCCTTCACACTTTCCTAAAGTGTGGTGCCCAGAATTGGACACAGTACTCCAGCTGGGGTCAAACTAGTGTTTTATAAAGGTTTAGCATAACTTTTTGGCTTCTGTACTCTATGCTTCTACTTATAAAGCCCATGATCCCATATGTTTTATTAACTGTGTTGTTAACCTGTCCTGCCACCTTCAAAGACTTGGGCACAATCACCCCCAGGTCTCTCTGTTCTTGCACCCCCTTTAAAATTGTACCATTTAGTGTGTGTGGGCTCTCCTCATTCTTCCTACCAAAATGTGTCACTTCACACTTCTGTGTTGACTACTGCCCTCTCTAACCCAGGACACTAAGACCAATTAGTCACAACCACAGAACTAACTCCGCACAGAGCAGGGAGTGAACTTAGCACCTGAATGATCTCTTTGGCTCAGCTATTGACTGCATAAGCTCACTCAGCCATCAGTGGAGCCCCAACAATACTTCCGTTTAAGGAATACTATTGGCAAATACAGAGGTGAGTCTAAAATTCAGCACCCACTCCGAAAGAAGGAGGGCAGATTTTCCTGGATAGGTGCTCAGCGAGTGTAGCTGCCCGGGAGCACTGGAGTGTCTGGATTTCCTAGTTGTCCTCATTGACCTGGTGCTATTTGGCTGCTTAAAAACTTGGGAAAATTCTCACTAAGTACTTCCATCAACACATGGTAGCTGAAATCCTCCTCCTGTAGTAAAACCTAGGAGAGATACAGTGTTGCGTTTCTTGAATCTTTTTATTTTCAAAATGTTCTTACATTTTTGTTGCAATTTTGCCCTGTCGGCACAAAAGAGATTCTTCACTACTGGCCGGCCTTAAGAGTTGCTGTACTGTGTGTTACGTCCGTGTATAATGAGACACAGACTGCGGAGAACGGTACAACAGGTGTTTACTCAACGTGGCTCACACTGCAACTGATCTGTACAGATCACTAGTACGTGCAAGCGGAGGAGATGTAACACCTGCCCCTATACCTCCCCCCTCCCCACTGTCCAGGGCCCCAAACACCCCTTCCAGGTGAAACAGCGATTTACTTGTACTTCTCGCAATCTAGTATACTGTATTCGCTGCTCATGATGCGGTCTCCTCTACATTGGGGAGACCAAACGCAGATTGGGTGACCGCTTTGCGGAACACCTCCGTTCAGTCCGTAAGGGTGACCCCGAGCTTCCGGTCGCCTGTCATTTCAATTCACCGCTCCATTCCCACTCGGACCTCACCGTCCTTGGCCTCTTGTACTGTTCCACGGAAGCTCAACGTAAACTCGAGGAACAGCACCTCATCTTCCGATTAGGCACTCTGCAGCCTTCCGGTCTCAATATCGAGTTCAACAATTTCAGATCATAACCTCGGCCACCATTTCATTTTCACTTATATTTTTCCACTCCTTTCCTTTCCCCCCCCCCCCCCCCCCCTTTCCTTTTGTTTCTCTCTCACACCTGGCAGCTATCTTTTGCCCTGCCAGTACACTTTACACCTAATCACAGCCTATTACCATCTCGTCTAGCTTCTAATCTCTTTTACTTCTTTTGGTTCTTTTATTCTTTTGTCCGATCGCAGCCCTGCCTTCGATCTAGTTCCTTTTCTCTCCAGTTTTGAAGAAGGGTCAAACCCGAAACGTCAACTCAAATTTCTCTCCACGGATGTTGCCTGACTTGCTGAGTTTTTCCAGCATTTTCTGTTGTTATTATGTACAGATCACGACTCAGGGCTATATACAGGTGTGGTCACTGCCGGTACTGCAGTATACATGAGCTGTAAAAGATAGTTCCCCCCTTAAAGGTATATACATTACAATTCCTCCCCTTTTTAGATTAACAGTACCATAACACTCATTTAACAATTAAATATCAAACTAATTACAATTAACACTTTTAACATGCAACATTAGCTGAAAGTAGTCTATTTATATATTCAGTCTTTGGGGAGGCTTCCTGATCCTTTCTGGATAGCGCCTTTCCCGAGTGTCTTGCTCTTGGTGCGGAGGTGATTCCGGCCCCCTGTCATCGGTTGGTTCATCAGCTTCCGATGCTACTGTTTCTGGGGTAGATGCGACCTGTACGTTGGGTTCCTCACCAGGTACGTATGGGCGAGGCATGGGGTCGACTTGTTCCTGTGACTCGAGGATCTGGTCAGCATGGCGTCTCACGATGCTCTCCCCAACGTCCACTGTGTACATTAGTGGCCCCTGCCGTGTGCATATCGTTCCTGGCTGCCATTTTTCTGTTCGGTAGTCGCGGGCCAAGACTGGTTGCCCTACATTGAATATCCTTGTTGGCTTCTCATGGATGTGCTGGAATTGCTTACTCTCAACATCTCTTTGTATGTTTGGCCTGAGCAAATCCAGGCGAGATCTTAACCTTCGGTTAAAGAACATCATGGCTGGGGCCTGGTTGGTGACTGCATGTGTCGCATTCCGGTAGGCGAACAGGAAATTGTCCACCTTGTGCTGCAGCGGAATGTTGTCATTGTACATAGCCTTTATTGCCTTCTTAAAGGTTTGTACGAATCTCTTAGCCAATCCATTTGTGGCTGGATGATACGGGGCGGATGCGTAATGCCTTACCCCATTCTTTTTCAAGAACCTCCGGAACTCTTCGGACACAAACTGTGGTCCGTTGTCGGAGCAAATCTGTTCTGGCAAGCCATTCCTGGCAAAAATGGTCTGTAGGACTGCAATAGTTTTCTCCGTGGTGGTGGAGGACATTTTGATGACCTCCGGCCATTTCGAGTGCGCATCCACGGCTATTAAAAACATTGAGTCCATGAATGGACCAGCAAAATCAATATGCACCCGTTGCCATGGAGATGAGGGCCACTCCCATGGGTGTAGAGGGGCCTGTGGTGGTGCATTTTGGACTTGCTGGCATCCTGAGCAGCTCTTGGTCAGGCCCTCGATTTGTTTATCGATTCCCAGCCGCCACACATAAGCCCTGGCTAGGCTTTTCATTTTTATCCCTCCCAGATGACCCTCATGAAGCTCATTGAGCACTCTATCCCTTAACTTGGGTGGAATTACCACTCGGGATCCACACATCAAGGTCCCCCGGCACACTGACAGCTGTTCTCTCCTTGTCGAGAATGCTGGCAACAGTGAGTCGCCATGTGCTGGCCATCCCTTCACCGTCAAATCATATACCCGAGACAGTGTCGGGTCATTTCGGGTTTCCTTTTCGATACAAGCGTTAGTTACCGGTAGGTATTCAACTACAGTCGAATGGAATATTTCGACAGGATCCACTGCTGGTGCTTCCTCCGCAGTAGGCAGTGGCAGGCGTGATAGCCCATCAGCGTTTCCATGCTGTTTCGTGCCCTTATATTCAATCTCAATGGTGCGCCCCTAGAAAAAGTGACCATCTTTGTAGTCGTTGCGCAGTCATCACCGGGAACGCCCTTCTTTGGATTAAAAATGGAGACAAGAGGCCGGTGATCAGTCAGCAAGGTGAATTTCTGCCCGTGCAGATAGTGATTGAACTTTTTCACTCCCCACACTAGGCTGAGGGCCTCCCTGTCAATCTGGGCGTAGTTACGCTCGGCTGAGGTTAGTGATCGTGACGCAAAGGCTATTGGCCTCTCTGAGCCGTCCGCGAATTTGCGCGACAGCACCGCTCCAACGCCGTACGGTGACGCATCACATGCCAACCGAATTGGTAATGCTGGGTTGTAATGGGCCAATACCTCTTTCGATGTGATTAGTGTTTTGCTTTTCTGGAAAGCTCGTCTACATTCGTCACTCCACTTCCATGGCACCCCAGTTTGCAGTAGGGTGTTCAGTGGGTGTAGTATTGTAGACAAATTTGGCAGGAACTTATGGTAGTAGTTTACCAGCCTGAGGAACGACCTCAGTTATGACACATTTTCCGGTGCTGGAGCCTTGACTTACTGCCTCAATCTTCTCTGGGGACTTATGTAACCCCTCTTTATCGATAACGTGGCCACAATACGAGATCTGTTTTCTAAAAAACTCGCATTTGGGGCGGTTAGCTTGGAGCCCATATTCCTGCAATCTAGCGAGCACCTGCTCCAGGTTGGCAAGGTGATCACTGTCATTTTCGCCCGTGACCAGGATGTCGTCCAAATAACACTGGGTCCCTGGGATCCCTTGCAGGACTTGTTCCATTGCCCTCTGCCAAATAGCCGGAGCTGATGCTACCCCGAATACCAGCCGATTGTATTGGTAGAGACCTTTATGGGTGTTGATTGTGAGGTATTTTTTTGATGCTTCTTCTACCTCCATTTGCAGATACGCCTGGGCTAGATCAATCTTAGTGAAGCGTTTCCCTCCAGATAGCGAGGCGAAAATATCTTCAATCCGCGGAAGTGGATATTGTACGGTGCGAAGGACCGTGTTCACTGTTACCTTAAAGTCCCACAGATGCGAACCTTCCTTGGTTCCCCAGGCGTGCTGCTCAACGACTTTTTCATCACAGGGACGATGGGTGTAGCCCACTCGCTCCAGTCTACCTTGGACAGTACACCTGAACGTTCCAGACTCTCCAGCTCTGCTTCGACGGCTGGGCGGATCGCATAAGGTACCGGTCTGGCCTTAAAATTTTGGGCTTGCGTTTTCTTCAATTTTAATCATCGCTGTCATGCCTTTTAGTGTTCCGAGTCCTTGCTGGAACACTTCTTTCGCGTCAGTTAGGATCTTTGACAGTTGCCCAGGTGTGACGTCGTCATCCTTTTTGTCAGCCACAGTCAGTGCCTGTATGGAATGCCAATCCAGTTGTATTTTCCGGATCCATTCACGTCCCAGTAATGGTGGTCCTCCATCTTGCAATACATACAGGTCTAGTTTTGGTGTTTCCTTACCGTTATATATAACGGTCCCCCTTATTTTTCCTTTGGGGTAGACTTTTTGCCCCGTGTACGTCTTCAAAATAATTTTTGTGTCTCTCAAGGGTATGTGTGAGAATAGCCGCTCGTAGTCACAGAATCACACAGAATCACAGAAACCCCACAGTGCAGATAGAGGCCATTTCAGCCCATCGAGCCGACACATATCCCACCCGATCCCCGTAACCCCACATATTTTAATCCCCCCAACACTAAAGGTCAATTTATCATAGCCAATCAACCTAACCCGCACATCTTTGGACTGTGGGAGGAAACCGGAGCACCCGGAGAAAACCCACGCAAACACGGGGAGAATGTGCAAACTCCACACAGACAGTCGCCCGAGGCCGGATTCGAACCCGGGTCCCTGGCGCTGTGAGACAACAGTGCTAACCACTATGCCACCGTGTCGGTTTATGACTGTTAGGGCTGATCCTGTGTCCAATTCCATCTTTACCTGGACTCCTGCTATCTTGAGAGTGACCCAAATGGTTCGGTGATCCTCCGTTGTGATCACATTATGTAGTTTCAGACAACTCGGTTCCCTGCTTTCGGAGTCATTATCACTCTTTTGTTTGTCTGAACTATTCTCCGTCATCTTATGTACCTTCTTGTACTTTCCTTTGGTCGGTTTCTTATTGCTGGTTTTCTTTCCCGACCTGCAGACTCGTGCTATGTGTCCTACTTTTCCACACTCTGCACACTTTGTCTTTGAACCAGCAATCATTCTGGTCGTGTGTTGTTCTGCCGCAGCGATAGCACTTCTCTGTTCCATATGACATTTCGTTTGTGCCATATTCTTGCGGTCTCTGTTGTATCTCTGCAGCGCCCCGTGCTGCTGCTTCATATGATACCGCAATGCTGAAAGCCTTTTCCAGCGTAAGGTCCTTTTCGGATAAAAGCCATTTCTGGGTTCCTTCACTTTGAAGCCCACACACAAACTTGTCCCTTAAGGTATCTGTCAGTCGCGCTCCAAACTGGCAGTGATTCGATAGTTTGCGCAGTTCTGTTAAATAATCAGCATTGCTTTCATCCTTATGCTGGTTCCGTTTGTGAAACTTGAATCTTTCTGCTATCAGCAGCGGTGTGGGGTTTAAATGTTCCTTTAGTATCGTTACTATGTCTTCAAAACTCTTTTCCATTGGCTTCGTTGGGGTTACTAGATTTCGTAATAACCCATACGTCTTTGCACCCATTAAATTTAACAATACCGACGCTTTCTTGTCATCTGACACCCCATTTGCCTTGCAGTACACCTCTATTCGTTCGACATATGTAGTCCAATCTTCGACTTCATTGTCAAATGCGGTGATACTGCCACTCTTCGGCATTTTGGGTGTGGTTTAAAATGGCGTCTCCCGTGCTTTCCTTCCTCCCCCGCTGCTGCCGACGCCGCTCCCGGCGGTTCTCATGGCAATGGCGGCGCCCTGTAGGTTTCGCGCGCTTCTCCTGCGCTGCTGCCAACGCCGCTCTTGGCGGTCCTCGTGGCAATGGCGGCGCCTCGCGGGTTTCTGCACGTCTCTCCCTCTCCGACGCTGCTCGGCCCCTAAACACCGGCTGTGCGCTCTGCCCTCTCTCTGTCTCCCCCGTTGACGCTGCTCGGCCCTTTGCTGTGCCATTTGGTCGGGCTCTAGCCCGCCGCTGTCCGGGAAGGGTCTGCGCACTACCTGTTGCCAGCCCGTTTCGCTGGACCACCTCGACTGGAAAGCCAAGCCTGGCTCTCGACAGCCTCCCCCGCAATTCTTGAGTCTCTGCTGGATGACTGGGCGGTTGCCCGTGGTCGACGCCCGAGTCTCTGGCCTTGACCTCCAATCCACTGATCTCCAGGAACGAATCCCTGGGAGGTGATGCAGAGTTGCAGGTAGGTTCGAACCTGCCTCGTCGCCAATGTTACGTCCGTGTATAATGAGACACAGACTGCGGAGAACGGTACAACAGGTGTTTACTCAACGTGGCTCACACTGCAACTGATCTGTACGGATTACTACTCAGGGCTATATACAGGTGTGGTCACTGCCGGTACTGCAGTATACATGAGCTGTAAAAGATAGTTCCCCACTTAAAGGTATATACATTACACTGTGCTCTGCGGTCAATAATGAAAGTTCGGTGAAAGAGGTTAGTAAAGCATTACAATGTACTGTAGTGAAGTGTGCGTGTTCCCCTCTCTTTCAGGTTTTGGCTCACCTGTTGGACATGGTTTTCCACAGTGATGAAAAGGAGAAAGTCATTCCGTTACTTGTTAACATTATGTACTATGTGGTGCCCTATCTTCGCAATCACAGGTACTCCAAGCTCTACTTTGTCCTGTTTGCATGGAATGTAATTTCAGTTTTATGATGATCCCTTACATTTAAAATGTGCCATTTGTAAAACAAGCTGGGCCTCTCCCATTATGGCATTTTCAGCTCCTGTCTCTCCAGAATTTCCCGTGCAGTGCTCACAGTTCATGATTGTATGCGTACATTTATCATCTTTTTAACAAACCGAACACAGACTCTATTCCGATAGCAAAATACTGCAGATGCTGTGTGATGACATATATGCCTTCACCAGCCCATGTGTTTTACCTGCTTGTATTGTGTGAACCGCCCCCTTTTGTTCCTATTGTGTGTATTGGCTACGCCCCTGTCTTTTGCCATATAAAGGTCTCAAAAGCTGTATGAGTCATTCCTACCAGACGAACCCGATGTGGGAAGACCTGTAATGCTGCAATGTTCTTAGTGATTAAAGGCCTTCAGTTGAATCCTTGTCTTTGAGTCATTGATGGCATATCATGCTGGAAATCCGAAATAACAACAGAAAATGCTGGAATAACTCAGCAGGCCAGGCAACATCCGTGGAGCGAAAATAGAGTCAACGTTTCGGGTGAATACCCTTTGTCAAGACTAAAGAAGCACAGGAAATGAAATAGATTAAGAGGCCAGGCTGGGAGAGAACAAAAGAGAAGAGTCATTAAGAGGTATTCAAAACGAGACGAGATGGTGATAGGACTAGTGGAGACAAAAGACGGCTCTATTCCACTGGACTGACAGTTCTCAGTAATTCACTCATGGAATTAAACTTACAGTTGCTGTTTTTCAGACTGTGTGAAAAATGGCTGGTACAAATTGCTTTCCGAGTAGAATTAAACCAGTTTTTATGTCAAGTTTCTCAAACCGGTTTTTGTTGGGGAGGTGGGTGGGTGAGGCAAAGATTTCCATTCTTTAACATTTTTTTCCTCCTACCTCATTTGTGCACACCAGCAGAACAAGCATCATGTTTGTTGCCAGACGTGCTGTGCAGTCAGCCAATTGGAAAGCAGTGCTGGACTATTGCCTCACTTGTCCTCTGCTTCACACCCACCACGACAGGGTTGGGAGTTCATGGTGTGTAGGTCACAGGCATGCACCACAAGCCCAACTTCCCATGCTGCAAGTCTGTTGGTATTGATGTGCTGTCACGATATCTAAAATAAAGTTAGTTGTATCTGTGTTAAGCACTTAGCTGAAAGATACCTATGTATTCCTTACAAACCTTCTGTATAGCAACAGTTGACGCTGAGTTTTTAAAGCAATGTTATATTTTCTAAAATCAATTTAGTAGAATTCAGGTGTGTGCCTATATTATGTACAGTTTTAATTGGTATGATTCAAATGCAACAATTCTCATTTTTGGGGGGTAAAATGTTCCTATAAGCTGCCTGTTTATTGTCATACGGCTCTGAGGACCACGTGTTTCACACTTGTTCTGTATGTATCGGAATCTGTACAAGTTGGACTGGAATTCAACACTTTCTTTTGTTTATTCTGTTGGGGCTCATTGAACTCGAGGTGGAGCAAGACATAAGGCTGGTGATTCTCTTTGCATCGGTGGATTCTACGCTGGAAAGGCCTTCTGTTTTCTGTAGCTGTTTCTGAATGGGATTTTCTATTTTATTCAGTATAAACCATTGCACAGCTTTCCTTCTCATCCTAAAATTGCTGTGTTTTTCTTCTAGTGCCCATAATGCCCCAAGTTACCGAGCATGTGTGCAATTGGTAAGCAGTCTGAGTGGCTATCAGTATACGAGGCGGGCTTGGAAAAAAGAAGCGTTTGATCTTTTTATGGACCCCAACTTCTTCCAGATGGATGCATCTTGTGTTAGTCAGTAAGTTGCATGTGCTGTTTGCAATTTATTTTCTTTGTTTTTGGAAGAACCAAAGGGTAATAAATCGGTGGAATAAGTTACCATGGAAGCTGTTGAAGCAAGCTTTAGAACCAAGTTCAGGAGACTGCTAGACGTGTTTCTGCAGAGAGGAGAGATTGAGGTATGCGGGGAGGTGTGGGTTTGAGGAGAAGATCTCCAAGGGATGCACTTATTGAGCCAGATGCAAGTATGAACGTTGTGTGGTTTCCATGGTTGTATTAAAGTTTTCACACAAGAAATGATGTTGAGATATCACCAAGTTACCACCCTTCTGGAGGAGCTATTTTTTCAGTACTTCATTGGGGCATTGAAAACTGAAGGATGAGCTGTGGAGCTTTTTTCTGGGTTATTGCTGGTCTTTGGCAGAGGCATGAATTCACAAGTAGAATTTTCAGGCTATGAAGTGGCTTTCAATTGTGGACAGTCACATTTATGGGAAACTAGTATTATTTTGGGGTAAACCAGGTGGGTAAAAGTGATGTAGGCTGCACCTCAATCAAGCAGGATGGAAGAGACTGGCTATTAATAAAGAGGCAGGCCATTTAAGCTAACTGTAGGGGCGAGGAGTTGAGTTGAAATTTAGATGACCAAAGCTTGGAGGGTGCTCAAATAGAAAGCGAGAGCAGCATAATGTTAATCCAGACAAAGTAACCAAACATAGAGACAAAAATAAGTTGGAAAAAAGGTAGAGCTGGTAAACTGCCCGTACCTGAATGCTAGAAGCATTTGGAGTAAATCGCTTGAGTTAAAGGCATATATCTCAGCACCAAATTGGTATAAAGATCACAGAAGTGTGACTCATCCTGGATGATGGGAATTAATTTAAAATACAAGAATATAGAAAGTTCCAGAATGATGGAAAATAGTGCAGTGTGTGCCAAGGAGCCCACTAGGGATAACTCCCATCCAGGCCTGGTTCTTGTAAACAAACAGTACAAGATCTACTACCTCTGGGGATTGGTGTGCACAATACGAGTAAATTTAAACTCATTTATCAACCTTTGGAACTTCAAAGGACTAAGGAGTGAACAAAAAGGGAGCGACTGGGAAGTATTGCTGAGAAATCACAGTTGAAGAAAGACGGAGCCCTTTTAAAGATCTAATGTGGAGTACGTGAGTTAATTATGTACCCAAGAAAAAGAAGTGCAAGTTAAACCAGCAGGCCTTAAAATAGAAGAACTAGTCAATTAAAATCATAATAAAAGAACTATACAAAACCTACAGCGAAAAGGAAGGACACACTTCTGGGAGAAGGATATAGAATCATAGAATGGTTACAGCACAGAAGGAGGCCATTCGGTCTGTTGAGCCCGTGCCGGCTCTCTACAAGAGCACTTTTCTAGTCCCACTCCCCCGCCCTTTCCCTGTAGCCCTGTACATTTTTTTCCTTCAGGCACTTATCCAATTCCCTTTCGAAAGCCACGATTGAATCTGCCTCCACCACCCTTTCAGGCAGTGCATTCTAGATCTGAACCACTCGCTGTGTAAAAATGTTTTTCCTCATGTCGCCTTTGGTTGTTCTGCCAATCACCACCTTTAAATCGATGTCCCCTGGTTCGCGACCCTTCCGCCAATGGGAACAGTTTCTCTCTCTACTCTGTCTAGACCCCTCATGATTTTGAACACCTCTATCAAATTTCCTTTCAACCTTCTCTGCTCTAAGGAGAACAACCCCAGCTTCTCCAGTCTATCCACATAACTGAAGTCCCTCATCCCTGGAACCATTCTAGTAAATCTCTTCTGTATCCTTCCAAATGTGTGGTCCCCAGCCTTTCTAGTACCTCTATCAATTTTTATTCCATACAGCATCTCAACTACCTACTCTTTCACTATGACTTTGGCAGCAGCATCTTCCTTGGTGATGACAGATGCAAAGTACTCATTTAGTACCTCAGCCATGCCCTCTGCCTCCATGCATAGGTTTCCATTTTGGTCTCTGATCGGCTCCACCCCTCTTACTACCCGCTTACTATTTATATGCCTATAAAAGACTTTTTGATTCCATACATGTATATTTATTAAACAGGTTAAAAGAATATTATCAAGACGTTTCTAATCTCACTTCTCTGTTGATTAAATGGTGTCTTGCCCTGACTCTAGGTTCACTAAGTTTAACAGATTTTCTGTTTCAAACTTTGCAGTTGGAGAGCCATCATAGATCACCTGATGACCCATGACAAAACCACGTTCAGGGATCTCATGAGTAAGTATTGAGATCGATTTGCGGACCTTACTCTTTCCCTTCAGTCCTTTTTACACATCTGTTTATTTGCTTCACGGTTTTCAGTTCGCACAACCTTACTGTATGTAACAGGAATGTTTTTGTACTTTTCTGTGTAAAGCTGTTTTAAGGTATGTTCAACAAATGGAATCAGTGAGTAATTAGTTATGTACGCGTTAGTTACCGTGGCAAATACAACAACTAGATCATTTCTGGTCTAAATGTGCAGACTGTTACAACCCGCTTTTGAGAAATTTGGACAAACTAATCTCGGTGAAGTTTGCAGTTGATGGGTCATTTTAACTAGACTGTATAACTAGAGACTCCATTCTACTGTACACAAAACATTGATTGTCATTCATGAAATTATTAGAAGGGCCGGAGCCTATAGTTTGTGGGTCTGAGACTGAGACCGCTTGTATTCTCCCCGTGTTGTACCCTGCCCCCTTTCTAGAATCATAGAAAGTTACAGCACGGAAGGAGGCCATTTCGGCCCATCATGTCCACACCGGCCAAGAAAGAGCCATCCAGCCTAATCCCACTTCCCAGCTCTTGGTCCATAGCCCTGCAGGTTAGAGCATCCCAAGTGCACATCCAAGTCCTTTTAAATGTGGTTAAGGTTCCTGCCTCTACCACCCTTTTAGGTAGTGAGTTCCAGACCCCCACAACCCTCTGGGTGAAGACATTTCCCCTCAAATCCCCTCTAAATCTTCCATTAATTACTTTAATTCTGTGCCCCCTGGTTTTTGACCCTCTGCTAAGTGAAATAGATCCTTTCTATCCACTTTATCTAAGCCCCCCATAATTTTATACACCTCAATAAGGTCTCCCCTCAGCCTCCTCTGTTCCAAGGGAAACAGACCCAGCCTATCCAGTCTTTCCTCATAGCTAAGATTCTCTACTCCCGGCAACATCCTTGTAAATCTCCTCTGTACCCTCTCTAGTGCAATCACATCTTTCCTGTAATGTGGTGACCAGAACTGCACGCAGTACTCTAGCTGGAGCCTAACTGTTTTATACAGCTGAAGCATAACCCCCCCCCCCCCCCCCCCTTTCCTCCTTGCCTTTATTAGCCTTGACATAGAATACAAGCATGCCGTATGCCTTCTTAACCACCTTATCTACTTGGCCTGCTACCTTCAGGGATCTGTGGACACGCACTCCAAGGTCCCTTTGTTTCTCTACACTACTCAGTGTCCTACCATTTAATGTGTATTCCTTTTCCTTGTTAGCCCTCCCCGATTTTAGTATCTGCAAACTTCTTAATTATTACCCCCTATATTTAAGTCAAGATCGTTGATATATACCACAAAAAGCAAGGGACCTAGTACTGAGCCCTGCGGAACCCCACTGGAAACAGCCATCAACCATTACCCTCTGCTTCCTGTCTCCGAGCCAGTTTTGAATCCAACTTGACACTTTGCCCTGGATCCCATGGGCTTTTAACTTCGTGACCAGTCTGCCATGTGGAACCTTATCAAAAGCCTTGCTAAAGTCCATATACACTACATCAAACGCACTACCCTCCTCTACCCTCCTTGTTACCTCCTCCAAAAATTCAATCAAGTTTTTCAGACACAACCTTCCCTTAACAAATCTGTGCTGGCTATCCTTGATTAATCCGTGTCTTTTTCTCCAGAATTTTTTCCAATAATTTTCCCAACACCGAGGTTAGGCTGACTGGTCTGTAATTACTCGGTCTATCCTTTTCTCTCTTTTTAAACAAGGGTACCACATTAGCAGTCCTCCGGCACCACACCTGAAGCCAGAGAGGATTGAAAAATGATGGTCAGGGCCTCTGCTATTTCCTCTTTTGCTTCGCTTAACAGTATAGGATAAATTTCATCTGAGCCTGGGGATTTATCCACTTTTAAACCCCTTAATACTTCCCCTCTCTCTTTGTTTATTTCATCTAATATTTCACACACCTCCCCCCCCCCCCCCCCGATAGCAATTTCTGCTTTGCCCCTCTCCTTTGTGCAAACAGACGCAAAGTATTCATTAAGAACCCTACCGACGTCTCCCACCTCCACACACAGATTACCCTCATGATCTCTAATAGGCCCTACCATTTCTTTAGTTATCCTCTTACTCTTAATATATTTATAAAACATCTTTTGGTTTTCCTTGATTTTTCATGCACTCTTTGCTTTCCTAATATCCTTTTTAATTGCACCCCTGCACTTTCTGTACACCTCTAAAGATTCTGGAGTATTTAGCCCTCGGTATCTGTAATACGCCTCCCTTTTTTTCTTTATCCTACCCTGTATGTCTCTAGACATCCAGGAGGCTCTAGATTTGTTAGTCCCACCTTTTTTCTTTAAGGGCACATGTTTGGTCTGAACCCTCTGGATCTCCTCCTTGAATGCCTCCCACTGCTCTAACACTGATTTACCTTCAAGTAGCTGTTTCCAGTCCACTATGGCTAAATCCCCTCTGAGCTTAGCAAAATTTGCTTTTCCCCAATTTAGAATTTTTATTCCTGGTCTATCTTTGTCCTTTTCCATAACTACCTTAACTCTAACAGAATTATGGTCACTAGCACCAAAATGCTCCCCCACTGATGCACCTTCTACCTGCCCAGCTTCATTCCCTAAAACTAAGTCCAGAACCGCCCCCTCCCTTGTTGGGTTTGCTACATGCTGGCTGAAAAAGTTCTCCTGGATGCATTTTGGGAATTCCGCACCTTCTATACGCTTCACACTAATTTTATCCCAGTTAATATTGGGGTAATTGAAATCCCCTACTATTACTGCCCTATAGTTTTTGCACTTCTCAGAAATTTGTCTATATTTATCTTTTTGCCCAGGACTGTTCGTGGTGTCTATCTCCATTCCCTCATTGTCTGCGTTGCTCTGTCTTTCTCTCTCTCTCTCTCTCTATGTTGCACTTCCATGGCCCCTCTCTCCAGTTTTCCTGGCTACATTCTGCCTGAGCTTTTGGTGTTGGCAACTCTCGGTGCTGAAGCTGGCTCACCAACAGTCAGACAGCACTGCAGAGAAGATCCATGGGGTTTGGTGGGAAGAAAGAAGGGTGCTGGCTATACTGGTCCCTCAGGCTAGTTCAAGAAGCCATCCTAGCAGGTGGAATAAGGCCACGAAAGCCAGAATCAAATAACAGTAGAAGACCACTGCAGCACATGGCGTTAAAACAGAGCCTGGTGTGAAAGTTGGAACTGGCCTGTGTTAATATATAAATTCAAACCGACAGGCTCGGTGAGGATTGAGGATTCTATCTTCATCAGCATTAATGTAGAGTTCAATCAGTCAAATATGGAATGATCAGAATGGTCACCTGACTAAGATTGGCCAATGTGATTGCTACAAAGTGACACCAGTTTCTTAAATTAATATAGATGGAGATCTTTAAAATTGCCAATTTCCAGCAATAGGTTCCCAAATTTTTCTGGCTTGGTAGAGGTAAGAAAAACAATTTTTACCTTTCAAAGGCCCAAATTCTCTTGCTCCTTGCGAAGAAGGGATAGGGAAGGAAGAAGGGGAGTGGGGTAGATGTACTAATTAGAGATAACAATGGCAGTATAAAAAGGATATCACCAACGTTAAGATAGAAACAGAATCCATAGGGTTAGAGATAAAGCATAAGAAAGGATCGATCGCACTAATAGGGGTATTCTGTAGACCACCTAATAGTGGAAGAAAGTGGAGGAAGAAATATGTACGCAAATCTATGAAATGAGTAAAAGACATAGAATAATGATCAAGGCAGATTTCAACAACCCCCAAATAACCTGGCAAGAAGTAGTAGGGAAAGGGGAAAAGGGAATGGAGTTTTTACAGTGCATTCAGGACTCCTTAAGAACTTCGGTACATAAGAAGAGGGAGAGGAATCCCTACTGGATCCAGTAATGGGAAATGAGCTAGTGAAGATAGGAGAAGTAAGCATAGTGGAACATCTAGGCAATAGCGATCACAACATAATAAGGTAAAGATTGAGATAAGTAAAACAAAGACAAAGCTAATAGATTGGAAAAAACTGATTTTGATGGGATGAGAATGGAACTAGGGAAAATAAACTGAAAAATAAAATTGGCAAACAAAGAGCACAGCAGTGGTAAATATTTAAAACAGTGATCAATGGAGACCAGGAGAAACATATTCCGCGAAAAAACAACAAACTAGCCAATAATGAAATACCATGGATGAATAAAGACATACGGTCAAAATTGAAACTAAGGAGAATGGCATACACTAAGTACGTAGACAACAAAAGAGTATGACGAGTGGCAATATGAAGAGAGAAAAAAGAAAGACTTGCATTTATTTTGCACCTTTTACGACCTCCCAAAACGCTTTATAGCCAATTAAATACTTTTGCATTGTAGTCACTGTTGTACTGTAGGAAATGCGGCAACCAATTTGCGCACAGCAAGCTCCCACAAACAGCAATGTGATAATGACCAGATAATCTGTTTTAGTGATGTTGATTGAGCAATAAATATTGGCCAGGACACCAGGGATAGCACCCCTGTTCTTCTTTGAAATAGTGCCATGCGATCTTCTACATCCACCTGAGAGAGTAGACGGGGCCTCGGTTTAACGTCTCCTCCAAAGCACACACTCAGCACTGCACTGGATTGTCAGCCTAGATTTTGGTGCTCAAGTCTCTGGAGTGAGACTTGAACTCACAACCTTCTGACTCAGAGGCGAGCCACAGCTGACAGAGTGTAGGAAAGAAATCAAACAACAATTAGGAAGGCAGAGAGGAACTAAGATATGAAATTAAATGATCAAGGAATATAAAAAGGTATTCTACAGACACATAATTAACAAAAGAAAAATCAGGAGAGGGACACTAAGGGATGCACAAGATAAACTCGCTGGTGATGACACCGAAATGGCAGAAAATTGAACATTTACTTTGCCTCACTATTTACCAGGGAGACTAACAAAGTGGACATGCCGACAACAACTTGTATTTATATAGCGCCTTTAACATAGTAAAACGTCCCAAGGCACTTCACAGGAGTATCAGAAGACACACAATTTGACACCGAGCCACATGGGGAGAAATTAGGGCAGGTGACCAAAAGCTTGGTCAAAGTGGTAGGTTTTAAGGAGTGTCTTAAAGGAGGAAAGAGAGCTAGAGAAGTGGAGAGGTTTAGGCAGGGAATTCCAAAGCTTAGGGCCTAGGCAACAGAAGGCACGGCCAACAATGGTGGAGCGATCAGGGATGCTCGAGGCAGAATTAGAGGAACACAGATATCTCGGGGGTTGTGGGGCTGGAGGAGATTACAGAGATAGGGAGGGGCGAGGCCACGAAGGGATTTGAAAACAAGGATGAGAATTTTGAAATCGAGGCTTTGCTTAACTGGGAGCCAGTGTAGATCAGCACGCACAGGGGCGATGGGTGAACAGAACTTGGTGCGAGTCAGGACACAGGTAGCCAAGTTTTGGATCACCTTAAGTTTACGTAGGGTGGAATGTGGGAGGCCAGCCAGGAGTGCGATGGAATAATCAAGTCTAGAGGTAACGAAGGCATGGATGAGGGTTTCGGCGGCAGAGATGGGCGATGTTACGGAGGTGGAAGTAGGCGGTCTTTGTTATGTTGCAGATATGTAGTTGGAAACTCATTTTGGGGTCAGATATGACACCAAGGTTGCGAACAGTCTAGTTCAGCCTCAGACAGATGTTAGGGAGAAGGATGGAGTTTGTGGCGGGGACCGAAAACAATAAAACAATGGCTTCAGTCTTCCCAATATTTAATATGAGAAAATTTCTGCTCATCCAGTCCTGGATGTCGGACAAGCAGTCTGACAATTTAGAGACAGTGGAGGGGTCGAGAGAGGAGGTAGTGAGGTAGAGCTGGGTGTCGTCAGCGTACAGGTGGAAACTGATGCTGTGTTTTCGGATGATGTTGCCAAGGGGAAGTATGTAGATGAGCAATAGGAGGGGGCCAAGGATAGATCCTGGACATTAGAAGAGATTAGAAAAAATACCAAGACATTTAAGATAGAAAGGATGGGGGACGTGGAGATTATTGATAAACTAAGAGGATAAACCCCTGGTTCCGACATATTACATCCATGCATATTAAAAAGTTGGGGAAGAGATAGCAGAGGCAATATTTACATACTACATAGTAGGCTCAAGGTCAGAGCATGTGTAGTCAGGGGACAGGTAGCAGAATGGAGAGCAAGTTGGATACAGAACAAAAATCAGAGAGTTGGGGTTAAGGGTAGCTACACAGACTGGCAAATGGTGGGAAGTGGTGTTCCACAAGGATCGGTGCTAAGACCACTGTTGTTCACAATTTACGTAAACGATTTGGTCTCCGGAATTGGAACTACAGTTTCAAAATTTGCAGCCAACCCCAATTGGGGATTATAGTTCATATTGAGGGAGACTGCGACAAAATACAAGGCGACATTAATAAACTTGCAGAATGGGTGAGTAATTGGCAAAATAATTTCAATATTGATAATTGTGAGGTGGTGCATTTTGGTAGGAAGAATAAGGAGGCCACAATACTGCTTGGATAATAAGAGTCTAAATGGGGTAGAGGAACTGAGGGATCTGGGATTACAGATACACAAGCCACTAAAAGTAGCAACACTGGTTAATAAGGCCGTAAAAGAAGCAAACAAAGTGCTGGGGTTTATTTCTAGAGGGATAAAATTGAAAAGCAGAGACGTTAAGTTAAACTTGTATCGAACCTTGGTTAGACCACACTTTGAGTACTGTGAACAGTTCTGGTCTCCATATTTATTTAAAAAAGGATATAGAGGCACTGGAGAAGGTGCAAAAAAGATTTGCAAGGATGATACCAAAACTGAGAGGATAGGCTGGGGCTCTTTTCTCTAGAAAAGAGAAGGCTGAAGGGTGATCCAATAGCGGCCTTTAAAATTATGAAAGTGTTTGATAGGGTAGATGTAGAGAAGATGTTTCCACTTGTGGGGAGTCCAAAACTAGGGGCCATAAATATAAGATAGTCACTAATAAATCCAATAGGGAATTCAGGAGAAACTTCTTTAACTAAAGAGTGGTTAGAATGTAGAAACTCACTACCACAGGGAGTAGTTGAGGTGAATAGGATAGATACATTTAAGGGGAAGTTAGATAAGCGCATGAGGGAGAAAGGAATCGAAGGTTATGCTAATAGTTAGATGAGGAAGAATGGGAGGAGCCTCGTGTGGAGCATAAACACCGGCGTGGACTGGTTGGCCGAATGGCCTGTTTCCTTGCTGTAAATTCTGTAATCCTGAGATGTGTTAGCATTGAACTGAAGACTTCATAATATATCACGGTGCCGTATGTATGCTCCATATGCAATGACGGCACTTGTACGATACGTACACATCCCAGCGCTGACTTTCAGTGTGGGATTCTGGAGGCGAAGGCAGCTACGGTAAGTTCACTTGTTGATGTTGCTGGTCATGTTGCTTAAAGGCTGCTTAACAAGCTTCTCTCTGACTGCTGATGCTGCAGTAACACAGCCAAGAGCAGAAGCAAAGTGTGCCCATGAGGTCACCTTCAGCTGAAATGTGAACATTGCTAAAGTTCATCAGTGGATAAGGTGTATGTAATGGAAGCGGATCTAAATACCTTTAAAAACAAGAACTATTAAAGTAAACAACACGATCTAGGACCTGAAAGCCCTTGTTAGTCTCTTGCTTGATTTCTTTGAAGTTCATTGTTCAAAATAAAAAGTATTTTCCTGAGGTTTCTCCAAATTTACTGTTTTCTGGGGCTCTGTTTTTCCCCATATGTACTCCCAGTTTTTGATGCTAAAAGTAGTAATTGAAAAGAATGCAGGTTTTTAAATCGGCAATAAAAACTGACTTTAAAGGTCCTTAATTATAGAGAAATAGAACAAAGATTGACATTCTAGTGGAACAGGAGCTGAAGTTCCAGCATATTGCTGCTGATGAGAGCTGTCTACGCATCAGGAACAGAGTGGGTGTTAGTGAAAAGCGCGATTAAAAACAGAAAATGCTGGAAATACTCAGCCGGTCAGGCAGAGTTTTAGGGGGGAATTTTTCGGGGGGGTGGGCAGCGGGCGCATTTGGTGGCAGGTTGAGTGGGGGGGGGAAATTTTGACAGCTGGTAGGGAACTCGCCGCCACGCTAGTTTCCCAGATGTCGGGTCTGTCATCGCTGAACAGACCCGATCCAAGTGGCGGGGAGGCAATTTAGATGATTAAGAGCTTGTTAACGGGCACTTGTAAAATTTAACTGTGAGCTTAAATTGTTTGAGTTTACCCACGGGTTCCCTGCTGCTTGGGGATCACGTCAGGTAAGCAGGTCGGGAGTTGAATGGCCATGGTATCATTTCTTTACTTGACAGCTGCAAATGTGCTATAAAAGCTCCCATCTCACAGCTGTTCACTTTCCAAGCTCAGAAGCTGTTGCTGCCCTCTGTCTTGTGCAGCATCAGTTGATTGCAACAGCAACACCCGACCACATTGCTGCCCTGGAGACCAGGGATGGCCTCACCATGGCCAGATTTACTTCACTTGATGCTGTACACCCTGGCTGCCACATGATGCGCCAGGTTGGCACCACCCCACACCAACACCATTTTAAAGCCTCCCTACAATGCCCAAGCCATTCCTTTCACACTCGTCACCATTGCGGGGGCTACCATTATGTCTCACCAGTCACTGCAACTCAGTAAGCCATTTCTAAAGGTGCACACAAATCTGTCCAAGAACGCAAAGCGCTGAAAATAAAGATTTCAATGTTTGACAGCACATTAACAGAAACGTCACATGAACATTGGCTAAAACACTCAAGTGCCTACCCTTGTGTGTTATTACTTGGTATGATTGCACTAGGATGAGGGTGAGTGTGAGGGGTGGCTAGTGAGATGGGGAAGTGATGATGTAGATAGAGAGGGATGGGTGGAGGTGCAAGGTAGGTTGGTGTGAGTAAGGATGTGCAGGAGTAGGGTAGGGAAGGCAGTGATGGGGATGTGATGAGTGGCACAGCAGGATGAGGTTGAGTGTGGCTTTGCAGTAACGTTTCATGATCATCTGAGATCATTGAAAGGTTTGCGCCACTGCAGCCAGGTCCTCCTAATGACATCTCTGCTTGTGTCACCCATCCTGTGCAATATGCAACCAGGCTGCGTTGGTGTCCTGGGGAGGTCTCCCGCCCATTGGAAGGGAAGTGAACCTCCCTGTGTGCTGTGACTCCCTCCATAAGCATATGGAAGGAGTCAAGGGAGAGCCTGGGTGCAGGCGTGCACCTTTGTGCAGTGCTTGTCAGTGTTTGCAGCACCTCGGTTCTGTAGAACACTGACAGCACAACTGACAATCAATTTGTGCATGGTCCCTTTAAGGAAACTGACTGATGACGCGTTAACAAATGATGTCATCAGACCCGCTTTGATTAAATTGGCTGGAAAACACGCTGGGTGGGCTTAATGAGCCCAATTAATGGAAAATCACTTTGGACAGCGGGCTGGAGCCATCAGCAGGGTCGCAACCTGCCACCGACCCCTGCCGCACCGGACCCGCTGAGGTAGGGGAAATCATGGTCAATGTTTCAGGTCGATGACCTTTCAGTAGAACTGGGAGACTAATGAAAGTTAATGGCCTTTAGCTTAGAAACATAGAAACATAGAAGATAGGAGCAGGAGTAGGCCCTTCGAGCCTGCTCTGCCATTCAATGTGATCATGGCTGATCATCTAAATTCAGTACCCTGTCCCTGCCTTTTCCCCATATCCCTTGATCTCTTTAGCCTCAAGAAATATATCCAACTCTTTCTTGAATATATTTAATGAACTAGCCTCCACCGCCCTCTGTGGCAGAGAATTCCACAGGTTCACCACTCTCTGGGTGAAGAAATTCCTCCTCATTTCAGTCCTAAATGGCTTACCCCTTATCCTTAGACTATGACCCCTGGTTCTGGACTCCCCGGCCATCAGAAACATCCTTCCTGCATCTAGTCTGTCCAGACCTGACAGAATTTTATAGGTTTTGATGAGATCCCCTCTCAATCTTCTAAACTCCAGTGAGTATAAGCCCAATCGACACAATCTCTCCTCATACGTCATTCCTGCCATCCCGGGTATCAGCCTGGTGAATCTTCGCTGCACTCCCTCCATGGCAAGAACGTCCTTCCTCAGGTAAGGTGACCAAAACGGCACACAATACTCAAGGTGCGGTCTCACCAAGGCCCTGTACAACTGTAGCAAGACATCCTTGTTCCTGTACTCGAACCCTCTTGCTACGAAGGCCAACATACCATTTGCCTTCTTAACCGCCTGCTGCACCTGCATGCTTACCTTCAGCGACTGGTGTACAAGAACACCCAGGTCTCTTTGCACTTCCCCTTCTCCCAATCTATTGCCATTCAAATAATCTGCCTTCCTGTTTTTGCCACCAAAGTGGATAACCTCACATTTATCCACATTATAGTGCATTTGCCATGTTTCTGCCCAATCACCCAACCTGTCCAAATCGTACTGGAGTTTCCCAACATCCTTGTCTAAGTTTGTGAAATATACAATTTAATAGCTGTGAGATTTAAGTAAATGTTTGAGTAAAAGTTAGTGCAGGGACATGTAGTGTATCCAAGGCACTCCCCTGACCTGATTGTGGTTTTCACTCCCACAGCTCGGGTTGCAGTGGCACAAAGCAGCTCACTCAATCTGTTTGCAAGTCGTGAGGCAGAACTGGAACAGCGAGCAATGCTCCTGAAGAGACTGGCCTTCGCTATTTTTAGCAGTGAAGTGGATCAGTACCAGAAGTATCTGCCAGACATACAAGGTTGGTAACACCATTCAAATCTGTATTCGAGGTCAAGTATCTTGCGCACAAGATAGTGGGAGTAGTTACAATAGTTATCTCGGAGGTATTTGGAGGACGTTCTCAAACAATTTATAAATATCATTAAACCCCGTATACAGCAATACCCTGTTATAACAAGTCCCCGCTCAGTGATTCATTGAAACGTCTCAATTCGAATGCTCTGTATTACTGCTTGTATATGATGATTACATTATTCTTTAACAATGTTACAAAGTATTACAAAATATTTACAGCACAGAAACAGGCTCAGAAGGCTGTCCAAGGGAGGGGGGAGAAGAGCAGAATAGAAATGTGGTAGTGATGGGGGATTCTATCATTAGGGGGATAGATAGCATCCTCTGCGGCCAAGAACAAGATTCCCGAAAGGTTATGTTGCCTACCCGGTGCCAGGGTAAGTGATGTCTCACGGCGGCTGGAGAGGAACTTGGAAAGGGAGGGGTAAATCCAGTTGTCCTGGTCCATGTTGGAACAAATGACAGTTAGGAACAGGGAGGAGGTCCTGCTGAAAGAATATCAGGAGTTAGGATCTAAATTTAAAAAACAGGACCTCGAGGGTAATAATCTCTGGATTATTGCCCGAGCCATGTGCAAATGGGCGTAGAAGCAAACCGATCAGGAGAATTAACACGTGGGACAATGGCACCAGTTCTGGGACAGGAAGGAGCTGTACCGATGGAATGGGCTCCACCTGAACCGGGATGGGACCTGTGTCTTAACGGAAAGGGTAAATAGGGAGGTGGCAAAGGCTTTAAACTAGTAAGATGGAGGGAGGGTCTACAAGAAACGTTGCGAGGAACCAGACATAGGGATTACTGAGACAAGGCTACAGAAAATTCAGGACTGGGAATTAAACATTGCTGCATATAACATATTTAGAAAAGATAGAGGGGGACAAAGGGGAGGTGGAGTAGCTGTACTTATTAGGGATAACATAATGGCAGTGGAAAAAATAGAATCCATATAGATAGAGATGAAAGATAATAAAGGATCAATCACACTAATAGGCATAGTCTATAGACCACCTAATAGTCGAAGGAAGGTGGAGGAAGAAATATGCAGACAAATTATGGAAATTAGTAAAAAAACATGGAATAATAATCATGGGGGATTTCAACTACCCCGATATTAATTGGACAGAAGAGGTAGGTAAAGGGGATAAAGGAATGGAGCTCCTACAATGTGTACAGGACTCCTTTCTAACCCAGTATGTAAAAAGCCCAACGAGGGAGGATTCGCTATTGGATCTAGTAATGGAGAACGAACCAGAGCAGATAAGAGAAGTCAAGTAGGGGAACATATAAGCAATAGTGACCATAATATAATACGCTTTAAGATGATAATTGAGAAGGACATGAGTATGACGAAAACCAGGTTGATTGGAGAAAAGTTGATTTTGAGGAGCTGAGAATAGAACTGGGGGGAAAAATGGGCAGCAATATTGGCAAACAACGATGTAGAACAGCAATGAGAAACATTTAAAACTGTGTTCAACGGAGTGCAGGAAAAATATATTCCGCTAAAAGGAAAGAACAAACTAAACAATAATGAGACTCCATGGATGAATAAAGCCATAAGGGAACAATTGAGGGCAAGGAAAGAGGCATACTTTAAGTACATAGACAGCAGCATGATAAGGGAGAATATGAAAAGATTAGGAGAGAAGTCAAAAAAACAATTGGGGAGGCAAAGAGGAACTATGAAATTAAATTATCAAGGAAAATAAAACAAAATAGTAAAATATTTTATAGGCTCATCAATAGAAAAAGGTTGGGATGGGAATAGGGCCATTAAGGGATAGACAGGATAATACCAGAGGTAACGATAGAGAGATGGCAGAAATATTAAATAATTATTTTGCTTCAGTATTTACCAGGGAATTAGAACAGGTGGACATGACATTGGATGATGAGATGAGTAATGAGATAAGTGCATTTCAAATTTTTTTTTAAAAGGGGGATATATTAAATAAACTAATCAAACTCGAAGAGGACAAAACCCCTGGACCGGATGGATTGCATCCACGCATTTTAAAAGAATCTAGGGAAGAGATAGCAGAGACATTACTACGCATATTTAATAATTCATTCGAAAAAGGTGTAGTGCCAGAGGACTGGTGGATAGCTAACATAATACCAATATTTAAGAAGGGGGGATAGAACATGTCCAGGGAATTATAGTCCAGTCAGCTTAATATCGGTGGTAGGAAAAATAATGGAATCCCTACTAAAGGGGAAAATAGAAGAACATCTAGAAACCAAAAATATAATAATGAATAGTCAGCATGGATTTCAAAAGGGAAAGTCTTGCTTGACCAAACTCATTGAATTTTTTGTAGAGGTAACAGAGAGAATAGACAATGGTAATGCAGTTAGGTATCATTTATCTAGATTTTCAAAAGGCCTTCGATAAGGTACCCCATAATAGACTGATGAACAAGGTCAGAGAATGCAGAGTCAGGGGACAAGTAGCAGAATGGATTGCTGGCTTCAGGACAGAAACGCAGAGAGTAGGAGTAAAGGGTAGCTATTCACAGTGGCAGAAGGTGGGTAGTGGTATTCCACAAGGATCAGTGCTGGGACCACTGCTGTTCACAATTTACATTAACGATTTAGACTTTGGAATCAAAAACACAATTTCTAAATTTGTGGATGACACCAAATTGTCAATACTGATGAGGACTGCAACAAGTTATAGGAGGATATTAATAAACTTGCAGAATGGGCATATAATTGGTAAATGAAGCTAAACACAGATAAATGTGAGGTATTACATTTTGGTGGGAAAAATAAGGAGGTCACATTACTTGGAGGGTGCGACTCTAGGTGGGGTAGAGGAACAAAGGGATCTCCGAGTACAAATACACATCACTAAAAGTTGTGACACAGGTTAGCATCCTTTCATAATCTTAAAGATCTCCTATTAGGTCACCCCTTCAGCTTTCTCTTTTATGGAGAAAAGAGCCCAGCCTGTTCAATCTTTCCTGATAGGTATAACCTCTCAGTTCTGGTATCCTTGTAAATCTTTTTTGCATCTTCCCCAGTGCCTCTATATCCTTTTTTATAATATGGAGACCAGAACTGTTCAAGTGTGGTCTAACCAAGGTTCTATAGAAGTTTAATACAACTTCTCTGCTTTTCAATTCAATCCCTCTAGAAATGGACCTCAGTGCTTTGCTTTTTTTATAGACTATTAACCTGGGTCGCTACTTTTAGTGATTTGTGTATCTGTACCCCAGATCACTCTGTTCCTTTACCTCATTTAGACACTTATTTTCCAAGGAGTATGTTGCCTCTTTATTCTTCCTACCAAAATGTATTGGGCCAGAAATTCCAGGCCAGAAGCGTGAGTACGGTCGGCTTACTCACGCTTCTGGCCGTTGGAAATGCCGGCGTTCAGCATGAACAGCGCATGCGGGGAACGCCGGCATTTCCAGACCTCGAGCGCGTGCGACTGCACAGGCAGCGCTTGCGCAGTGAACTTCGTGGATTTCATTCATGAAATCCGTGAGGGTAAGTCCTTAGAAGTTACACGTGAAAAAAGCAAGTGTAAAGTTGTTCATTGGCTGCGGAGGAAGATATATTTTATCGTGGAGCTTTTGAAATGCAATATTTTTGTTTGGGAAAGGGAGGGAAGTTATTTTAAGAAATTTTAAGTAAGTTTTAAAGTTTAAATTTTTTTTTTTTTTAAAAGGGTTTTCAGAATGGTAGGTAGAAGGAGCAATTGTGGCTGTGTGAATGGAATGTGAGAATGAGTTATGTATGTATGTCCACATATATTCCTTTACGTATATGTATGTATGTTTTATATTCCTTTACTAATGTATGAATATGTTTTTAATTATGATTTTCCAATAAGTTACTTTCTCTGAAAGTCATAATTAAATAATACATTCATACACATAAATAAAGGAATATATACATAACACGCAAAGGAATATATACAGACATACATACTTTCAGAAGCTCCACGATAAGAAATACCTTCCTCCGCAGCCTGTGGAGCAACTGTACCCATGCTTTTTTCATGTGTAAGTTGTAATGACTGGACCTCACTGAAAGCATTAATGAAAGCGGCGAATTATACTGCGCACGCGCTGCCTGTGCAGTCGCACGCGTTCTGCCTCTGAACCCCTTCGTTCAGAGGACAGGAAATGCCGGTTTTCCCCACATGCACTGTGAATGCTGAAAACCGGCATTTCATCCGGCCAGATGCGTAAGTACCCCGACCGTACTAGCGCATTTGGAAGGGAATTACTGGGCCAACATTTTACATGTCAATAAAATAAAAAATTTAACAATTGCACGACTTGCCCCCTCGCATCTGCGACTGAGGGCCCAAGGAGGTGCATTGCGCAAGAGGTCATCATCGTACGTATCCTCACACTGTTCCCTTTGGGGAACTGTATGAAGTGGTGGAAGGATTTATGGCCGTGATTAACGCTCATTCCGTGACCGTAACCATCTTTGAACCGGCCATTAGGGTGGTTAGTCCTATGGCGGGAGGGTTTTACGGGCTCCCACAACCCATCTGAAGGGGGGGGGGGGCCACCAACACCCACGGACGCAAGTATCCCGCTGGATGTCCACCCAGAATTTAAAGTTGGAGCTCCGACTCCACTTGCCGGGACTGTCTGGAGTGGGGTTCAAAACCCTACTCCTTCTGGCCCAGCGGCGGGGATGCTTACTGCTACGCAAAAGGCCCACTCCGCACAAAAGGTGACACCCATACGTTTCCTGCGCCTTTTCCCTCCCCGTGACTGGAGCCCTATGCTGCCATTTCACGTTGCTAATTGGATTGGGCCTTTGTCATAGCGGTAGGATCCCCGCCGCTGGGCCAGATCAGGGTAGGGTTGCGAACCCCGCTCCAGACAGTCCCGGCAAGTGGAGTCGGAGCTCCGGCTCTAAATTCTGGGTTGACATCCAGTGGGATATTTGCGTCCGTGGGTGTGGGTGGCCCCCCCTCCTTGTATAGCTTGCGGGAGCCCGTAAAACCCTCCCGCCATAGGACTAACCGCCCTAATGGCTGGTTCAAAGATGGTTACGGTCACGGAATGAGCGTTAATCATGGCCATAAATCCTTCCACCACTTCATGCAGTTCCCCAAAGGGAACAGTGTGAAGACACGTATGACGACGACATTGCTAAATAAATAAATGGAATTAAAAAAATTCTTTTAGGGCTTTTAAAAGTCTTTAAATTGCTTTAATTCTCTTTAAAACTACTTCAGATTACTCAAAATAATGTAAACATTTTAAAAAGTTTATAAAAGTTACCAAAATCTTCAAAAAACTTCCAAAAACCTATTTAAACTGCTGCTTTGCATGTAAAAATCCTTAGCAGCTTGACAGAAACATTGGGGGCGTGTCCAGTGAAACTGAGACCTCAAGGGGCGTGTCTCACTTACACTGCACGCTCCTGGCTTCGCGCTGGCTGCACTCCTGGGCGGCGTGACGTCATACGCTGCCCGGGAATGTGCTTTCTATTTCTGCAAGTTCAGGCGTCCCAGAAGCTGATCGGCACGAGCGCGTGGTAAGTGCAAATACGGGGCTTGCACGCGCTGCAAGCCCCGTTGTGGAATTTCTGGGCCATTACTTCACACTGACCTATATTGAAGTTCATTTGCCAATTGCACGCCCATTCTGCAAGTTTATTGATGTCTTCCTGTATTTTGTTGCAGTTCTCCTCTGTACTAACTATACCCCCCAATTTGGTGTCCTCGGTAAATTTTGAAATTGTACTTCCGATTCAGAGTCCAAATGGTTTATGTAAATGGTGACCCAGTGGCCCCAGTACCGATCCTAGTGGAACACCACTTCCCACCATTTGCCAATCTGAGTAACTATCTTTAACCCCGACTCTCTCTTTTCTGTTTTGTGGCCAACTTGCTATCCATTCTGCTACTTGTCCCCTGACTCCGCATGTTCTAACTTTAGTCATGAGTCTACTATGTGGTACCTTATCGAAGACTTTTTGGAAATCCAAATATATTGTGTCTATTGCATTACCCTTTCTGTTACATCTTCAAAGAATCCAATGAGGTTGGTCAAGCATGACCTTCCATTTTAGAATCCACACTAACTACACGTTATTATATTTTCAGTTTCTAGATGTTTTTCTATTATATTTTTGATTAAGGACTCCATTATCTTTCCTGCCACTGACGTTAAGCTAATTGGTCTATAATTCCTTGGGCTTGTTCTAACTCCCTTTTTATATATGGGAATCACATTAGCTGTCCACCAGTTCTTTGGCACTATTCCCTTTTCTAATCACATTTTATATATGTGTAATAGTGCCTCTGCTATCTCTACCCTAACTTCTTTTAATATGCACGCATGTAAACCATCTGGACTAAGGGTTTTATTATCTCTAAGTTTGATTAGTTTATCAATTATCCCCCCTTAAACATAATAAAGGTGCAAGATAAAGATTGAGAAGGGCATAAGCAAGATGAAGATCTTAAATAGCTTTTATATCCTTTTTGATCTCTTCTAATGTCATGTCTACCATGTTAGTCTCCCTGGTAAATGCTGAGGCAAAGTAAATATTTAATATGTCTGCCATTTCACTGTCATTACCTGTGAGTTTGCCTTAGTGGTCTCATCACTATCCTGATTTTTCTTTTGTTATTTATGTGTCTATAGAATACTTCACTATTTCTTTTGATCTTCCTTGATGATTTAATTTTGTAGTTTCTCTTTGCCTTCCTAATTGTTTTTTGACTTCTTGCCTGCCTAACTTTTTTGTATTCCCTTTTGTCATCCGCTCCTTTGTTGACTAATTACTTAGTGCATATCTTTTTCTTTAATTTCAAATTTGCCCTTTATTTCTTTTTCCATCCATGGTGTGTCAATATTGGCTATTTTTTTCTTGTTTTTTCGCAGAATATATTTCTCCTAGACTCTTGATCACCGTTTTAAATGTTTCCCACTGCTGTTCTATTTCTTTATTTGTCATTACATTTTTCCAGTTTATTTTTCCTAATTCCACTCTCGCCCCTTAAAATTGGCTTTTTTCCAATTTATTACATTGGTCTTCATCTTGCTTATGCCCTTCTCAATCTTTATCTTGCACCTTTATTGTGTTGTGATCGCTAATGCCTAGATGTTCCCCCTACACTTCTTGCCAGTTCTGGTTTATTTCCGATTAGTAGATCCCCCTCTCGTGCTTTTTAAATGCTAGGTAAGAAAGGAGTCTGGCACACATTGTAAAAACTCCCTCTGCTGCATTTGCTGCTGCATCTTGCCAGTTTATTTGGGGGTAGTTAAATTCTCCCATGATTATTATTCTATGTCCTTTACTCATTTCACATTTGATTACATATTTCTTGCTCCACCTCCTTTCCACTATTAGGTGGTCTGTAGTATACAGTATCCCGTTAGCATGATTGATCCCTTATCTTTTATTTCAAGCCATATGGATTCTGTTTCTAAACTTCTGCTAGTTATGTCCCTTTTTTCTATTGCCATTGTTATCTTTAATTAGTACAGCTACCCCACCCCACCCTTCTTCCTTCCCTATCTTTTCTGATTATGCTATAACCTGCCATATTTAGTTGCCAGTCCTGTTCTTTCTGTTTCAGTTATTCCTACTCCATCTGGTTCCTTGCTATGGATTATTGCCTCCAGTTCCCTCATTTTATTTTGGATGTGGTGTACATTGCTGTACAGGCAGTTTAATTCTTCAATAGTTGTTCCTTTTACTTCATTTTTAAGTCTTTTTATACTTCTGTTTTATAACTGTATTTGTTCCCTGACCGTTTATGTTACCCTTGTTCCTTACCTTGGTCTGACCATTACTCTCATCTCCTATTGCTTTTATCTTCAGACTTGGGTAATTTTCACCAGATCCCTCTCCACCTCTTACTAGTTTAAAGTCCTATCGGCAGCCCTAATTACCCGTCCGCCCACTCCAGTTCGGGTGGAGCCCATGCCAGCGGTACAGCTCCTTCCTGTCCCAGTACTGGTGCCAGTGTCCCATGAAATGGGACCCCTCCTTCCCACACCAGTCTTTCAGCCATGTAGTCACCTTCCTGATCTGTCTGTCTCTATGCCAAGTAGCATGTGGCTCTCGGGATTACCACCCATGAGGTCTTGTTTTTTTTAAATTTAGTTCCTAAACTTCTGATATTCCCTTAGCAGGACCTCCTCCCTTTTTTTCCCTGTGTCATTGATCCCAACATGGGCCACGACAACTGGATCTTCCCCACTCCCTTTCCAAATTCCTCTCCAGTTGCTCCGAGATATCCTTTACCTTTGTACCAGATAGGCAACGCACCCTTCTGGACTCTCGGTTGCGACTGCAGAGGACACACTCTATCCCCCTAATTACTGAATCCCCTATGACTGCAATCTTTCCGTGCCTCTGCTCCTTGCTCTCCTCCCGTGCCTCTGCTCCTTGCTCTCCTCCCGTGCCTCTGCTCCTTGCTCTCCTCCCGTGCCTCTGCTCCTTGCTCTCCTCCCGTGCCTCTGCTCCTTGCTCTCCTCCCGTGCCTCTGCTCCTTGCTCTCCTCCCGTGCCTCTGCTCCTTGCTCTCCTCCCGTGCCTCTGCTCCTTGCTCTCCTCCCGTGCCTCTGCTCCCTGCTCTCCTCCCGTGCCTCTGCTCCCTGCTCTCCTCCCGTGCCTCTGCTCCCTGCTCTCCTCCCGTGCCTCTGCTCCCTGCTCTCCTCCCGTGCCTCTGCTCCTTGCTCTCCTCCCGTGCCTCTGCTCCTTGCTCTCCTCCCGTGCCTCTGCTCCTTGCTCTCCTCCCGTGCCTCTGCTCCTTGCTCTCCTCCCGTGCCTCTGCTCCCTGCTCTCCTCCCGTGCCTCTGCTCCTTGCTCTCCTCCCGTGCCTCTGCTCCTTGCTCTCCTCCCGTGCCTCTGCTCCTTGCTCTCCTCCCGTGCCTCTGCTCCTTGCTCTCCTCCCGTGCCTCTGCTCCTTGCTCTCCTCCCGTGCCTCTGCTCCTTGCTCTCCTCCCGTGCCTCTGCTCCTTGCTCTCCTCCCGTGCCTCTGCTCCTTGCTCTCCTCCCGTGCCTCTGCTCCCTGCTCTCCTCCCGTGCCTCTGCTCCCTGCTCTCCTCCCGTGCCCCATCTGCGCTTCTGTGATACAAAAACAGCCCCACCCTATGAGCACAGGTAACGCGAACCCTGTGTTATGTTGCAAATTAGCAGATGAGACCACTGGATTCTAAAGCAGTGTAGTCCAGTCCTCAGTGCTGCACCATAATCTCAGTCACTGGCCCCCTTGGCTGAACCGCGTGTGGAACAAATCACTACAAACTTAGGTTTTATTCAGTTTGGACCCATCTTTGTACCAGCAGGGGTTGAGTGGTGACTGACTGCTGTATAATGCTATTCTTACTGAAAGGTTTTGTAGGTTACACCATCACAGCAAGGTAACATGGAGTTGATCTGAAGCTTCACAGTTGATTTATAATCACATCGTCGTCTGGCATTAGTGAACTAACTGATATTTAGATAGTTATTTAGAGTAACTGTAGGCAACTTGGCATTATTTTGTATCTAAACAAATCCTCCCGTGGATTATCCAGAGTCAGTAAATCATAAGTTTAGAACTACCTTTGACAGTAAATGTCGGTCATGATTGTACAGGGTTTTTGATTGGCGATTGTATTTTGCTCTCTTCCAGAACGCCTGGTGGAAAGTCTGCGTCTCCCGCAGGTCCCCACACTCCATGCCCAAGTGTTTCTCTTTTTCCGGGTGTTGTTGTTGCGGATGTCTCCACGCCATCTCACCTCACTGTGGCCCACTATGATCACAGAACTGGTAAGCTGGCCAAAAGTCATCCCTGTAAGTTTATAGAGTTGTTCCAGGATGAATCTTCCTTGTTCAGTTTACACATTAATCATGTCAAAATGTAAATTCAAGTGAATCCAACATCTTGGAAAGCAAACAATACATTCTGCATTCCCAGAATGCACCCAGGTACTGCTCAGTCCTTTATTCTGGAGTTGGGAGTAATTCAGGGGGGCAGGAGAAAGTCAGTGCGAAGGTTTGACACACAAATCCCAGAAGATTAAAATGATCATTTTGCTTAATCGCTCCCACAAGTGGCTTGGTTTCCTGCTTGACCATTTTCTCCCACCTGACTTTGGAGTTTCATAAGAGTTTGAAAAAAGTCTTAAAGGGCTTAAAAAAGGTTTTTATTAATTGATTCTCCATATGCAGTAGAAGTTTAAGTTGTTGGAATGGAGACATTATCCCTTTAAGAATTTGTAGGTGTGGCATCCTCTTAAGAGCTATGTGATCTCCCCCCTTCCTCACGAATGTCATATTGTATCTGTCAGTCTCTGCTCTTACTGCACTGTACACAGGGTCTTGGTCTCATCTTCCTCCTCAGTTTCTTTTCTCTAATTGAAGAGAGAAAACTTTTGTTTTATGGAGGAGAGCAATGTGTTTTATTTAATAGATTATAAGTGATTATATTGATGATCATCTGCTTCTCTTCGCATTCCCTGAAGGTGCAAGTATTTTTGCTGATTGAGCAGGAACTGACAGCAGATGAAGACATTTCAAGGTAAGTGGTTCCTGCAGACCATCGTTGTGATGTAATACCTCTGCACGACCCCAAAGCCAAGTTCCTGATCAATATTGTGGGGGGAATGGGCTGGTTTTTTCATAGGGACAGAGGGAAAACGTAGAATGCATGGCTGGGTTGTTAATCAGTCCGTAGCTGGTTAAAGTGCCCTCTTCTCATCAGATACTGAGTAACCATTGAAGATTCTTTGAGTCACTTAATAACTCAATAATGCTGCACTGGATTTTATTAAAACTTCATAAATGTCACAGCATGGTGAGGGCGTATTGTATGTATCTTTGTGTCTTCAGTCTTTCTGTTTAGTGATTCAAACTTACTTCTCAAAGGAAAAAATACATTTATTGTGCATGAGCAACTTCTCAACTTTGTCAGTGGATTTAAAGCTGAAATGATGCTAATTGTATTAAGATTTTGTAATCAGTGTAATCTTTTTAATATATAAACAGAAAATGCTGGAAATACTCAGGTCCGGCAGCATCTGTGGAGAGAGAAACAGAGTTAACGTTTCAGCTTGATGACCTTTCAGCTGAACCTGACCTGAAACGTTAACTCTCTTTCTCTCTCTCTTCATAAATGTTCTGTTTATACTTCAGAGTTCCAGCATCTACAGTATTTTTCCTTTTGTAATCTTTTTAATAACCATGTTTGGATATCTTTTGTTCTCATTAAGGTGAGAAATGAGCAGGGAATACAATACCCAGTGTCCGCATCAAGCACTCGCAGGGCAGAAATAGCAGTGAGTTGCAGAGTAAACCTCCCTTTAGTCCAGAGTCGCTTATTCTCTCTGCCCTCTGCCCCCCACCCCCCCTCGCGCTCTCTGCCCCCCACCCCCCCCCCCCGCGGGCTCTGCCCCCCGCCCCCCCTCTGCCCCCCGCCCGCGCTCTCTGCCCCCCCCCCCCCCCCCTCCCTGGATCCATTCTAGTACATCTCTTCTGTGCCTGCTCTAAAGCCTCCACATCTTTCCTAATGTGTGGCGCCCAGAGTTGGACTCAATACTCCAACTGGGATCAAACTGGTAGTGTGTGTAGGTTTAGCATAATTTCCTGGCCTTTGTACTCTCTGCCTCTATTTATAAAGCCCAGGATCACAGAGGCTTTATTAACTGCTTTGTTAACCTGTCCTGCCACCTTCAAAGACTTGGGCACAAGAAACCCCAGGTCTCTCTGTTCTTGCACCCCCTTTAAAATGTATCATTTATTTTATAATACCGCTCCTCATTCTTCCGATCGAATTAAATTTCATCTGCCACGTGTCTGCCCATTTCACCAGTCTGTGTATGTCCTCCTGAAGTCTGTTAGTGTCTTCCTCACTCTTTACTACACTTCCAAGTTTCATGTCATCTGCAAATTGCAAAATTGTGCCCAAGTCATTGGGGGGGTGGGGGGCAGAGAGCGCCGAGTGGGGTGGGGGGCAGAGGGCATGGAGTCAAAGGAAAGGGAAACAAGGAAAAAAGCAGAAGACAGGAAGGAGAAAAACAAAATTAGAAGGCAAAGAACTCAACGGTTTAAATCAAACATGGTCACAGTAAATAATAATTCATGTAGGTCTGAGAATGTTTAAAAAAACAAGCCTGAATGCTTTGTGTCTTAATGCAAGGAGCATTCGGAACAAGGTGGATGAATTAGCTGCGCAAATAGAGGTAAACGAATATGATTTGATTGGGATTACAGACACATGGCTCCAGGATGGCCAAGGCTGGGAACTCAACATCCAGGGGTATTCAATATTTAGGAAGGATAGGCAAAAAAGAAAGGGAGGTGGGGTAGCATTGCTGGTTAAAGAGGGGATTAACACAATTGAAAGGAAGGATATTAACTCTGATGATGCAGAATCTGTACGGGTAGAACTGAGAAATATCAAGGGGCAGAAAACGTTAGTGGGAGTGGTATATAGACCTCCAAACAGTAATACGGAGGTTGGGGATGGCATTAAATGGGAAATTAGAGACGCGTGCAATAAGGGCACAGCAGTCATCATGGGTGACTTTAATTTACATATAGATTGGGCTAACCAAATTAGTAAAAATACTGTGGAGGAGGAATTCCTAGAATGTTTACGGGATGGTTTTCTGGAACAATATGTCGAGGAACCAACCAGAGATCAGGCCCTCTTAGACTGGGTATTATGTAATGAGAGAGGATTAATTAGCAATCTTGTTGTACGAGGCCCCTTGGGTCAGAGCGATCATAATATGATAGAATTCTTCATTAGGATGGAGAATGAAGTAGTTGACTCGGAGACTAGGGTCCTGAATTTAAATAAAGGAAACTACGATGGTATGAGGCGCGAATTGGGTAGGATTGATTGGGGAATGTCACTCAAAGGGTTGACGGTGGATAGGCAATGGCAAACATTCAAAGACTGCATGGCTGAACGACAGAAGTTGTTCATCCCAGTTTGGGATAAGAATAAAACAAAAAGGGTGACTCAACTGTAGCTAAAAAGGGAAATTAGGGATAACAAGATCCAAGGAGAGGGCATATAAATTGGCCAGAAAAAGCAATAACCCTGAGGATTGGGAGCAGTTTAGGATTCAACAAAGGAGGACAAAGGGATTAATTAAGAAGGGGAAAATAGAATATGAAAGTAAGCTTGCAGGGAACATAAAAACTGAGTAAGAGCTTTTATAGATATGTGAAGAGAAAAAGATTAGTGAAATCAAGTGTAGGTCCCTTGCAGCCAGAAGCAGGGGAAGTTATAATGGGTAACAAAGAAATGGCAGACCAATTAAATGCATATTTTGGTTCTGTCTTCACAAAGGAGGACACAAATAACCTCCCAGAGATGTTGGAGAGCATAGGGTCTGATGAAAAGGAGGAACTGAAAGAAATCAGTATTTGTAGGGAAATGGTGTTGGGGAAATTGATGGGATTGAAGGCCAATAAATCCCCAGGGCCTGATAATTACATCCTAGGGTACTTAAGGAAGTGGCCCTAGAAATAGTAGATGCATTGCTGGTCATCTTCCAAAATTCGTTGGAATCTGGAACTGTACCCATGGATTGGAGGGTAGCTAATGTTACCCCACTATTCAAAAAGGGTGGTAGAGAGAAAGCGGGGAATTACAGACCGGTAAGCCTGACATCGGTAGTGGGGAAAATGCTAGAGTCCATTATAAAGGGTGTAATAGCTGAGCACTTGGAAAACAGTGACAGGATCGGACAAAGTCAACATGGATTTACAAAAGGTAAATCGTGCTTGACTAATCTACTGGAATTTTTTGAGGATGTAACTGGGAAAATAGATATGGGAGAATCAGTAGATGTGTATTTGGACTTTCAAAAGGCTTTCGATAAGGTCCTGCATAAGAGATTAGCGTGTAAAGTTAAGGCACATGGGATTGGGGGCAAGGTATTGACTTGGATAGAGAACTGGTTGGCGGACAGAAAGCAGAGAGTAGGAATTAACAGGTCTTTTTCCGAGTGGCAGGCAGTGACTAGTGGGGTACCGCAGGGATCGGTCCTTGGACCCCAGCTATTCACAATATACATTAATGATCTAGATAAGGGAACTAGATGTAATACAGGAAACTTTGTGCTATCCGGCACCCACGGGACCGAGCTGCTGCCGTTGCCTCAAAACTGCCGTACTCTCCAGAGTTAATGTTGAGAGATACGGAGATTCTTATCTCCGTATTTGACAACAAACACTGTTGCTTAGCAACAGCTTCTAAACACTTGGGTGCGGCCCTAAAGCTCTGTAGCTGAAGCTGTTGCTATAGCTACAGACCTTGCACAGCTTGACTGTTCAAACAAAGCAAAAAAAAACAAACAAAAAGAATAAAAAACGGCTGGTGATTTTTGCCGGTGGCTCCAGATTGCCGGATAGCTCACCTCCGGATAGGACAATGTTTCCTGTATCTCCAAGTTTGCAGACGACACAAAGCTGGGTGGGCGTGTGTGCTGCGAGGAGGATACCGAGAAACTCCAGGATGATTTGGACAGGTTGGGTGATTGGGCAGAAGCGTGGCAGATGCAATATAACGTGGATAAATGCGAGGTTATCTACTTTGGTGTCAAAAACAGAAAGGCAGACTATTATCTGAATGGCAATAGATTGGGAGAAGGGGAAGTGCAACGAGACCTGGGTGTCCTTGTGCACCAGTCGCTGAAGGTAAGCATGCAGGTGCAGCAGGCGGTGAAGAAGGCAAATGGTATGTTGGCCTTCATAGCAAAAGGGTTTGAGTACAGGAGCAAGGATGTCCTGCTGCAGTTGTACAGGGCCTTGGTGAGACCACACCTTGAGTACTGTGTGCAGTTTTGGTCACCTTATCTGAGGAAGGATGTTCTTGCCATGGAAGGAGTTCAGCAAAGATTCACAAGGCTGATCCCTGGGATGGCAGGAATGACGTATGAGGAGAGATTGGGTCGATTGGGCTTATACTCGCTGGAGTTTAGAAGAATGAGAGGGGATCTCATCGAAACTTATAAAATTCTGACAGGTTTGGACAAACTAGATGCAGGTAGAATGTTCCTGATGGTCGGAGAGTCCAGAACCAGGGGTCATAATCTAAGGATAAGGGGTAAGCCATTTAGGACAGAGATGAGGAAGAATTTCTTCACCCAGAGAGTGGTGAACCTTTGGAATTCTCCACCACAGAAGGCGGTTGAGGCCGTCTTTAAATATATTCAAGAAGGAGTTAGATATATTTCTTAAGAGCTAAAGGTATCAAGGGATATGGGGAGAAGGCAGGTACGGGGTACTGAGTTTGGATGATCAGCCATAATCTCATCGAATGGCGGAGCAGGCTCGAGGGGCCGAATGGCCTGCTGCTGCTCCTATCTTCTATGTTTCTGTATATTAAAAATAGCAGTGGTCCTGGTACTGAACTTTGGGGAATGGCACTGTATACCTCCCTCCAGTCTGAATACTGCCGTTCACCACAACTCTCTGATTGCTATCCCTTTTCCAACTTCTTAAGCATGCTGCCTACATTGAAGTCTAAATCTTTGACATGTGCCACAAAAGGCAAGGGACCCAGTACAGAGCCCTGCAGAACCCCTTTGGCACCACCCCTGTATCTAAAGAGGATTGGAAGATTGTGACCAGCACCTCCACAATTTCTACCCTTACTTCCTGCAGTAACCTAGGATGGATCCATCCAGGCTGGTGGTGACTTATCCACTTTCATTACAAGAAGAACAAGGAAGTTTACTAGGCCTTACTGGCCAATATTGATCTCTCCTACTTGACCTTGTCCTCACCAATCTATCTGTCGCTGATGCTTCTGTCCAGGACAGTATTGGTAGGAGTGACCACCACACAGTCATTATGGAGACAAAGTCCCGTCTTCACACTGAGGACACCCTCAGTGCGATAGATTCAGAACAGAACAGCCATGATCTTATTGAATGGCGGAGCAGGCTCGAGGGACCAAATAACCTACTCCTGCTCCTACGTCGTATGTTCTATCTAGCAGCTCAAAACTGGGCATCCATGAGGCGCTATGGGGCAGGATTGTATTCTGAAGTGTTTGCAACCATCTTCAGCCAGAAGTGTCGAGTGGATGATCCATGTCGGCCTCCTCCTGGGGTCCCCACCATCACAGAAGCCAGTCTTCAGCCAATTCGATTCATTCCACGTGATATCAAGAAATGGCTCAGCGCACTGGATACAGCAAAGGCTATGGGCCCCGACAACATGCCGGCTGTCGTGCTGAAGACTTGTGCTCCAGAACTAGCCGCGCCTCTAGTCAAGCTGTTCCAGTACAGCTACAACACTGGCATCTATCCGACAATGTGGAAAACTGCCCAGGTATGTCCTATTCACAAAAAGCAGGACAAATCTAATCTGTCCAATTACCGCCCCATCTGTCTACTCTCAATCATCAGCAGAGTGATGGAAGGTGTCGTTAACAGTGTTATCAAGCGGCACTTACTCACCAATAACCTGCTCACTGATGCCCAGTTTGGGTTCTGCCAGGACCACTCGGCTCCAGACCTCATTACGGCCTTGGTCCAAACATGGACAAAAGAGCTAAATTCCAGAGGTGAGGTGAGAGTGACTGCCCTTGACATCAAGGCAGTATTTGACCGAGTGTGGCATCAAGGAGCCCTAGTAAAACTGAAGTCAATGGGAATCGGGGGCGGTGGGATCTTTCCACTGGCTGGAGTCCTACCAAGCACAAAAGTTGTGGTTGTTGGAGGCCAATTACCTCAGCACCAGGACATCGCTGTAGGAGTTCCTCAGGGCAGTGTCCTAGGCCCAACCATCTTCAGCTGCTTCATCAATGACCTTCCCTCCAACATAAGGTCAGAAGTGGGGATGTTCACTGAGGATTGCAGTGTTCAGCGCCATTCACAACTCCTCAGATAATGAAGCAGTTCCTGGACAACATTCAGGCTTGGGCTGATAAGTGGCAAGTAACATTCGTGCCACACAAGTGCCAGGCAATGACTATCTCCAACAAGAGAAAGTCTAATCACCGCCCCTTGACAATCACCCCCTGGATGAGTGCAGCTCCAACAACACAAGAAGCTCGACACCATCCAAGACAAAGCAGCCTGCTTGATTGGCACCCCATCCACCACCTTAAACATTCACTCCCTCCACCACCGGCGTATTGTGGCTGCAGTCAGTGTGTACTATCTACAAGATGCACTGCAGCACCTCCCAAACCCACGACCTCTTCCACCTAGAAGGACAAGGGCAGCAGGCGCATGGGAACAACACCACCTCCAAGTTCCCCTCCAAGTCACACACCATCCTGACTTGGAAATATATTGGCCGTTCCTTCATTGTCGCTGGGTCAAACTCCTGGAACTCCCCCCCCCCCCCCCCAACAGCACTGTGGCAGTACCTTCACCACACTGACTGCAGCGGTTCAAGAAGGCGGCTCACCACCACCTTCGCAAAGGCAACTAGGTATGGGCAATAAATGCTGGCTTTGCCAGCGATGCCCACATCCCATGAATGAATTAAAAAAAAAAAATTAAAAAAAACTCCACATCATCTATCGCATTGCTGTTTGTGGGACCTTGCGTAGAATTTCACAGCACAGAAACAGGCCAATAGGTCTGTGCTGGTGTTTATGCTCCACGTGATCAAACAGAATGCAGGGGTTGCAAATTCTGGTTAAACCTGAGACAGGGAAGGAGGCTGTTGGTGGTGAGGGCACAGAGTTTGAAAATCAAAGTGTTGAGAGAATATTACAGAAAGTTAAGGGAGGTAGGCACAATAAAAGGAGGTGGCAGTGAATGGGCTCTACTTTTAAGGGCACATTTTGCTCTCCCCAGTGTGAAGCTTTGCGCGTCTGAGACCTATCAGAAAATCACTCACGTGGCTCCTGATTTTTCATCATTAAAATGAGGCAGGGCTTCGCGACAGGAGTGCAGATACAGAAATTGTATCTTCTAGTTAGTACCTTGAGCTGCAACCTTCCCAATTGTTTTTGTTTTTTTTCTTCCCTTACCGCCATGATGATTTTAAAGTATCTCGACACTGATGTTCATAAATTCACTTCCTACTCCTCTCCATTTGCTCTCATTGTGCAGTATCCATTCCTACCACAGATCCTCTTTGTTAGGAGAGCCCTGGAACCCAGGTCCAACAGGTGAAAGGATAGTGTGCTAGCCCACTGCACCTCCCCAACACATGTACAAATATTGCACTTATTTTTGTTTCACGTGCTTGAATGGCCTCTTGTAAATGTAGTTTTCTTTAACAAGTTGTCAGATATTAGCACCCGTTTCTTCCCCTCTGGCGGATTCTCTCCCCTCCGCCTCTGGAGGACAGTGAGTACCCGCGGGGCTAGAGTTCCATGGATGCCTGTTGCCTCTAGTAGCTCGCCCAAAAGCCCATTATTGGTGTGCAAGCCTCGACAATGAGGCCAAATTCTTCTGAACCAATGGGAATGGAGCAGGTCGGCTGGGCACTTGCCCGTCTCTCCCTCAGCCTTGACCTTCCAGGCTCAGTTGCTCATTGATGCCAAGCTCCCAGCAGTATTTCCACTGCCACCAGGTCACTCACCTTATGTGGTGTTAGGGTGGTGGAAGGAAAATGGGCGCAGTGCCAGCCTCACCATAGTGTGGCCAGTTTTGAAAACTCTCATTTTGCTCTGCAATGGAATGCACTGTGCAAGGCAGGCCCTTCATTTTGAAATGTCCCCTTCCGCTGCCTCAGTAATGCTAGTCACCAGAAATGCACATTCGGTGGAAATTTCCAGAAACAGCAGTGACGGCCGGTGGGGGTGACCTGGCAGAATGGTTACCACTTGACTACCAAGAAACTGCCCAAAAGGGGGCAGAAAAATATCAGAAAATCACGGCCGGAGTATCAGCAGGCTATTCAATCAGGGAGACCCTGCCCCGCTATAGAAAACATGCACATGCAAACAACATGTAGGGTTTTTCTTTTAGGCAGTGATCGCATGTGCCATTTCCATCTGACCAGATTTATTTTCTATCTAGAAAATGAATTACACTATTATTTACATGGTCGCAGGTTTTGTAACAAGAACATTACTTTAAAGTCAAATTCTTGTTGGTAAAGTACCAGATTACAGAGCCTCACTGCAAAGCAAAGATGCATTTAAAGGGAAGCTAGATAAACACACGAGGGAGAAAGGAATGGAAGGTTATGCTGCTAGGATTAGATGAAGAGGGGTGGGAGGAGGCTTGTGTGGAGCATAAACACCGACATAGACCAGTTGGGCCAAATGGCCTGTTTCTATGCCGTACATTCTATGTAATCACTAGAATGTGTTTGAGTACGAGAGAAAGTCGAAGTATTTAATGAAATCACAATGTGGCTTTAAAATGATCGGAAATGCAGTTTTCTTTCCTGGTTTTGGCATTCCACTTTTTTTTCTTGCTTTTCTGTTCTGCTAAAAATGTGACACTAAAGCACTTTACTGAAAGGCTGAGCTGAAAAAGCAAGCTCTGTACTTCAGCTTTCAATCTTTACCCAATGACCCTTACTGGATTCACAACCCCAGAATCCCCCCCGCCCCCAGTGTGGCACCTTCCCACTCTCTGTGGCCTCTCTGGATCCGGTTCGCACTTTATTGGCAACTCGTGCTGAATTACTCTTGTAGTCTGGGCCCAGCACCAGAAGCTGGGCTGAGACTGTCCAAACTCCTTTCACATACACCTACAGCCAGCAGGCGGAAGAGGCTTCTATCCCATCAGTCTGGGTAGGATTTGGACCGAGTCCCAGAGGTGCGAGACCAGCCTCAAGTTGCTGCACCATCCAATAACAAATATCTTTGACTGATTTCAAAGCAAAAACCTAGTTACCACGAAGTGCTGGACTCCTGATTGGTGCAGCCATCTAGATTGCTGAGGTACAAGACTCTCTGCCTCTGGGGTTTGGGTTGAATCCAGCCCTGACTGATGAAATGTACTAGTCCTATATTTAAAAAGCTGGAGTATTCTGAACCTGGCTCCTAATGGGTATGGGCACGTAACACAAAGCTGGCACTAGTTGGCACTAAATTGACAATCTCTTCATACTACAAGGTGGAAGGAATTGGAGAAATGTATGTATTTGCAGTAGTAGGTGTGCCTTTGAGGTTGGAGTTACAGCTGAGGGTCAGCACACTGAAGCTTTACTCTTTGGTCATGTTATACTGACCTAGGACTGCTTCATGCTGACACTGGGTGTTGAAAGTAGAAATGTTCCATTCTCCAGTGCTGACATGCTCAATTTACAAAAAAAAACCTCTTAAAATGTAGCGCTGAATGTGTGTCAGCATATTCTTAAAGGGCCTTTTTCTAGGAGCGTTTACTGACCGATAAAGATACAAAATACAGAGTAAATATTTACCATCGTTAACTCACTTATCCATTTCAGAACTGCTGGTCCATCAGTGTCTGGCTTGGAAACCACCTACATGGGAGGTAATGGGTTCTCCACATCTTACAACAACCAACGCTGGCTTGGCCTCTACCTGTCTGCATGCAAATTCCTGGATCTGGCTCTGACCTTGCCCTCGGGAAACCTTCCCCAGTTTCAGATGTAAGTGAAGGGAGATGCGTTGTTTCCTGTCCAGTACAGAGTGGAGTTTGAACTTGCTACTGTTAGTATGGCTGTTTCTCAGTAGTGTTGTCCAAGGGAAGGAGAGAAGAGAGAAACATACTTAAAGGATTTGAATGCAAGACACCTTTCTAGGTAATGTATTCTATGTATGTGGGAAATATACTGGGATGGAGTGAGGGCTTGAATCCCCACTAGACGGCCTGGCTAAGGGTATCCCTTGTCCTGTCAGTCCATGGACATCCTGTTAGTGCAGCACTGCATCAAAGCAGTTTCTTTATTTAAAATAACTTCCCTTCTAATGTCAACCCTTTGCGTATACAGGAAACTTTTTTTCATCCGGCACCGACGGGGTGCCGGTTCATCAAAAATTCCGGATAACTGAAAGCTATAGTAAAAGATATGGAGAGCTGAGAGCTCTGTATAAAGCAACAAACCCTGTTGCTGAGCAACAGGTTCAGAACAATGGCCACAAGTTCCAAGCATCTCTGTAGCTTAGCTGCAGCCACACCCTTACACAACAACAGATCGAGGAAGGCAAGTACAATATGAAGTAAAACTTACATGAACCTACTCCTGAATTTTGCCGGTTAACCGAGATTTCCGGTTATTTAGGTGCCGGTAAATCGAAAGTTTCCTGTAATTTGTTTCACTGCTGACCTGCACTCGAAGCTCCAGTATTGTACAGGACTCATCTTTGGGTCATTCTGCCATTTTTTGTAGATTTTTCAGCATAGAAAGTTTCTAGGCACATTTCAGTTTGCAATAGAAAAAAACTATACTTTCTAAAGACATTCATTATGAAAAGGGTAAACCCAACATGGAAAATACATTGAGTGCAAGTTCAGACATCGTTGTGGCTTTCCTATGTAGACCACCAACTGGATAGAATTTGTGACTTCACTCAACAAATTGTTAATGGGAGCTGCCAGTATTATTATGAGGTATGAGTCGTGAGTGTGTGTATTTGAAACCCTGGATAACCTGTAAAGCGAGAATGCATTATGTAATCAGTCATGTAACAGAAGAAAAATCAAACTGTGTTTAATGTCTTGATGTAAATTCTAGTTAATTCTTAAGATTTTATTACAGATGTATAGACTATTTAAAGAGTGCACTAATTCAAATATGAATTTAACCAAGCAGAATGATAGTGGCAGTACCTTTGCCAAAGTATAGATGTCAGTGATACAACCTGTGACAAAAGGGAGTAACTTAACTATTGTCAATGCTTATGTTGCTGCTATTCTGTAATTTCAGTGCTTTGAACATTTTTCTAAAGCGCCCAGAAGTCAAAGTGATGTATTTATGGAGTTACAATAATCTTTAATTCACTCTATGTTTAGGTATCGTTGGGCTTTCATTCCAGAAGTATCTGATGATTCAGGACTGGAGGTTCGCAGACAGGGAACACATCAACGAGAATTCAAACCCTACGTGGTTCGATTGGCCAAACTGCTGAGGAAAAGAGCAAAGGTATTTTCTTTCCTCTTTCTCTCCAATTGTCTTTTTTCTCCACCTCTCCTGAAGGTATTGACTCCTTGCCTGGTTAGGTTTTGATGGGCACCCTCCAGTCGGTTAGACAAGCGGTCATTATTCACACGTGACCCTTGACTGTCAGCAGGCTAGTCAACTACAGGCAGCGTCACTGCTGAACCCCATCCAAATTCTAGGCCTGATGATGATATTAGGAGGGGTAATCAAAAGCTTGATTAAAATGGTGATTTTAAGGAGGGCTTTAAAGGAGGGAATTCAAGAGCGTGGGACCAGGGAACCTGAAGACACTGCCACTAATGGTGGGGGCGAAGGAAATGGGAGAATGCACAAGAGGTGAGAGTCAGGGGAACTGAGTGTGCCCAGGATGGGAGAGACTAATGGTATTGATCAGGACAAGAGCCTCAAAGGTGGAGATGAGGGAGTGGTTGAGCAAATCAACTGCTGCAGTAGTGTGCTGAATGAATGGAAGGCCAAAGGCTAGGCAGTTTGGAAGTACATTGAGGGGTGGGGGAGGTTTTTTTTTCCAGAGGGGGTATGGGATACAAGGGAGTTGTCAGAGAGACCCTGGGAGTAGAGACGGCACAGGAGATGGCAAGGTTGAGGGGGTGACTTTGAATTTTGGGTACGAGAATTGATATGGAGGGAGAGGTATAGTGACTATGGGTGGGCAGTTAACTCAAAGAGAGAGGGTAAGTGGAGTTGAGACGCAGATTGAAATCCTTGAGGATGAGCTCAGCAGGGGCTGAGGAGGGAGGATATCTTGGTGCAGGAGAAGACACAGGGATGGGGCTTAAAGGAGCAGTAAAAGAGGCGCGAGATGGATGGAGTAAAGTGAAGTGCTCAAAGAAGGGAAAGTGTTATAAAGACAAGGGTGTGATTTGTGATAGAGGTCATACCACCATCGTGGCTGTTTGGGGTGAGACGACTAATAGAACGTATAGCCAGACGGGGGAAGGATTCAGTCGGGGCAAGATGTCGCCACCTGTGAGCCAATTTTCTCAAAGCTAGGATGACTATTACATCATCATCAATTAGATTGTGGATTGTAAGGACCTTGTTCAGAAGTGAACAGGTGTTCTGGAGGGAAATGCAGAGATGGTGGTGATTGGGACCTCTGGCAGAGTCCAAGAGAGTAGTGCGGGACGGGATCAGCTAGTTTTCCTTTGTCCGTGCATTTTTCTCTCATTTTGGTTTTGAGTATTTTACAAAGGAAATGGAGATGAGCAATGGCTTGTATAGTAAAATGTCAGTGATTTAGATCCCATTTGCAATTTGGTTTTCTTTTCTCCTGTTATGACACATTGAACTTTAACCCAGCATTATTTTGAAGTGGGTTATAGAAGCTGCCCGTGTCCTAACTCGCACAGAATCCCATCACCCCTGGCTCCCGGTTGAACAATGTCTCGATTTTAAAATTCTCATCCTTGTTTTCAAATCCCTCCATGGCCTTGTCCCTCTCTATCTCTGTAATCTCCTTCAGCCCCACCCCCAAGATATCTGCGCTCCTCTAATTCTGCCCTCTTGAGCATCCGATTATAATCGCTCCACCATTGGTGGCCGTACCTTCTGTTGCCTAGGCCCTAAGCTCTGGAATTCCCTGCCTAAACCTGTCCGCCTCGCTACCTCTCTTTCCTCCTTTTAAGACGCTCCTTAAAACCTACCTGTTTGACCAAGATTTTGGTCACGTGCCCATATTTATCCTTGTGGCTCGGTGTCGAATTTTATTTGATAATCGCTCCGGTGAAGCACCTTGTGATGTTTCACTACATTAAAGGCGCTATATAAAATACAAGTTGTTGAAATAGTGCTCAAATTCAACTTCTGAGATTGGGAAAAGCTCAAGTATGTTCAACTTGTGTATTGTACTTGCAGTTGATCATGATATGAAATAACTGGAATCCAATTCATGGTAGAATTTTGTTGCTTATTTACAGAAAAATCCAGAGGATGACAATTCGGGGAGGACACTAGCATGGGAACCAGGACATGTGCTGCTGACTGTTTACTCCATTCGCAGCATCGAGCAGCTGCTTCCTTTCTTCAATGTGCTCAGCCAGTTTTTCTCCAACAAAGTCACAAACCGGTTTACTGGATACTCGGGGAGCCCTGTCCCATACACAAACTCATTCTCAAACAAAGACATTAAAATTGAGAACCAGAAAACATTCTGGAGCAAAACCAGACAAAAAATTGAGGAAGTGCTTGAGAAAGATTTCCTCGAAGGTGTTATAAAAGCATAATGGTGTCGCACTGGAGGTTGTGCAATCACTCTAAAATGTACACCTTGCAGAATATTTATTTTGTTTGTATTTAAACGAGGAACCCATTTCAAGGATGTACTTATATTAAATTTTAATTGTACAGATTGTGTCCTGAATTATGAATTGGATTTTGTCAAGTATTGTTGGCTCATATTGATTATGGTGCCAGAAATGTAAATTACTGTACTATTCCATTTGATTCTAAATAAATGCACTCATGATAAATTCTGCAAGTGATGACCTATAATTAAATGTGCATTTTGATTGCAAATGTTATTTTGTGAGTGATCTGGCGTTTAAAGCAACGAAATGAAAAAGAACAAGAAAGCAGTCCAACGGTAGATGAGGTCGTTATGCTCTTCCAAAATTCTCTCGATTCAGGAAATGTCCCCTTGGATTGGAAAACTGCCAATGCCTCTCCATTATTTAAGAAGGGCAAGAGTGATAAACTAGGAAATGATAGGCCCATTAGTCCAATGTCAGTTGTGGGGAAGTTACTAGAATGTGTTATTAAGGACAAAGTGACTGAGCATTTGGATCAATATGAGCTGATCAGAGGTTTATAAAGGGCAAGTCATGTTTAATCTAGTTGAATTTTTTCAGGAAGTAACTAACGTGGTAGATAAGGGAGTTATTTATATTGACTTCCAGTAGGCATTTGACTGTTCCCCATAAGAGACTATTAACAAAATTAAGATGCATGCAAGTGGAGGCAAAATATTGACTTGGTTAGGAAATTGGTTATGAGATCTGCCTGTAATCCCTTTGTTTATAGCATTCTGGACACTTAAAGACTGGCTTCAGGTAGATCATGCAAAGTGTAAAAAGAGAAACGTTAAGGGCAATGCAATCTCTTCTACCCTTAGATGAGAACCGAGAGGAAAGACTTAAGATCTTCAATCAGGTGCCTGCTGCCATCATTCAATAAGCAAGTGACTAGGAGGTATACACTGGTGACTAACCCTCCAATCCAACCTCTGTTTGCTGCTTCCCCATGGTCGTGATGAGAGTGTGGGGAACTGCAGACGAGATGGATAACAATCGGAGACAGGTATGTGCACCTTACTGTGTTAGTGACTAAGTACAACCCGATTCCTTTCAGTGGTAGTCTACTGTATTTTGTCCATAACAGATTTACATAGTCATAGTTTTTAATGACACTTAATACTTATATAATTGCACCAATTGACGAGTAAGATGAAATTAGTAGAATGTTTATTTTTGGCTGAACCCATCTGATTTGATTAAACAAAGCATAATATTATGACAGTTATTCAGTCTTCCACTGCAACATCAGCGATGAGGAACTATAAAGGCAATTAGTTAAAGCAGCCATGCCAGTGCTTTAATCTTTCATTAAGTTAAGCTAACACCCATTCTTTTTCCGGCAGATACAAATCAGTCTCTATAGCTGATCAATGGTTTAAAAATTATTTAAAAGTCAGAATAGAGTGAACCCCCATTAAACCAAACACCGCTTCGATGGTGTCCTGCCCAAAATCAAACTACTTTAGGAACAAGTTTGTTTATAATGAGGTCTGACTTGAAATTACAAATCTTCATGAGCAAATATTGCACTTTCCAGTTTGAAAGGAAAATATACCTGGGGGTGTGAAAAGTACTTTCAGCAGAACTTCCGCTCTCCCCGTCACTGTTATCTTTATTAATGAACTGTACTGGCATTGGCTGACCGTGCATATCACCGTGAGCAGAAACTGTACTGGCATTAGCTGACTATCACCGCGAGTAGGAACTGTACTGGCATTGGCTGACTGTACATATCACTGCGAGCAAGCAGATGTTCCACTGGTTAGTGACGGGCTATTTGGAAGATAGCATTTAGAGATAAAAAGGAAAACAATTAGGGGCTACAATTAATTTTATGAACCAGCTCTATGGAATTCTGCCAAAGACAGGTGTCCTTTCAGAAGAGGCACTTTGTTCCTGATAGAGCTCATAATAAAATGAACCTGTTTTTGTGGGGAGGGGAGGAATGCAGAGCAGTATTCAGTCTCATCGTTCCTCCCCACCCTTAACCCTGTAAAACTGGTGACATCAGTGTTTTGAGGTCCCATTAATTCAGTAGGAAGGGAATATAAATACAACAGAAACCGTTTATAGGATTCATTTTACCCATCTTGTGCTATGCTGGAACTTTTTATTGTGCCTGTTTCTCTCCCCCCACATCCTTTCTGACAATGTTATCAATATATAAAAGTTATCAGTATCAACCGGCAAAATAAATCCAGCATCACCTCCAGTCTAGTCATGTGTGTGGTACACAAGTATGCGTCTTTCACTGTCCACCACAGCACATCTCCAACTTAAATGGGGAAAAACAGTGAATCGTTTCTAACTGAATGAAAGGCTCAAGTATCATCTCGAGCGTGAATCAATGTATGCTGCTACCTTGCAAGACCATTCTCCTGGCTTATGACATCACTCAACCCTTAAAACATTACTACCTTGTAGCACAGAATGAGGAGTTAACCCAAGTACATATTGTAAACAGAAGTTCCCACTCTTGCGTAGAATGCTTTTTCTTAGCCGTATTCATGTCTGGGCCAAAAAGGTGAATGTGAACTATTCCTCGACATCAAATTTTAAAATTGGTCATTCTCATTACTACTTGATTGCAGGTTACTAGAACCTGCACGTTTAGTTTTGAAGGATTACAGGAATTCCAGTTGCCCCCCGACAGTACCTGTGCATGTAGTGTTAATGTAAAGCTCAAAGAGTGCAAATAGAGACATCCACCATTTGTTTTGTTTTTCTCAATGCAGCAACTTTGGTTCCTCTCCCACTCCTCCAGCCAATTTGTACACAACAAGGCTCACTTCATGTGCCAGAGTATCTGCATTAGTCTGCAAAACAAACAGATTGCACTTTACAGAGCTGTGAACAAAAAAATCGATTCTATTTATAATCTGTCACTTATCAACAGCTGATAACACAGTAACCCTACTAAGGAGCACATTATGTACACTGCAGCAGCTGAGTGCAGAGTGTCTCTTCAGGCTTAGTTAAGTACCTGTATAGGCAGCAACAGGGCATAATCCATGGTGATCACGCTCAAATGTAGCACTTTGTCAACAGTGTATGTTATTTCTGCAGTTAAAATAGGTTGGCTAAAAAGAATCTCACACAACACACTCTGGATTGCAAGAGAATCCACATTTAATCTGCACTGTAGCCCTCCTGTAGATTACATGGAAATAGGCTGCTTCCTTTGTTCTGAAATTAATTGTTCAGTAAATAAGGGAAATTTCCTCATAGAAACATAGAAGATAAGAGCAGGAGTAGGCCATTCGGCCCTTCGAGCCTGTTCCGCCATTCAATGAGATCATGGCTGATCATTCAATTCAGTACCCTGTCCATGCCATATCCCTTGATCCCTTTAGCCTCAAGAAATATATCCAACTCTTTCTTGAATACATTTAATGAACTGGCCTCCACCGCCCTCTGTGGCAGAGAATGCCACAGGTTCACCACTCTCTGGGTGAAGAAATTCCTCCTCATCTCAGTCCTGAATGGCTTACCCCTTATCCTTAGACTATGACCCTGGTTCTGGACTCCCCGGCCATCCGAAACATCCTTCCTACATCTAGTCTGTCCAGACCTGACAGAATTTTATAGGTTTCGATGAGATCCCCTCTCAATCTTCTAAACTCCAGTGAGTATAAGCCCAATCGACCCAATCTCTCCTCGTACATCATTCCTGCCATCCCAGGTATCAGCCTGGTGAATCTTCGCTGCACTCCCTTCATGGCAAGAACATCCTTCCTCAGGTAAGGTGACCAAAACTGCACACAATACTCAAGGTGCGGTCTCACCAAGGCCCTGTACAACTGCAGCAAGACATCCTTGTTCCTGTACTCGAACACTCTTGCTACGAAGGCCAACATATCATTTGCCTTCTTAACCGCCTGCTGCACCTGCATGCTTACCTTCAGCGACTGGTGTACAAGAACACCCAGGTCTCTCTGCACTTCCCCTTCTCCCAATCTATTGCCATTCAAATAATAATCTGCCTTCCTGTTTTTGCCACCAAAGTGGATAACCTCACATTTATCCACATTATAGTGCATTTGCCATGTTTCTGCCCAATCACCCAACCTGTCCAAATCGTACTGGAGTTTCATGACATCCTCCTCACAGCATACCCTCCCACCCAGCTTTGTGTCGTCTGCAAATTTGGAGATATTACATCAAATTCCCTCGTCCAGATCATTAATATATATTGTGAACAGCTGGGGTCCTAGGACCGATCCTTGTGGTACCCCACTAGTCACTGCCTGCCACTCGGAAAATGGCCCGTTTATTCCAACTCTTTGCTTTCTGTCCGCCAACCAGTTCTCTATCCAAGTCAATACCTTGCCCCCAATCCCATGTGCCTTAATTTTGCACGCTAATCTCTTATGCGGGACCTTATCGAAAGCCTTCTGAAAGTCCAAATACACCACATCCACTGATTCTCCCTTATCTATTTTACCAGTTACATCCTCAAAAAATTCCAGTAGATTAGTCAAGCATGATTTACCTTTTGTAAATCCATGTTGACTTTGTCCAATCCTGTCACTGCTTTCCAAGTGCTCTGCTATTACATCTTTTATAATAGACTCTAGCATTTTCCCTACTACCGATGTCAGGCTTACCGGTCTATAATTCCCCGCTTTTTCTCTACCACCTTTTTTGAATAGTGGGGTAACATTAGCTACCCTCCAATCCATGGGTACCGTTCCAGAGTCTATCGAGTTCTGGAAGATGACCAGCAATGCATCTACTATCTCTAGGGCCACTTCCTTAAGTACCCTGGGATGTAGACCATCAGGCCCTGGGGATTTATCGGCCTTCAGTCCCATCAATTTTCCTAACACCATTTCCCTACAAATGCTGATTTCTTTCAGTTCCTCCCTTTCATCAGACCCTATGTTCCCTGGCATCTCTGGGAGGTTATTTGTGTCCTCCTTTGTGAAGACAGAACCAAAGTATGTATTTAGTTGGTCTGCCATTTCCTTGTTTCCCATTATAATTTCCCCTGATTCTGACTGTAAGGGACCTACGCTTGACTTCACCAATCTTTTTCTCTTCACATATCAATAAAAGCTTTTACAGTCAGTTTTTATGTTCTCCGCAAGCTTACTCTCATATTCTATTTTCCCTTTCTTAATTAATCCCTTTGTCCTCCTTTGTTGACTCCTAAACTGCTCCCAATCCTCAGGATTATTGCTTTTTCTAGCCAATTTATATGTCCTCTCCTTGGATCTTATGCTATCCCTAATTTCCCTTGTTAGCCACGGTTGAGCCACCTTTTTTGTTTTATTTTTATGCCAAACTGGGATGAACAAATTCTGTAGCTCATCCATTCGGCCTTTGAATGTTTGCCATTGCCTATCTACTGTCAACCCTTTGAGTGCCATTCTCCAATCAATCCTACCCAACTCGCTCCTCAGACCATCGTAGTTTCCTTTATTTAAATTGAGGACCCTTGTTTCTGAGTCAACTACTTCATTCTCCATCTTAATGAAGAATTCGATCATATTATGATCACTCTGACCCAAGGGGCCTCGTACAACAAGATTGCTAATTAATCCTTTCTCGTTACATAATACCCAGTCTAAGATGGCCTGATCTCTGGTTGGTTCCTCGACATATTGGTCCAGGAAACCATCCCGTAAACACTCCAGGAATTCCTCCTCCACAGTATTGTTACTCATTTGGTTGGCCCAATCTATATGTAGATTAAAGTCACCCATGATGACTGCTGTGCCCTTATTGCACGCTTCTTTAATTTCCCTTTTAATGCCATCCCCAACCTCCGCCTTACTGTTTGGAGGTCTATATACCACTCCCACTAATGTTTTTTTCCCCTTAGTATTTCTCAATTCTACCCATACAGATTCCACCTCATCAGAGCTAATATCCTTCATTACAATTGTGTTAATCCCTTCTTTAACCAGTAATGCTACCCCACCTCCCTTTCCTTTTTGCCTATCTTTCCTGAATATCGAATACCCCTGGATGTTGAGTTCCCAGTCTTGGCCATCCTTGAGCCACGTTTCCGTAATCCCAACCAAATCATATTCGTTTACCTCTATTTGCGAAGTCAATTCATCCACCTTATTACAAATGCTCCTCGCATTAAGACACAAAGCCTTCAGGCTTGTTTTTTTAACACTCTTAGACCTATTAGAATTATTATTTACTGTGGCCACGTTTGATTTAAACCGTTGATTTCTCTGACTGCCACTTTTGTTTTTCTCCTTCCTATCTTTTGCTTTTATCCCTGTTTTCCTTTCCTCTCTCTCCCTGCTCAGTCCATCCAGGAGTTAAAAAAGCAGCTGATCGAGGGCACATCTGTGAGCACAATTCCAGCGCAGCAGAGCAACTCTGCATTTTAATTTCTGTGTAGTCACCAAATGTCCTGAATGGTGAAACATATCTATTGGTGCCCTTTGTCCCAGTTTAAACTTCAATGGGAATGATGGGGGTTATGTCAGATACCAGTTTGCAGCAGATTTTTTAGTTCTTCTATTCCATCATTACGGAGCAAATACCCAAAGGCTCCACGAGATTAAAAAGCCTCATGTACAAGTTTGTACAATGGATGATGGACCTGGGTTGGTATTGTAAGGGGCGTTTTCAAAGTGTTGCATCTTACTGTTTGTATATGAGAAGGTGTAACTTAACGGTCTGTAATCAGGTTAAATTGGTATTGATTTGCTGCTAGTGTTTCACTTTTACTTTCAATAAACCTGATTTGTGGTTTATCACCTAATTCAGATAGTCAGACCATTTCATTCTCCTATCCAGGATTGGAAGATGATGAGTGGACTCATGTCAACTCCAGTGAGCCAATCATAGCAAGAGTGTTCTCGTCAACCCTGGGTAGTGCTACGTTACCAGATATTGAGTGTAGAACGACATACTTTGGTTTGCAGGGAGTGAAGGCTTGAGTAGGACTCCCGACGCGAGAAATATCTGGTAAAGCCCTAAAATTGTAATACACCTTCCAGAGGTGTAGTGAAGGCAATTTAAGACGGTGGCCAGTCACACCTGGGAACAGGTAGCTCTCGGTGATGCAATGGCAGAATGAGATGTTTCTAATCTTCATCCAGTACTAGGGCAACACAGATCTATACTGAAGCAATCGATGTTCAGTGCCATACCTACCTGTGTGTCAGCTTCAGCATACACTCTGACCACATCTTCTGTGCCTGATGGACGTACAAAGGCCCGGGACAAATTGTATTTCTTCACCAGAGCATCAACTTGGTGCTGCAGCCCCGCGGGGGACACTGCACGTCTTCCAGCATCCACAGTGCTAATCACTTGTCGATCAGACACCTGGTGCAAACCAAAACAAAAAGGAACACTTGCAGCTGAGAAATAAAATGGTGAAGACTGGGGCTCAACTCCTCAGTAGCTAGCCTAAGCTCACTGTAGAAAATGCTCCATCAAGTTTACAAAAATTAACTTTGACTGAGGTGTTATTCAAAAGCTTGGTGATCTTGTTTAAATTAATTACTCCTCTCAGTGCTTAATTCTCAACATTGTTCTAAAAATGTGAGGACTCTAGGAGACCTAAGCCCATATTTTGGGAGCTAAAACATTGAGAGCTTAGATTAAATCAAACTATGTTTTTTTTTGCAGAGTAAGTGGCTCAGTAGTAGCACTAACCTCTGATTCAATGTCGTGGGTTCAGGCCACACGGCAGGGAGTGCTGCACTGTCAGAAGTGCTTTTTTTGGATGAGACATCTGCCTGCTCATGTGAACATAAATGATCCCATGCTCTATTTGAAGAGGAGCACACAGTTCTTGTAATGTTTTGGCCAACATTCCTTCTTTAACCAACACCACCAAAACAAACTAATTAGTCATTTCTTTCATTGCTGTTTGTGGGACCTTGCTGTGCACAAATTGCTACATTTACTGTCCAAAAATTATCTATCTCAGCCTTGAATATACTCAAAGACTCAGCATTCACAGCCCTCTGGGGTAGAGAATTCCAAAGATTCATAACCCCGAGTGAAGAAATTCCTCCTCATCTCAGTCTTAAATGGCCGACCCCTTATCCTGAGACTATGCCCCCTAGTTCTAGACACTCCAGCCAGGGGAAACAACCTCTCAGCATCTACCCTGTCAATCCCTTTCAGAATCTTGTAAGTTTCAATGAGATCACCTCTCATTCTTCTAAACTCCAGAGAGTATAGGCCCAATCTACACAATCTCTCATCATAGGACAGCCCTCTCATCCCAGGAATCAATCCAGTGAACCTTCGTTGCACCGCCTCCAAGGTAAGTATGTCCTTCCTTAGATAAGGAGACCAAAACTGTGCACAGTACTCCAGGTGTGGTCTCACCAAGGCCCTGTACAATTGTAGCAAGACTTCCTTACTCTTATACTCCAACCCCCTTGCAATAAAGGCCAACATGCCATTTTGCTTATTGCTTGCTGTACCTGCACACTAGCTTTCTGTGTTTCTTGCACGAGGACACCAAAATCTCTCTCAACACCAACATTTGAAAGTTTCTCACCATTTAAAAAATATTCTGTTTTTCTGTTCTTCCTACCAAAGTGAATAACTTCACATTTCCCTACATTATACTCCATCTGCCATCTTACTGCCCACTCATTAAGTCTGTCTATATCCTTTTGCAGACTTTGTGATCTCCTCACAGCTTACTGTCCCACCTAGCTTTGTAAAATCAGCAAATTTTGATACATTACACTCGGTCCCTTCATCTAGGTCATTAATATAGATTGTAAATAGCTGACGTCCCAACACTGATCCTTGCGGCACCCCACTAGTTACAGCCTGCCAACCTGAAAAAGATCCGTTTATCCCTACTCTCTGTTTTCTGTCCGTTAACCAATCCTCTATCCATGCTACTATATTACCCCCAACCCCATGAGCCCTAATCTTGTGTAATAATCTTTTATGTGACACCTTATCGAATGCCTTTTGGAAATCCAAATATACTACATCCACTGGTTCCCCTCGTTACATCCTCAAAAAACTCTAATAAATTTGTCAAACACGATTTCCCTTTCATAAAACCATGTTGACTCTGCCTAATCAGGTTATGATTTTCTAAGTGACTTGATACCACGTCCTTAACAATGGATTCCAGCATTTTCCCGATGATTGATGTCAGGCTAACTGTAGTGTATGTACTTTGCAGAAGGAACTATATTCTGCAGCCCCTGTATACTACAGTACCAGTAGTGACCACCCCTGTATATAAGCCTGTGTAGTAACATTTGCATAGTAGTTCCAGGTTGCCTCCATTCAGTAAAGACCTGTTATAACCAACTCCTGCAGTCCGTGTCTCAATTATACATGGACATAATACTGGCGACGAGCAGATACGAACTTACCTACAGTCTGCACCACCTCATGGGGATCCATCCCTGAAGCGAAGTTATCAGAGGTCGAGGCCAGAAGGAAGAAAGAAACAGAAGAAACGGGCGTCGACCGTGGACATCCGCCTCTGAGTCAGCGGAGTTGAAGATTTGCAGGAGAGGCTGTCGAGAGCAGGGCTTGGTTATCCTGTTGATGGTGCTTCAGCTAATCGGGCCGGTGGCAGGTAGTACACTGATCCTTCCTGGGCTGCGGCGGTCTAGAGCTTGAGCGGGTGGCTTTGCATCGGGGCCGAGCAGCGTTGTCGGGAAGAGGAGAGAGAGGGTGGAGCACATGGCGCGGCCGGTGCTACGAAGCCGGGCAGCGTACAGACCCGAGAAGAGGGAGGCAAGAGTCCCGCAGGGTTGTTCCGACGATGGGGAAATAATAAAAATTAAACGCGCAGAAAGCCACGAGGAGCTGCAGTTTGCCACGGGAACTGCGGAGAGCGGCGTTAGCAGCAGCGCGGGGGGAAGTGCGCGAAGACCATAGGGCGTCGCCATCAAGGCATAAAACGCCAGCAACAGCGCTAGCAACAGCGGAGAAGACAGAAAGCGCGGGAGGCGCCATCTTAATCCAGCGGGGAAGGCGCCATTTTGTTAAATCAGGGAAGAAGGCAAAGCGCGGGAGGCGCCATTTTAGATTTCCAAGATGCCGAAGACTGGCAATATCACTGCCTTCGATAATGCAATAGAAGACTGGACCACGTATGTGGAAAGAGTCGAGGTATATTGCGAGGCAAACGAAGTAGCCGATGAGAAAAAGGCATCGGTACTGCTAAACTTAATGGGCGCAAGAACGTACGGCCTATTGCGGGACCTGATTACTCCAGCCAAACCGAAGGCGAAGAGTTTTAACGAAATTGTTGCTATCCTACAGGAACACCTAAATCCTACACCGCTGCTGATAGCAGAAAGATTTAAATTCCACAGGAGAAACCAGCATAAAGATGAGAGCAATGCTGATTACCTTACGGAACTACGCAAGCTATCAAAGCACTGCCAGTTCGGAGCAGGACTGGCAGGTACCTTATGGGACAAATTTGCCTGTGGACTCCTGAGTGAAGGAACCCAGAAGAGGTTACTCTCAGAGAAAGAGCTGACGCTAGATAAGGCTTTCAGCGTGGCAGTATCGTACGAAGTAGCAGCAAGGGGAGCTGCGGAAATACAGCAAAAGCCACAGGAATACGGCACCCACGAAATGACATGGGGATTTGCAAAATGTTATCGCTGCGGCAGAACAACCCATGACCAGAAGGACTGCTGGTCCAAGGACAAAATATGCAGGCAATACGGAAAGATGGGACACATTGCACGAGTTTGCAGGTCTGGGAAGAAGACCGATGACAACAAAAAGGCTACTAAGGAACCGTACAGGAAAGTACAAAAGATGACGGACAGTAGTTCCGAAGACCAGATGAGCGATAGTGAATCCGGGAACAAGAGACTAAGCTGTCTCAAACTTCACAACGTAATCGCAAAAGAGGATCACCGAACCATTTGGGTCACCCTCACGATAGCAGGGTCCCAAGTCAAAATGGAATTGGATACAGGATCAGTTCTAACCGTCATGAATCGACGAGACTACGAGCGGCTATTCTCACACATACCCTTGAAAGAGACATCCATTGTCTTGAAGACGTATACGGGGCAAAAAGTATACCCCAGAGGAAAAATAAGGGTGCCTGTCGAATACAACGGCAAGGAAAGACAGAAATTGTATCTGTACATACTGCAAGATGGTGGACCACCGTTATTGGGACGTGAATGGATCAGAAAGATAAGTTTAGACTGGCACTCCATTCAGGCACTGACGGTGGCTGGTAAAAAGGATGACGACGTCACTCCTGGACGATTGTCAACAATCTTAGCTAACGCCAGGTATTTCAACAAGAACTGGGAACTCTTAAAGGCGTAACCGCCTCAATAAAAATAGAAGAGAATGCAATTCCCAAGTTTTTCAAAGCAAGACCGGTACCACATGCAATTCGCCCAGCCGTCGAGGCAGAGCTGGAGAATCTGGAGAATGCAGGCGTATTATCTAAGGTAGACTGGAGTGAGTGGGCGACACCCATCGTTCCTGTCATGAAGAAAACGTTAAACAATAAGTCTGAGGAGCCAAGGAAGGTTCGCATCTGTGGGGACTTCAAGGTGACGGTGAACCCAGTCCTTCACACAGTACAATATCCTCTTCCAAGGATAGAAGATATCTTCGCCTCACTATCTGGAGGGAAGCGTTTTACAAAAATTGATTTAGCACAAGCGTATTTGCAGATGGAGGTTGAAGAATCCTCTAGGAAGTATCTCACGATAAACACTCACAAAGGTCTTTACCAGTATAATCGACTGGTATTCGGAGTAGCATCAGCTCCGGCGATATGGCAAAGAGCGATGGAACAAGTCCTGCAAGGAATTCCGGGGACTCAGTGTTACTTGGACGACATCCTAGTGGCAGGTGAAGATGACAGTGAACACCTTGCCAACCTAGAGCAGGTGCTCACTAGACTACGTGAACATGGGCTACGGGCCAATCGCCCCAAGTGCGAGTTTTTTAAGAAACAGATATCGTATTGTGGCCACGTGATTGATGAAGAGGGGTTACATAAGTCCCCTGACAAAATTGAAGCGGTAGTTAAGGCTCCAGCGCCTGAAAATGTGTCGCAACTGAGGTCATTCCTCGGATTGGTGAATTACTACCATAAGTTTTTGCCGAATTTGTCCACAATTCTGCACCCACTGAACGCCCTGCTACAAACGGGAGTAGCATGGAAATGGAGCGATGAATGTAAGCGGGCCTTTCAGAAGAGTAAGGACCTAATCACTTCAAGAGAAGTATTGGCTCACTACAACCCATCACTACCGATAAGACTGGCGTGTGATGCGTCTCCCTACGGCGTTGGGGCGGTACTGTCACATAAATTCCTTGATGGTTCGGAGAGGCCGATAGCTTTTGCGTCACGCTCGTTAACTTCAGCCGAGCGTAACTACGCCCAGATTGACAGAGAGGCCCTCAGTCTGGTGTGGGGGGTGAAGAAGTTCAATCACTACCTGCACAGTCAGAAATTTACTCTACTTACTGATCATCAACCTCTTGTCTCCATTTTCAACCCTCAGAAGGGCGTACCGATAATGACAGCACAACGGCTACAGAGGTGGTCCCTTTTCCTAGGGGCACACCAATATGACATCGAGTACAAAGGAACTAAACAGCATGGGAATGCTGATGGATTGTCGCGCCTACCGTTGCCGATGGTGGAAGAAGAACTTGCAGTGGATCCAGTGGAGATATTCCACTCGACCATAGTCGAATGTCTACCTGTGACGAATGCAAACATAGAAAAGGAAACACGAAATGACCCAACACTCTCCAGGGTCTATGATTTATTGGTGAAGGGATGGCCAGCACATGGCGAACCACTGCTGCCAGCATTCTCGCCGAGAAGAGAACAGCTGTCAGTGTGCAGAGGAACCTTGATGTGTGGATCCAGAGTAGTAATTCCGCCCAAATTGAAGGATAGAGTGCTCAATGAGCTTCATGAGGGTCATCTGGGAGGGGTAAAAATGAAGAACTTAGCCAGAGCGTTTGTGTGGTGGCCGGGAATCGATAGAGAAATCGAAGAGATGACCAAGAGCTGTACAGGATGCCAGAAGGTCCAAAACGCCCCACCACAAGCCCCTCTACATCCATGGGAGTGGCCCTCATCTCCATGGCAAAGGGTGCACATTGATTTTGCTGGTCCATTTATGGACTCGATGTTTTTAATTGCGGTGGATGCACAAAGTGGCCAGAGGTAATAAAAATGTGCTCAACCACCACAGAAAAAACTATCACAGTCTTACGAACCATATTCGCCAGGAATGGGCTGCCTGAACAGATTTGCTCTGACAATGGACCACAGTTTGTGTCTGAAGAGTTCCGGAGGTTCTTAAAGAACAATGGTGTTAAGCATTACACATCCGCCCCATATCATCCTGCCACTAATGGATTGGCCGAGAGGTTCGTTCAAACATTCAAGAAGGCTATCAAGGCAATGTGTAATGAAGATATACCCCTACAGCACAAGGTGGATAACTTCTTGTTTGCCTACCAGAATGCGACACATGCGGTTACCAACCAAACTCCAGCCATGATGTTCTTCAATCCAAGACTACGATGCCGCTTGGATTTGGTTAAGCCAAACATTAGAAGAGATGTGGAGAACAGGCAGTTTCAGAATATGAATGAAAGGCCGACCAGGAGTTTTAAGATAGGTCAACCAGTTTTGGCCCGGGACTACCGCACAGAGAAATGGCAGCCAGGAACGATCTGTACACGGCAAGGACCTCTAATGTATACCGTGGACGTTGGAGAGAGTATTGTAAGACGCCATGCTGACCAGATTCTAGAGTCACTGGGGAACGTCAACTCCACACCACGATCTGATACACCTGGCGATGAAACCGAAGTACCAATTGCATCTACCTCAGGATCGGTGATATTGGAAGCAGACGAACCAAACAACGACATTGATCCCGACTCAACGTTGCCAGAAGAACCTGATACCCCAAAGAGGCGTTATCCAGACAGAATCAGGAAGCCTCCTCAAAGACTGAACTTATAATTGCTTAACTTCAACTAATGTATCTAGCAACTGTAATTGTAAATATGTTATTTCATTGTTAATCGAATGTTATGTAGTTTAGCTAAAAGGGGAGGAATTGTAGTGTATGTACTTTGCAGAAGGAACTATATTCTGCAGCCCCTGTATACTGCAGTACCAGTAGTGACCACCCCTGTATATAAGCCTGTGTAGTAACATTTGCATAGTAGTTCCAGGTTGCCTCCATTCAGTAAAGACCTGTTATAACCAACTCCTGCAGTCCGTGTCTCAATTATACACGGACATAATACTAACTGGCCTGTAGTTCGCTGTTTTCTGTCTCCCTCCTTTCTTGAATAGCGGTGTTACATTTGCGACCTTCCAATCCGCTGGGACCATTCCAGAATCTAGGGAATTTTGGAAGATCAAAACCAATGCATCCACTATCTCTTCAGCCACCTCTTTTAGAACGCTAGGATGTAGGCTATCAGGTCCAGGGGATTTGTTGGCTTTTAGTTCCATTAGTTTCTCTAGTACTTTTTCTCTACTAATATTAATTACTTTAAGTTCCTCACCCTCATTAGACCCTTGGTTCCCCACTGCTACTACCTCCGTCCCAAGAACCACAAACAGGACTGGCTGGTAGACCCATCGTTTCAGCTTGTTCCTGCCCCACGGAACTTACTTCTTCCTATCACAACTCTTTTTTTCTCCATTTATCCAGTCTCTTCTGACCTACATCCACAACTCTCCTGATGCCCTCCGCCACTTTAACCATTTCCAGTTTCCTGGCCCCAACCATCTCCTTTTCACCATGAGCATCCAGTCCCTCAACACCTCCACCCCCACCATGAGCATCCAGTCCCTCAACACCTCCACCCCCACCGTGAGCATCCAGTCCCTCAACACCTCCACCCCCACCGTGAGCATCCAGTCCCTCTACACCTCCACCCCCACCATGAGCATCCAGTCCCTCAACACCTCCACCCCCACCATGAACATCCAGTCCCTCAACACCTCCACCCCCACCATGAGCATCCAGTCCCTCTACACCTCCATCCCCACCGTGAACATCCAGTCCCTTTACACCTCCATCCCCACCATGAACATCCAGTCCCTCAACACCTCCACCCCCACCATGAACATCCAGTCCCTCAACACCTCCACCCCCACCATGAGCATCCAGTCCCTCTGCACCTCCATCCCCACCGTGAACATCCAGTCCCTTTACACCTCCATCCCCACCATGAACATCCAGTCCCTCAACACCTCCACCCCCACCATGAACATCCAGTCCCTCAACACCTCCACCCCCACCATGAGCATCCAGTCCCTCAACACCTCCACCCCCACCATGAACATCCAGTCCCTCTGCACCTCCATCCCCACCATGAACATCCAGTCCCTCAACACCTCCACCCCCACCATGAGCATCCAGTCCCTCAACACCTCCACCCCCACCATGAGCATCCAGTCCCTCAACACCTCCACCCCCACCATGAGCATCCAGTCCCTCTACACCTCCACCCCCACCATGAACATCCAGTCCCTCAACACCTCCACCCCCACCATGAACATCCAGTCCCTCTGCACCTCCACCCCCACCATGAACATCCAGTCCCTCAACACCTCCACCCCCACCATGAACATCCAGTCCCTCAACACCTCCACCCCCACCATGAACATCCAGTCCCTCTACACCTCCACCCCCACCATGAACATCCAGTCCCTCTGCACCTCCACCCCCACCATGAGCATCCAGTCCCTCAACACCTCCACCATGAGCATCCAGTCCCTCTACACCTCCATCACACAACAGGACTCTTTCAAAGAGCCAGCACAGGCACGATGGGCCGAATGGCCTCCTTCTGTGCTGTATCATTCTATGATTCTACGACTCCACCGTCAAACATCAAGCCATCGTTTCCCAAAATTTTTTCCTTGAACAGAGGCCCAACCAGCCCCCAGATCTCACATACCCCATGAAGAGGCAGGCATAGCTCGGACCCAAGTCCTTTCCATGGGATATATTCTTTGTTCCAACCCTACTCGGGTTCCTTCCCTCACCTCTTTTTCCGATATATTGATGAATGCGTCAGTGCCACTTCCTGCTCTCACTACGAACTGGAAAATATCAACTTTACTCTAATTTGCATCCTTCCCTCACCTTCACATGGTCCATCTCCAACTCTTCCCTTCCCTGATTTCTCCATCACCAATTCTGGGGATAAAGTTGTCCACCAATATCTACTATGATCCCATTGACTCTCATAGCCACCATAATTACACTTCTTCCCACCCAGTTGCTCCGTTGAATCTGTTCTAATGCTGCCCCCTTACACACCGGTCACTCCGATATGTCTTCCTTTTTCCTCAACCAAGGATTCCGTCCACTGTGGTTGACGTGGCCCTCGACCGTGACAATTCCATTTCCCGCACTTCTACCTTCACCTGTTCCCCTCGCTCCCAGAACAACGATAGGGCCTCCTTGTCCTCATCTTCCACCCCACATCGACAGTGGCAGTAGAACAGCAAAAGCAACATGAATTTATATAGCGCCTTTAACGGAGTAAAACGTTCCAAGGCGCTTCACAGGAGCGATTAGCAAATCATAGAATCATAGAAAGTTACAGCACAGAATGCGGCCATTTTGGCCCATCGTGTCCGCGCCAGCCAGCAAAGAGCAGCGGCAGTGGCGGACCTGCGAGGGAGCAGCGGCTTTGGGTGAAAATAAAGGTCGGTGATTTTCAGGCCCAGTCGAGAGAGTGATGTCACAGTACAGAAAGTGACGCCGGTGCAGGGGAAGCAGCTGATTGGGTGAGTATGGCCAGGTGAGTATTTATACTACTCTATAGTTTGACAGTTAAGGTTAATAGTTTATGGCCTAGCAATTTGGTGGGCTGCGCCACCAGTTAGCGCCTAAAGAGGGCACTCAGTGGCTTTAGCGCCACTGGCCGCGCCTCCCGCGATATTTAGCTGGGGCGCTAATGGCAGCGTTAACCTGTTGCGCTGCGCCGCCTCCGATGACGTCATCGGTGTGCGCAGCGCCCCGCTACCGCCCCAATCGCGATATTTGGCAGCAACTGCCTCTGTAGCGCCGTTCGCAAATGGCGCCGGTTCACGGGGCCTTCGTGTGGTGGCAGTGGCGCAAATTAAAGTGGAGGTGCGGGGAGGCCGTTTTTTTCGGCGGCCGCCTGCCAGCACCTCCATCCCCAGCCTCCTGATCGCCCCCCGCGGCATTGCCGGCTGTTTTCCGAGAGCCCGGCACTTCTCCTCGGTGCCGGACCCTTTTGCCGGCACTCGCGATCTCTGATCGCGCTGGTGCAGGCCCCTCCCCCTTAAGAATGAGAGGAAGGCCTGCGGTACTGCAGCGCGCCGTGCCGCAGCGTGTGGCGCTGCGGCACGTTGCGCTGCGATATTCAGTTTCAGCGCCCTAAGAGGGACGCGGAGCGCCTCGAGCCTCGCCCCGTGTCCCTCTTGGGGCGCTCATGCTGAATTTCCGGCGGTCGCTATTGCTCCAAACGCTGCGCTAAATCCGACGCCCAGGCGAGCTTGGCACCCCGTTTGCGGCTCCACCCAATTTCTCCCCCTATAAGGTTTAGAAGGTCTTAATTTTGTGGTTTATAGTTTCTAAGGTCTCTGTTGTGTAGCGGGGAGTGCTAGTGAACAAGGGCCCTTCAATATATCATTTAATTGTAGTGTAATTACTGGTATTGATTTGATTTAATTTAAGTTAATTAAAAGGGTAAGTCATGGCAGCACAGCTCGGGCCCCGTGGCATGCTCCTCTTGCACTATGTGGGAAATCAGGGACACTTCATGCGTCCCTGACGACCATGTGTGCGGGAAGTGTATCCAGCTGCAGCTACTGGCAGACCGCATTGCGGCGCTGGTGCTGCGAATGGATACATACTGGAGCATTCGTGATGCTGAGGACATCGTGGATAGCACGTTTAGGGAGTTGGTCACACCGTAGGTAAAGGCTGCACAAGCAGGAAGGGGATGGGTGACCGCCAGGCAGAGTAGTAGGCGCAGGCAGGTAGTGCAGGGGTCCCCTGTGGCATCCCCCTCTCAAACAGATATACCGCTTTGGATATTGTTGGGGGAGATGGCTTATCGGGGGAAGGCAGCAGTAGCATACTTCCTGGCACCATGGGTGGTTCTGCCGCACAGGACGGGAGGAAAAAGAGCAGGAGAGCTATAGCGATAGGGGATTCTATTGTAAGGGGAATAGATGACTGTCTGTGTGGAGTTTGCACATTCTCCCCGTGTTTGCGTGGGTTTTCTCCGGGTGCTCCGGTTTCCTCCCACAGTCCAAAGATGTGCGGGGTTAGGTTGATTGGCCATGATAAAAATTGACCCTTAGTATTAGGGGGATTAAATACATGGGGTTACGGGGATAGGGTGGGATATGTGTTGGTGTAGGGGTTACGGGGATCGGGTGGGATATGTGTCGGTGCAGGCTCGATGGGCCGAAATGGCCTCTATCTGTACTGTGAGGTTTCTGTGATTTCTGTGATTTCTGCGGCTGCAAACGAGACTCCAGGATGGTATGTTGCCTCCCTGGTGCAAGGGTCAAGGATGTCTCGGAGCGGCTGCAGGGCATTCTGGAGGAGAGGGTGAACAGTCAGTTGTCATGGTACATATAGGTACCAACTATATAGGTAAAAAACAGGATGAGGTCCGAAAAGCTGAATATAGGGAGTTAGGAAGTAAATTAAAAAATAGGACCTCAAAGGTAGTAATCTCAGGGTTGCTACCAGTGCCACGTGCTAGTCAGAGTAGAAATAGAAGGACATTTCAGATGAATAGGTGGCTATAGGAATGGTGCAAGGGGGTTTCAAATTCCTGGGACATTGGAACCGGTTCTGGGGGAGGTGGGACCAGTACAAACTGGAAGGTTTGCACCCGGGCAGGACCGGGACCGATGTCCTCGGGGAGTGTTTGCTAGTGTTCTTGGGGAGTGTTTAAACTAAAATGGCAGGGGTTTGGGAACCTGTGCAGGGAGGCAGAGAAAAGAGAAGCAAGGATAGAAGCAAAAGACAGGAGGAGAAAAGCAAAAGTGGAAGGCAGAGAAATCAAGGGTGTAAATCAAACAGGGCCACAGTAAATAATAATTCTAAAAGGACTAAGAGTGTTAAAAAAACAAGCCTGAAGGCTTTGTGTCTTAATGCGAGGAGCATTCGTAATAAGGTGGATGAATTAGCTGCACAAATGGATGTAAACGGATATGATATAATTGGGATTACGGAGACATGGCTCCAGGGTGACCAAGGCTGGGAATTCAACATCCAGGGGTATTCAATATTCAGGAAGGACAGGCAAAAATGAAAAGGAGGTGGGGTAGCATTGCTGGTTAAAAAGGAGATTAACACAATAGTAAGGAAGGATATTAGTTCTGATGATGTGGAATCTGTATGGGTAGAGCTGAGAAATAGCAAGGGGCAGAAAACGTTAGTGGGAGTTGTATACAGACCCCCAAACAGTAATGCTGAGGTTGGGGATGGCATTAAACGGGAAATTAGAGACGCATGCAATAAGGGCACAGCAGTTATCATGGGTGACTTCAATCTACATATAGATTGGGCTAACCAAGTTAGTAACAATACTGTGGAGGAGGAATTCCTAGAGTGTATACGGGATGGTTTCCTGGACCAATATGTCGATGAACCAACTAGAGATCAGGCCATCTTAGACTAGGTATTATGTAATGAGAAAGGATTCATTAGCAATCTTGTTGTGCGAGGCCCCTTGGGGAGGAGCGATCATAATATGATCGAATTCTTCATTAAGATGGAGAGTGAAGTAGTTGACTCAGAGACTAGGGTCCTGAATTTAAATAAAGGAAACTACGATGGTATGAGGCGCGAGTTGGCTAGGATGGATTGGGGAGTGTTACTCAAAGGATTGACAGTGGCTAGGCAATGGCAAACATTTAAAGATCGCATGGATGAACTACAGAATTTGTTCATCCCTGTTTGGCATAAAAATAAAACAAAAAAGGTGACTCAACCGTGGCTAACAAGGGAAATTAGGGATAGCATAAGATCCAAGGACAGGACATATAAATTGGCCAGAAAAATCAGCAAACCTGAGGATTGGGAGCAGTTTAGGATTCAGCAAAGAAGGACAAAGGGATTAATTACGAGGGGGAAAATCAAACATGGCCACAGTAAATAATAATTCTAATAGGTCTAAGAGTGTTAAAAAAACAAGCCTGAAGGCTTTGTGTCTTAATGCGAGGAGCATTTGTAATAAGGTGGATGAATTGACTTCGCAAATAGAGGTAAACGAATATGATTTGGTTGGGATTACGGAAACGTGGCTCAAGGATGGCCAAGACTGGGAACTCAACATCCAGGGGTATTCGATATTCAGGAAAGATAGGCAAAAAGGAAAGGGAGGTGGGGTAGCATTACTGGTTAAAGAAGGGATTAACACAATTGTAATGAAGGATATTAGCTCTGATGAGGTGGAATCTGTATGGGTAGAATTGAGAAATACTAAGGGGAAAAAAACATTAGTGGGAGTGGTATATAGACCTCCAAACAGTAAGGCGGAGGTTGGGGATGGCATTAAAAGGGAAATTAAAGAAGCGTGCAATAAGGGCACAGCAGTCATCATGGGTGACTTTAATCTACATATAGATTGGGCCAACCAAATGAGTAACAATACTGTGGAGGAGGAATTCCTGGAGTGTTTACGGGATGGTTTCCTGGACCAATATGTCGAGGAACCAACCAGAGATCAGGCCATCTTAGACTGGGTATTATGTAACGAGAAAGGATTAATTAGCAATCTTGTTGTACGAGGCCCCTTGGGTCAGAGTGATCATAATATGATCGAATTCTTCATTAAGATGGAGAATGAAGTAGTTGACTCAGAAACAAGGGTCCTCAATTTAAATAAAGGAAACTACGATGGTCTGAGGAGCGAGTTGGGTAGGATTGATTGGGGAATGGCACTCAAAGGGGTGACGGTGGATAGGCAATGGCAAACATTCAAAGACCGAATGGATGAACTACAGAATTTGTTCATCCCAGTTTGGCACAAAAATAAAACAAAAATGGTGACTCAACCGTGGCTAACAAGGGAAATTAGGGATAGCATAAGATCCAAGGAGAGGACATACAAATTGGCCAGAAAAACCAATAATCCTGAGTATTGGGAGCAGTTCAGGATTCAACAAAGGAGGACAAAGGGATTAATTAAGAAAGGGAAAATAGAATATGAGAGTAAGCTTGCGGAGAACATAAAAACTGACTGTAAAAGCTTTTATAGATATGTGAAGAGAAAAAGATTGGTGAAGTCAAGCGTAGGTCCCTTGCAGTCAGAATCGGGGGAATTTATAGTGGGGAACAAAGAAATGGCAGACCAACTAAATACATATTTTGGTTCTGTCTTCACAAAGGAGGACACAAATAACCTCCCAGAAATACCAGGGAACATAGGGTCTGATGAAAGGGTGGAACTGAAAGAAATCAGCATTTGTAGGGAAATGCTGTTAGGAAAATTGATGAGACTGAAGGCCGATAAATCCCCAGGGCCGGATAATCTACATCCCAGGGTACTTAAGGAAGTGGCCCTAGAAATAGTAGATGCATTGCTGGTCATCTTCCAAAACTCGATAGACTCTGGAACAGTACCCATGGATTGGAGGGTAGCTAATGTTACCCCACTATTCAAAAAAGGTGGCAGAGAAAAAGCGGGGAATTATAGACTGGTAAGCCTGACATCGGTAGTGGGGAAAATGCTAGAGTCCATTATAAAAGATGTAATAGCAGAGCACTTGGAAAGCAGTGACAGGATCGGACAAAGTAAACATGGATTTACAAAAGGTAAATCATGCTTGACTAATCTACTGGAATTTTTTGAGGATGTAACTGGTAAAATAGATAAGGGAGAACCAGTGGATGTGGTATATTTGGACTTTCAGAAGGCTTTCGATAAGGTCCCGCATAAGAGATTAGCGTGCAAAATTAAGGCACATGGGATTGGGGGCAAGGTATTGACTTGGATAGAGAACTGGTTGGCGGACAGAAAGCAAAGAGTTGGAATAAACGGGTCGTTTTCCGAGTGGCAGGCAGTGACTAGTGAGGTACCACAAGGATCGGTCCTAGGACCCCAGCTGTTCACAATATATATTAATGATCTGGACGAGGGAATTGGTTGTAATATCTCCAAATTTGCAGACGACACAAAGCTGGGTGGGAGGGTATGCTGTGAGGAGGATGTCATGAAACTCCAGTACGATTTGGACAGATTAGGTGATTGGGCAGAAACATGGCAAATGCACTATAATGTGGATAAATGTGAGGTTATCCACTTTGGTGGCAAAAACAGGAAGGCAGATTATTATTTGAATGGCAATAGATTGGGAGAAGGGGAAGTGCAAAGAGACCTGGGTGTTCTTGTGCACCAGCCGCTGAAGGTAAGCATGCAGGTGCAGCAGGCGGTTAAGAAGGCAAATGGTATGTTGGCCTTTGTAGCAAGAGGGTTCGAGTACAGGAACAAGGATGTCTTGCTACAGTTGTACATGGCCTTGGTGAGACCGCACCTTGAGTATTGTGTGCAGTTCTGGTCGCCTTATCTGAGGAAGGACGTTCTTGCCATGGAAGGAGTGCAGCGAAGATTCACCAGGCTGATACCTGGGATGGCAGGAATGACGTATGAGGAGAGATTGTGTCGATTGGGCTTATACTCACTGGAGTTTAGAAGATTGAGAGGGGATCTCATCGAAACCTATAAAATTCTGTCAGGCCTGGACAGACTAGATGCTGGAAGGATGTTCCCGATGGTCAGGGAGTCCAGAACCAGGGGTCATAGTCTAAGGATAAGGGGTAGGACATTTAGGACTGAAATGAGGAGGAATTTCTTCACCCAGAGAGTGGTGAACCTGTGGAATTCTCTGCCACAGAGGGCGTTGGAGGCCAGTTCATTAAATATATTCAAGAAAGAGTTGGATATATTTCTTAAGGCTAAAGGGATCAAGGGATATGGGGAGAAGGCAGGGACAGGGTACTGAATTTGAATGATCAGCCATGATCTCATTGAATGGCAGAGCAGGCTCGAAGGGCCGAATGGCCTACTCTTGCTCCTATCTTCTATGTTTCTATGAGAGTAAGCTTGCAGGGAACATAAAAACTAACTGTAAAAGGTTCTATAGATATGTGAAGAGAAAAAGATTGGTGAAGTCAAGCGTAGGTCCCTTGCAGTCAGAATCAGGGGAATTTATCATTGGGAACAAAGAAATGGCAGACCAATTAAATACATACTTTGGTTCTGTCTTCACAAAGGAGGACACAAATAACCTCCCAGAGATGTCGGGGAACATAGGGTCTAATGAGAGGGAGGAATTGAATAAAATCAGTATTTGTAGGGAAATGGTGTTAGGGAAATTGACGGGATTGAAGGCCGATAAATCCCCTCATCTACATCCGAGGGTACTTAAGGAAGTGGTTCTAGAAATAGTAGATGCATTGCTGGTCATCTTCCAAAATTCTATAGACTCTGGAACAGTTCCCATGGATTGGAGGGTAGCTAATGTAACCCCACTATTTAAAAATGGTGGTAGGGAGAAAACGGGGAATGATAGACCGGTAAGCCTGATATCGGTAGCGGGAAAATGCTAGAGTCCATTATAAAAGATGTAATAGCAAAGCACTTGGAAAACAGTGACAGGATTGGACAAAGTCAACATGGATTTACAAAAGGTAAATCATGCTTGACTAATCTACTGGAATTTTTTGAGGATGTAACTGGTAAAATAGATAAGGGAGAACCAGTGGATGGTGTATTTGGACTTTCAGAAGGCTTTCGATAAGGTCCCGCATAAGAGATTAGCGTGTAAAGTTAAAGCACATGGGATTGGGGGTAAGGTACTGACTTGGATAGAGAACTGGTTGGTAGACAGGAAGCAAAGAGTTGGAATAAATGGGTCTTTTTCCGAGTGGCAGGCAGTGACTAGTGGGGTACCGCATGGATCATAGAAACATAGAAGATAGGAGCAGGAGTAGGCCATTCGGCCCCTCGAGCCTGCTCCGCCATTCAATGCGATCATGGCTGATCATCCAAATTCAGTACCCGGTCCCTGCTTTCTCCCCATATCCCTTGATCCCTTTAGCCTTAAGAAATATATGCAACTCCTTCTTGAATATATTTAATGTATTGGCCTCTACTGCCTTCTGTGGTAGAGAATTCCACAGGTTCACCACTCTCTGGGTGAAGAAATTCCTCCTCATTTCTGTCCTAAATGGTCTACCCCTTATCCTTAGACTGTGACCCCTGGTTCCGGACTCCCCGACCATCGGGAACATCCTTCCTGCATCTAGTCTGTCCAGTCCTGTCAGAATTTTATAAGTTTCAATGAGATCCCCTCTCATTCTTCTAAACTCTAGCGAGTGCAAGCCCAATCGACCCAATCTCTCCTCATACGTCATTCCTGCCATCCCAGGTATCAGCCTGGTGAATCTTCGCTGAACTCCTTCCATGGCAAGAACATCCTTCCTCAGATAAGGCGACCAAAACTGCACACAATACTCAAGATGTGGTCTCACCAAGGCCCTGTACAACTGCAGCAAGACATCCTTGTTCCTGTACTCGAACCCTCTCGCTACGAAGGCCAACATACCATTTGCCTTCTTAACCGCCTGCTGGATCGGTGCTAGGACCCCAGCTATTCACAATATATATTAATGATGATCTAGACGAGGGAACTAGATGTAATATCTCCAAGTTTGCAGACGACACAAAGCTGGGTGGGCGTGTGTGCTGTGAGGAGGATGCAGAGAAACTCCAGTATGATTTGGACAGGTTGGGTGATTAGGCAGATGCATGGCAGATGCAGTATAATGCGGATAAATGCAAGGTTATCCACTTAGGTGGCAAAAGCAGGAAGACAGATTATTATCTGAACGGCAATAGATTGGGAAAAGGGGAATTGCAACGAGACCTGGGTGTCCTTGTGCACCAGTCACTGAAAGTAAGCATGCAGGTGCAGCAGGCGGTTAAGAAGGCAAATGGTATGTTGGCCTTCATAGCGAGAGGATTCGAGTACAGGAGCAAGGAGGTCTTGCTGCAGTTGTACAGGGCCTTGGTGAGACCACACCTTGAGTATTGTGTGCAGTTTTGGTCGCCTTATCTGAGGAAGGATGTTCTTGCCATGGAGGGAGTGCAGCGAAGATTCACCAGACTGATACCTGGGATGGCAGGAATGGCGTATGAAGAGAGATTGGGTCGATTAGGCTTATATTCGCTAGAGTTTAGAAGAATGAGAGGGGATCTCATTGAAACTTATAAAATTCTAACAGGACCAGACAAGACTAGATGCAGGAAGGATGTTCCCGATGGCAGGGGAGTCCCGAACCAGGGGTCACAGTCTAAGGATAAGGGGTAAGCCATTTAGGACTGAGATGAGGAGGAATTTCTTCATCCAGAGAGTGGTGAACCTGTGGAATTCTCTACCACAGAAGGCAGTTGAGGCCAACTTATTAAATATATTCAAGAAGGAGTTAGATATATTTCTCAAGGCTAAAGGGATCAAGTGATATGGGGAGAAAGCAGGGACAGGGTACTGAATTTGGATAATCAACCATGATCTCATTAAATGGCGGAACAGGCTTGAGGGGCCGAACGGCCTACTCCTGCTCCTATCTTCTATGTTTCTATGTATCCAGCCTAATCCCACTTCCCAGCTCTTGGTCCGTAGCCCTGCAGGTTAGAGCATCCCAAGTGCACATCCAAGTACTTTTTAAATGTGGTTGGGGTTCCTGCCTCTACCACCCTTTCAGGCAGTGAGTTCCAGACCCCCACAACCCTCTGGGTGAAGAAATTTCCCCTCAAATCCTCTCTAAACCTGCCACCAATTACTTTAAATCTGTGCCCTCTGGTTTTTGACTCCTCTTCTAAAGGGAAATAGGTCCTTTCTATCCACTTTATCTTGGCGCTTCATAATTTTATACACTTCAATAAAGGTCTCCCCTCAGCCTCCTCTGTTCCAAGGAAAACAAACCCAGCCTATCCAGTCTTTCCTCATAGCTAAGATTCTCAACTCCCGGCAAATCCTTGTAAATCTCCTCTGTACCCTCTCTAGTGCAATCACATCTTTCCTGTAATGTGGTGACCAGAACTGCATGCAGTACTCTAGCTGAGGCCTAACTAGTGTTTTATACAGTTGAAGCATAACCCCCCTGCTCTTGTATTCTATGCCACGGCTAATAAAGGCAAGCATTCCGTATGCCTTCTTAACCACCTTATCTACTTGACCTGCTACCTTCAGGGATCTGTGGACATGCAATCCAAGGTCCCTTTGTTCCTCTACACTACTCAGTGTCCTACCATTTAATGTATATTCCCTTTCCTTGTTAGCCCTCCCCAAATGCATTACCTCACACTTCTCCGGATTGAATTCCATTTGGCACTGTTCTGCCCACCTGACCAATTTATTGATATCTTCCTGCAGTCTACAGCTTCCTTCTTCAGTATCAACCACACGACCGATTTTAGTATCATCTGCAAACTTCTTAATCATACCCCCTATATTCAAGTCAAGATCGTTGATATATACCACAAAAAGCAACGTTTAACAAATAACGTTTGACACGAGCCACATAAGGAGACATTAGGGCAGGTGACCAAAATCTTGGTCAAAGAGGTAGATTTTAAGGAGCGTCTTAAAGAGGTGGAGAGGTTTAGGGGGGGAATTCCCGATCTTAGGGCCTCGGCAGCTGAAGGCACGGCCGCCAATGGTGGAACGATTAAAATCAGGGATGCACCAGACGCCAGAATTGGAGGAGCGCAGATATGAGGGTTGTGGGTCTGGAGGAGGTTACAGAGATAGGGAAGGGCGAGGCCATGGAGGGATTTGAAAACAAGGATGAGAATTTTAAAATTGAGGCGTTGCTCAACCAGGTGCCAATGTAGGTCAGCGAGCACAGGGGTGATGAGTGAACGGGACTTGGTGCGAGTTAAGACACGGGCAGCAGAGTTTTGGATGAGTTTAAGTTTACGGAGGGTGGTAGATGGGAGTCTGGCCAGGAGTGCAGTGGAATAGTCGAGTCTAGAGGTAAAAAAGGCATGGAGGAGAGTTTCAGCAGCGGATGAGCTGAGGCGGGGCGGAGACGGGCGATGTTACGGTGGCGGATGTAGGCGGTCTTAGTGATGGCGCAGATATGTAGTCGGAAGCTCATCTTGGGATCAAATACCACACCAAGGTTGCAAACAGTCTGGTTCAGCCTCAGACAGTTGCCAGGGCAAGGGATGGAGCCGGTGGCTAGGGAACGGAGTTTGTGGCGGGGACCAAAGACAATAACTTTCGTCTTCCCAATAGTTAGTTGGAGAAAATTTCTGCTCAGTACTGGATGTCAGACAAGCAGTCTGACAATTTAAAGACAGTGGAGGGGTTGAGAGAAGTGGTGGTGAGGTAGAGCTGGATGTCAATTCAATTCAATTCAATTTGTCATATATGCAGCAGACGTGTGTACTGCACAATGAAATGTTGATTTTTACGAGTCCTCCCAACATTGGAATAAATGTCGTCAGCGTACATGTGGAAACTGACTATGGGGAAAGAGCAAGGGAGTACGATTAATTGGATAGCTCTTTCAAAGAGCCGACACAGGTATGATTCTATATGTAAAATTGTTGAACTGTTCCAATAAGTCACCTACTTCCAGGTATGTGCTCCTCTGTAACCAAATAGTATAAGACAGGACAGACAGGCATTTATATAGCTCCAGTCACCACCTCAGGACATCCCAAAGTGCTTTACAGCCAATGAAGTACTTTTTGAAGTGTAGTCACTGTTGTAATGTAGTGAAAAGCTGCAGCCAATTTGTGCTCAGCAAGCTCCCACAAAAAGCAATGAGCTAATGACCAGATAATGTGTTTTTATGGACACTGCACAAACTCCCCTGCTCTTCTTGGGAGTGATTGCTTGCAAGCGCATCAGTCCTTCTGCGTGCGCCCGTATGGGGGAGCCTGAAGACCGTTTTGCGTACTCGATCGGTCGGGCATGCGCCCAGGCAGCAGCTGGAGCCTTGCTGCCTGCAGCATTATTTTGAGCTTGACAATACTGATATAACCCACAATAAAAAGTGTCAAAATGTAGAGCAGCAGAACAGTTTGTGAAGATTAAATAAAAGGATAATAGATTATATCACTCATTATACATTTTCCCACAATTTGGCCATTTGGTAGTGTTACAATTACAGGAAGCTCGTTTAAACGGCACCTAAATATCTGGAATTCTCTATTAACCGGCAAAATTCTCACTCCGAAAACAACACCTCAATAACTGGCAATGTTGCCGAGTCTGAGTCTCCCGCGGTGGCCGAGTTAGTCAGTGGGGGTAGTTCTCCAAACTGCCACTACTCGGCTTCTTGGCGCTGTCGGAAGTCGGAACACCTCAATACTCCTTTAACAGGAGTCTGACTCTCCCGCGCTGCCGGTAGTCTCTTCTGATCCGCCATTTTACAGGGGTACTGTGTCTCCCATGCTGCTGGTGGCCATTGCATTGCATTACCCTCAACTGGCAGTACTGTACTTAATCAAGCATCTTCCACCATCCATTTAACACAACATTCTGTAGGTGAGTACCCAATTACTGTATACTGCACATTTCTTGATTTTTTTATTTTTCTTTGTTAAAAATAGCCTCGGTAGATAACCCTCTCCGTCATCTGGAATTTTTGCTCAACTGGCAACACGCCGGTCCCGTCAGTGCCGGATAACAAAGAGTTACCTGTACATTCAATTATATCTAAGGTGCAATGTAGTTGATATGTACCGACTCCAATAAGTATGGTTAGATTTCACTACTGTTATGGATCGGTGTATTGTACTTATTCCAAATTAAACTGTCTTAGTCATCAAACTGGTACTAACGATAGGTTCACTAGACTGATTCCTGGGATGGGGGGATTGTCCTATGAGGAGAGATTGAGTAGACTAGGCCTATATTCTCTAGAGTTTAGAAGAATGAGAGGTGATCTCATTGAAACTTATAAAATTCTTACAGGGCTTGACAGGGTAGATGCAGGCAGTCTAGAACCAGGGGTCACAGTCTCAGAATAAGTGGTCGGCCATTTAGGACTGAGATGAGGAGAAATTTCTTCACTCAGAGGGTGGTGAATCTTTGGAATTTTCTACCCCAGAGGGCTGTGGAGGCTCAGTCGTTGAGTATGTTCAAGACAGAGATCGAAAGATTTTTGGATATTAAGGGAATCAAGGGATATGGGGATAGTGCAGGAAGGTGGAGATAAGGTCGATAATCAGCCATGATCTTATTGAATGGTGGAGCAGGCTCGAGGGGCCAAATGGTTCACTCCTGCTACTCTTTATGTTCTAACAATAGAAATGTGTTTACTGGTACTATTTTAGTCCATGTTGTTTGTACAACAAGTTAATATCCTTGAACAAATGTATTTTTAGATTGTCCTGAACCTACTAATACAATGGCCCAGAAATTCGGGTCTCCACGGGTGAGTACGCACTAGGCCGACTGGAAGTGCCGGTTTCCAGCATGTACTGCACATGCGCGGGAAACCGGCACTTCCGATCCTCTGAACGAAGGGGTTCAGAGGTCGAACGCGCGCGCAGGAGAGGCTGCGCGTGCGCTTTGAACTTAGGTTTTTTTTTGCAGGTTTTCCCGGGATCGTAAGCCTGCAGTATTTAGAAATGTAAAAAGCAGGCGTAAGGCCTGCTTTTTACAAGGTAAGTGGTCAATTAATTAAAATTAAAACATTTTTTCCACAGGTTTATTATTTTTAAATACTTTAAAGCAAGGTAATTTTATTTTTAGCCCCGTTAGAATATAAAATTATTTTTTCAAAAATTTAAATTATTGTTTAAAATAGTTATTTAATGTAATTTATAGTTAATTTAAAAAGTGTGATTTAAAAAAAAAAATATTTGAAGGTTTACTGCTATTTTGGGGCCGTAGTATTCATAAGTTTTGACAGGTCTTCCTGTCAATCTTATGAATGGTCTTTTCCCTCCTCCGATTGGCTGCCCATGGCTCACGTGATCCCAGGGGACGCATCGCACTAACTACACCCCTGGGACACGCAAGCACTGCGCGCCGGCAGCTGGGCCAGGCCCCGGAGCGGAATTCCACGGGGCCCTACAGCTCAACTGCCGGCGCGCAAGGTAACACCCGCGGGAAGCCCCCGACCCGAATTTCTGGGCCATTATCCTATTAACGAGATATCATCACATTCAACTCAAGTGTAAAGTATTACATTTCAATTTGTGTAATTGAAGGAAAGATGATGCTTCTGGAAAACTAGCACAGACAGACACATGCCCGCACCCATTGGTTTATTGACTGGCAAATCCTCACCAGCTTCCTGCTATAATAGCACCACCTGAGATCCAGAGGCCATTGAGTATTTGCACTTCTTGTTTTCTATTTCCTATTTTAATGAACATTTCTGCCTTAAAAATTGCAGTCTTGACCTTGGTCCCTTCATTCAGAATTAAAAGATTTTTTTATCACTTCCAGAAGGAAAACAAAACCCATAAAACTCCAAAGAAGTAACTAACCCACTAATTAGAGTATAAAGTCTTTTATTTTACCAGCCAAGGGCAACTATAATTACAATTGCAGAACACTAGATAACACAGGATCTTCACAAAACTAACTACAGCTCCACTTTGTGCATCCTACCATATCACCATTCTCACTTTGCACCTTCTTTAACCATACTGTACAATCAAAGCAGCACTCTGAACTCTATAGCCTATCTGCCTACAATGACTGGATCAAATTACACATTGCAGAGAACTTGAATTACTCGACAGCAGACAGGATCAAATTACACATTCCAGACAAACTGTTGGGTGTGTCTTGTCCTCCAGGGGACCAATCAGAAATCTGGTCCAACCCACTTGTGTTGCAAATAGACGCAGCCATTCTTCTTTGAATAGTGCCGTGGGATCTTTTACGTCCACCTGAAGGGGCAGACATTGGACGTCTCACCCGAAAGACGGCACCTGCGACAGTGCAGCACTCCCTTAGTACTGCACTGGAGTGTCAACCCAGATTACCTAGCTCGAGGAACAGCACCTCATTTTTCGATTAGGCACTTTACAGCCCTCTGGACTCAACATAGAGTTCAACAATTTCAGATCATAACCTTGGCCCCTATCACATTTTTTATCCACACTTTTTGTTTGGCTTTCTTTTTTCCCCCTCCCACAGGGCAGCTGCCTTTCATTCTGCCAGCGCAATTCACACTCCATCTAGAGCCATCCTTTGTTTCTTAACCTGTCCCATTACCACCTCCTCTTGCCTTGAATATCTCTTAATGCCTCTTTTCTTCTCCTGCCTTCCATCCTATCACAGACCTTCCCTTTTGTTCTTTCATCCCCTCCCTGATTTCCCAACCCCTAAACTTGCTTAAAAATCTGTTCCTTTTCCTGCTTGTTTCCAGTTCTGACGAAAGGTCTTTGACCTGAAACGTTAACTCTGTTTCTCTCTCCACGGATGCTGCCTGGCCTGCTGAGTTTTTCCAGTGTTTTCTGTTGTTATTTCAGATTTCCAGCATCCGCAGTATTTTGCTATTGTATTACCTACGCAAGTCTCTGGAGTGGGACTTGAACCCACAACAGTCAAATTTAGAGATGAGATGCTACCACTAAGCCACGGTGGACTCTACTAATAAGCACCTGTGGTTCTTTGTCCCCTTCCTGCCTTTGAATGATTCCTTCAAAGCCTCTTATCTTTTAAATGAATGTAGTGTAAAGAATGGACTCACCTTCACTTTTAGTTGCCGGTTAGGAAGGTCAGTGTAAATTAAATCCCATTGCTGGATTGTGAAGCCCTTGATGGACAGGATAGCCTCTATTGTCAGCAGGTCTGATATGGCATCACCCACAGTCTGTAAAGTAGGAATCAGAGCTCAGAGTAAGTGGATCTGACTGCTTAATCGTGCTCTTCAAAGATCGAGGTAGATCTTGCCAAACATAGCTAAGAGTAGTCAGACAAGTCCATTTGTACTTCCTGTCAGTAAAAGGAAATTTTTAGTTAAGATAGGTAGATTTTGCTTGCACTATTACAGGACGAGCAATATTCACTTTCCATAGAATTAAGCTGTTCAATAATTAACGAAAATCTCTAGCTGTACTACTGGTTTTCACCAACACACCCGGCTCACTGAGCTCCCTGGTGTGCTGTTGTCGGAGGGCATCAAGCGAATGCCAGTTGCTTCTGCAGGTCAGGGAGGTGAGTCAGTCCAGGCTCCTCTTGCACTCTTCATTGGTACTTAAGGAAATTACCAGCATGCAGCCCATCAAGAGGTAATAGGAAGGTGTACATCAAATAGCTACGTAAAGCACACTGTTACATGCTGTATTTACCAACTTTTACTCGCCTGGTTGATTAGATCAATGATATTTTCAAGCATTTTAGCTGCATTGCTTTTCTCTCCCACTTGGTTTTTGTCCTGGGCCATCTGTTTGATTTTGCTCTCTGCTGTTTTACTGAAGAGTACCTTAAAAGGGGAAAAAATAAGCAGAGGCATTTTCTGATTCACTTAAAGCAATATTATTGAAGGTGGCATTCTCAACTCCAAGAGCAGTATTTTAAATCTATAATTTCTACCATGCAAGCAACGGGGTGTCCCTCCTAGCAGGGGGGCTTCTAATTCCCCCCCCTCCCCCCAAAAATGATGCAAATACTAGAGTGATTGTAAATCTAACCTGTAGCCCTTTTTAAAACATTGCTTCGTGTCACAGACGAGCTTTGTTCTCTCATTTAATCTTTCCTGCCATCCACCCTATCACAGACCATCCCTTTTGTTCTTTCCTCCCCTCCTCCCTTTCCCTGTCCATGCTTAAACCCTGTTACATCTCCAACTTTTTCCAGTTCTGACGAAAGGTCACCAACCTGAAACATTAACCCTGTTTTCTCTCCACAGATACTGCCTGGCCTGCTGAGTATATTTCCAGCATTTTCTGTTTATATTTCAGATTTCCAGCATCCATGGTATTTTGTTTTTCTCTCATTTGTCTAACTCTATTGAGTTAGAATACTAGGACCCCAGCTATTCACAATAATGATCTAGACGAGGGAACTAGATGTAATATCTCCAAGTTTGCAGACGACACAAAGCTGGGTGGGCGTGTGTGCTGTGAGGAAGATGCCGAGAAACTCCAGTATGATTTGGACAGGTTGGGTGATTGGGCAGATGCATGGCAGATGCAGTATAATGTGAATAAATGCGAGGTTATCCACTTTGGTGGCAAAAACAGGAAGGCAGATTATTATCTGAACGGCAATAGATTGGGAGAAGGGGAAGTGCAACAAGACCTGGGTGCCCTTGTGCACTAGTCGCTGAAGGTAAGCATGCAGGTGCAGCAGGCAGTTAAGAAGGCAAATGGTATGTTGGCCTTCATAGCGAGTGGATTTGAGTACAGGAGCAAGGATGTCTTGCTGCAGTTGTACAGGGCCTTGGTGAGACCACACCTTCAGTATTGTGTGCAGTTTTGGTCGCCTTATCTGAGGAAGCATGTTCTTGCCATGGAGGGAGTGCAGCGAAGATTCACCAGACTGATACCTGGGATGGCAGGAATGACGTATGAGGAGAGATTGGGTCGATTGGGCTTATATTCGCTGGAGTTTAGAAGAATGAGAGGGGATCTCATTGAAACTTATAAAATTCTAACAGGACTAGACAGACTAGATGCAGGAAGGATGTTCCCGATGGCGAGGGAGTCCAGAACTAAGGGTCACAGTCTAAAGATAAGGGGGAAGCCATTTAGGACAGAGATGAGGAGGAATTTCTTCACCCAGAGAGTGGTGAACCCGTGGAATTCTCTACCACAGAAGGCAGTTGAGGCCAATTCATTAAATATATTCAAGAAGGAGTTAGATATATTTCTTAAGGCTAAAGGGATATGGGGAGAAAGCAGGGACAGGGTACTGAATTTGGATGATCAGCCATGATCTCATTAAATGGCGGAGCAGGCTTGAGGGGCCGAATGGCCTACTCCTGCTCCTATCTTCTATGTTTTTATTTTGGTACTCTGGTTCTGTAAGAAAGGAACGACTTGTATTTAAACAGCACCTTTCATGTCCTCAAGACATCCTAAAGTATAATTGTAATGGGATTAAGTTAATAATGACAGATTCCACTGGGGTTTACAGCACCTTTCTGCGTGCGTTCTACTATTACTTGGGAGGAAACTTCAGTCCAGCGAGTCTCGACTATGACAGCAAGTAATTTCAAGATTTGTCATTGTTATCTTTGATTTCCTCTTTGCAATCTAAGGCCTCAAGGTTTAGCAAGGTTAATAAAGACTGTGTCTATTTACACTAAAAATGTAGAATGCAATGAATAGGTATTATATCACAGCAAGCTGACTAAACTAAAATTGAGATCACAACCTCTTCACAAGGTACACTGTGAGGACACAATGACACTCTTTGGGAATGCATACTCGGGTAGCTATTGTGGACAGGTAAAGTGCATCATCCTTTCTCACCTCACCTTCTCGTACCATAAATCGCACCTCAGGCATCCTGGTCCTAGGCCCACTCAAGGTTTCTCTGTAACTAGCGACTAAAAAGTGTAAAGACAGCCATGTTAACTGCCTCCAATTTTTTGCATGGATGTACGTTTGCAGGGACACATGTTTGCAGGGACGTACGTTTGCAGGGGCGTATGTGCCCCTTTCACTCCCACTAATATACAACAAATCACCATATGATGAAAGTAACACAAATTTACCAGAATATGCTATGCGAGCCTACAATTTAAATATTTTATTTCATGTCATAAATTCAGTCTTTAATGCAACAGAACAGGTATTCTCTCAATTCCAAATACCATGAATCCTTCTATACCACAAACGAACAGAGCAGACGAGCTCTCCATTCAGACTGCCACTTACTGTGCCATGGCCATTTGCTTCAAAGTAAACCCCAACATCAAATTCCTGAGCTTTATGGTGCAAATATTTCACTCCTGTATTCACACAGTGTACAGGAACCTAAGAAAAACCACAAGCATACATATTAGAAATCAGCCAACTGTTTAAATCCAAACTTGGATTATGTGTCGATTATTAACTTAGTGGTTATGTTACTGGACTGGTAATCCAGAGGCCTGGACTAATGATCCAGAGACGTGAATTCAAATCTCACCACGGCAGCTGGGGAATTTACATTCAGTAAATTAAGTAAATCTGGAATTTTAAAAAAGCAAGCATCAGTCATGGCGACCATGAAACTACCGGATTGTCCTAAAAACCCATCTGGTTCACTAATGTCCTTTAGGGAAGGAAATCTGCCGTCCTTACCTAGTCTGGCCTACAGGTTACTCCAGATACACAGCACTGTGGTTGATTCTGAAATGGCCTAGAAAGCCACTCAGATGTAACAAGCCGCTACGAAAAATACCAAAAATGAAACCAGACAGCCTACCCGGCATCGACCTCGGCATCAGCTTCAGACACGGCAACGGCACACCCAGCCCAGTCAACCCTGCAAAGTCCTCCTCAACAACATCTGGGTACTTGTGCCAAAATTGGGAAAGCTGTTCCACAGACTAGTCAAGCAACAGCCTGACATAGTCATACTCACAGAATCATATCTTTCAGCCAATGTCCCAAACTGCTCCATCATCATCCCTGTCCTGTCCCACTGGCAGGACAGACCCACCAGGGGTGGCAGCACAGTGGTATACAGTCGGGAAGGAGTGGCCCTGGGAGTCCTCAACATTGACTCTGGACCCCATGAAGTCTCATGCCTTCAGGTCAAGCATGGGCAAGGAAACCTCCTGCTGATTACCACCTACCGCCCTCCCTCAGCTGATGAATCAGTACTCCTCCATGTTGAACACCATTTGGAAGAAGCACTGAGGGTAGCAAGGGCACAGAATGTACTCTGGGTGGGGGATTTCAATGTCCATTACCAAGAGTGGCTCGGTAGCACCACTACTGACCAAGCTGACCGAGGCCTGAACGACATAACTGCCAGACTGGGCCTGTGACAGGTGGTGAGGGAACCAACATGAGGGAAAAAACTATTTGACCTCGTCCTCACCAACCTACTTGTCGCAGATGCATCTGTCCATGACAGTATTGGTAGGAGTGACCACCATACAGTCCTTGTGGAGACAAAGTCCCGTCTTCACACTCAGGACACCCTCCATCGTGTTGTGTGGCACTACCACCATGCTAAATGGGATAGATTCAGAACAGATCTAGCAGCTCAAAACTGGGCATCCATGAGGCGCTGTGGGCCATCAGCAGAATTGTATACCACCACAATCTGTAACCTCATGGCCTGGCATATCCCTTACTCTACCATTACCATCAAGTCAGGGGACCAACTCTGGTTCAATGAGGAGTGTAGAAGAGCATGCCAGGAGCAACACCAGGCGTCCCTAAAAATGAGGTGCCAACCTGGGAAAGCTGCAACACAGGACAACATGCTGCTAAACAGCAGAAGGAACATGCTATAGACAGGGCTAAGCGATCCCGCAACCAACAGATCAGATTCAAAGCTCTGCAGTCCTGCAACATCCAGTCATGAATGGTGGTGGACAATTAAACAACTAACAGGAGGAAGAGGCTCCAAGAACATCCCCATCCTCAATGATGGCAGAGCCCAGCACGTGAGTGCAAAAGACAAGGCAAAATCGTTTGCAACCATCTTCAGCCAGAAGTGCCGAGTGGATGATGCATCTCGGCCTCCTCCCGAGGTCCCCACCATCACAGAAGCCAGTCTTCAGCCAATTAGATTCACTCCAAGAAACAGCTGAGCTCACTGGATACAGCAAAGGTTATGGGCCCTGACACCATCCCGGCTATCGTGCTGAAGACTTGTGCTCCAGAACTAGCCGCGCCTCTAGCCAAGCTGTTCCAGTACAGCTACAACACTGGCATCTATCCGACAATCTGGAAAACTGCCCAGGTATGTCCTGTCCTCAAAAAGCAGAACAAATCTAATCCAACAAATTACCGCCCCATCGGTCTACTCTCAATCATCAGCAAAGTGATGGAAGGTGTCGTCGACAGTGCTATCAAGCGGCACTTACTCACCAATAACCTGCTCACTGATGCCCAGTTTGGGTTCCAACAGGACCACTCGGCTCCAGACCTCATTACAACCTTGGTTCAAACATGGACAAAGGAGCTGAATTCCAGAGGTGAGGTGAGAGTGACTGCCCTTGACATCAAGGCATCATTTGACCGAGTCTGGCATCAAGGAGCCCTCGTAAAATTGAAGTCAATGGAAATCAGGGGGAAAACTCTCCACTGGCTGGAGTCATACCTAACACAAAGGAAGGCGATTGTGGTTGTTGGAGGTCAATCATCTCAGCCCCAGGACAGTGCTGCAGGAGTTCCTCAGGGCAGTGTCCTAGGCCCAACCATCTTCAGCTGCTTCATCAATGACCTTCCCTCCATCATAAGGTCAGAAGTGGGGATGTTCGCTGATGGCTGCACAGTGTTCAGTTCCAGTCGCAACTCCTCAGATAATGAAGCAGTCTGTGCCCGCATGCAACAAAACCTGGACGACATTTAGGCTTGGGCTGATAAGTGGCAAGTAGCATTCACGCCACACAAGTGCCAGGCAATGACTATCTCCAACAAGATTCTAACTACTGCCCCTTGACATTTAACAGCTTTACCATCGCCGAATCCCCCACCTTCAACTTTATGGGGGTCACCATTGACCAGATTCTTAACTGGACCAGCCACATAAATACTGTGGCTACAAGAGCAGGTCAGAGGCTGGTTATTCTGTGGCAAGTCTCTCACCTCCTGGCTCCCCAAAGCCTTTCCACCATCTACAAGTCAGGAGTGTGATGGAATACTCTCCACTTGCCTGGATGAGTGCAGCTCCAACAACACTCAAGAAGCTCGACACCATCCAGGACAAAGCAGCCTGCTTGATTGGCACCATATCCACCACCTTAAACATTCACTCCCTCCACCACCGGCGCACCATGGCTGCAGTGTGTACCATCTACTAGATGCACTGCAGCAACTCGCCAAGGCTTCTTCGGCAGCACCTCTCAAACCCACGACCTCTACCACCTAGAAGGATAAAGGTAGCAGCCACATGGGAACACCACCACCTCCAAGTTCCCCTCCAAGTCACACACCATTCTGACTTGGCAATACATCACCATTCCTTCCTCGTTGCTGGGTCAAAATCCTGGAACTCCCTCCCTAACAGCAGTGTGGCAGTAGCTTCACCACACGGACTGCAGCGGATCAAGAAGGCGGCTCACCACCACCTTCTCAAAGGCAACTAGGGATGGGCAATAAATGCTGGCTTTGCCAGCGACGCCCACATCCCAGGAACGATTTTTTTAAAACTTGCTTTGTTCTGTTCCTGGCTGCACCGATTGATGCAACTCTGTCTAGTAAAGTTACACATTAAGTTAATTCAGGGGATGTTGCTAAAATGGATTTGAAGCAACTTTTGAAACTACTGAAGTTGAGAAATAATCCAGTCTCAGAATGTTATTACCTTCATAACCTCTTCAATGTATCTTGTTGAGCTTCTATTTGCATAGGCAGTCTGCACCACTGCTATATGCAAGTCCAAATCTGCCTGAGCAATAAAAAAAAGGATAATTAGCTCTACTGCCAATATTCACTCACAGTCCACTCTGGTAATTATGGTGCATTACTAGTTTAGCATTGGTATGAATCTCTTTCCTTTTCACATCAATGCGAAACATGTGCAGTACGAATCTGGACTTAAGGACCAATCAAAATCTGGAGCAAAGCTGAAACATGGAAACATAGAAGATAGGAGCAGGAGTAGGCCATTCAGCCCCTCGAGCCTGTTCCGCCATTTAATGAGATCATGGCTGATCATCCATATTCAGTACCCTGTCCCTGCTTTCTCCCCATATCCCTTGATCCCTTTAGCCTTGAGAAATATATCTAACTCCTTCTTGAATATATTTAATAAGTTGGCCTCAACTGCCTTCTGTGGTAGAGAATTCCACAAGTTCACCACTCTCTGGGTGAAGAAATTCCTCCTCATCTCAGTCCTAAATGGTTTACCACTTATCCTTAGACTGTGACCCCTGGTTCTGGACTCCCCTGCCATCGGGAACATCCTTCCTGCATCTAGTCTGTCTAGTCCTGTTAGAATTTTATAAGTTTCAATGAGATCCCCTCCCATTCTTCTAAACTCTAGCGAATATAAGCCAAATCGACCCCATCTCTCCTCATACGTCATTCCTGCCATCCCAGGTATCAGTCTGGTGAATCTTCGCTGCACTCTCTCCATGGCAAGAACATCCTTCCTCAGATAAGGTGACCAAAACTGCACACAATACTCAAGATGTGGTCTCACCAAGGCCCTGTACAACTGCAGCAAGACATCCTTGCTCCTGTACTTGAATCCTCTCACTATGAAGGCCAACATACCATTTGCCTTCTTAACCACCTGCATGCTTACCTTCAGCAACTGGTGCACAAGTACACCCAGGTCTCGTTGCACTTCCCCTTTTCCCAATCTACTGCCATTCAGATAATAATCTGTCTTCCTGTTTTTGCCACCAAAGTGGCTAACCTCGCATTTATCCACATTATACTGCATCTGCCATGCATCTGCCCAATCACCCAACCTGTCCAAATCATACTGGAGTTTCTCTGCATCGTCCTCACAGCACACACGCCCACCCAGCTTTGTGTCATCTGCAAACCTGGAGATATTACATCTAGTTCCCTCGTCTAGATCATTAATATAGATTGTGAATAGCTGGGGTCCTAGCACCGTTCCCTGCGGTACCCCACTGCCTGCCACTCGGAAAATGACCCGTTTATTCCAACTCTTTGCTTCCTGTCTGCCAACCAGTTCTCTATCCAAGTCAGTACCTTACCCCCAATCCCATGTGCTTTAACTATTCTACCAGTCACATCCTCAAAAAATTCCAGTAGATTAGTCAAGCATGATTTACCTTTTGTAAATCTATGTTGACTTTGTCCAATCCTGTCACTGTTTTCCAAGTGCTCTGCTATTACATCTTTTATAATGGACTCTAGCATTTTCCCCACTACCGATGTCAGTCTTACTGGTCTATAATTCCCCGTTTTCTCTCGACCACCTTTTTTAAATAGTGGGGTTACATTAGCTACCCTCCAATCCATGGGAGCTATTCCAGAGTCTATAGAATTTTGGAAGATGACCAGCAATGCATCTGCTATTTCTAGGGCCACTTCCTTAAGTACATTAGGATGTAGATTATCAGGCCCTGGGGATTTATCGGCCTTCAATGACATCAATTTCCCGAAAACCATTTCCCTACAAATACTGATGTCATTCAGTTCCTCCCTCTCATTGGACCCTGTGTTCCCCAACATCTCTGGAAGGTTATTTGTGTCCTCCTTTGTGAAGACAGAACCAAAGTATGTATTTAATTGGTCTGCCATTTCTTTGTTCCCAATTATAAATTCCCCCGATTCTGACTGCAAGGGACCTACGCTTGACTTCACCAATCTTTTTCTCTTCACATATCTATAGAAGCTTTTACAGTCAGTTTTTATGTTCCCTGAAAGCTTACTCTCATATTCTATTTTCCCCCTCTTAATGAATCCCTTTGTCCTCCTTTGCTGAATCCTAAACTGCTCCCAATCCTCAGGTTTGCTGATTTTTCTGGCCAATTTATATGTCCTCTCCTTGGATCTTATGGTATTCCTAATTTCCCTTATTAGCCACGGTTGAGTCACCTTTTTTGTTTTATTTTTATGCCAAACAGGGATGAACAAATTCTGTAGTTCATCCATGCGATCTTTAAATGTTTGCCATTGCCTATCCACCGTCAACCCTTTAAGTAACGTTCCCCAATCCATCCTAGCCAACTCGCGCCTCATACCATCATAGTTTCCTTTATTTAAATTCAGGACCCTAGTCTCTGAGTCAACTACTTCACTCTCCATCTTAATGAAGAATTCTATCATACTATGATCGCTCCTCCCCAAGGGGCCTCGCACAACAAGATTGCTAATTAATCCTTTCTCATTACATAATACCCAGTCTAAGATGGCCTGATCTCTAGTTGGTTCCTCGACATATTGGTCCAGTAAACTATCCCGTATACGCTCTAGGAATTCCTCCTCCACAGTATTGTTACAAATTTGGTTAGCCCAATCTATAGGTAGATTAAAGTCACCCATGATAACTCTGTGCCCTTATTGCACACGTCTCTAATTTCCCATTTAATGCCAGCCCCAACCTCAACATTACTGTTTGGGGGTCTGTATACAACTCCCACTAACGTTTTCTGCCCCATGGTATTTCTCAGTTCTCCCCATACAGATTCCACATCATCAGAGCTAATATCCTTCCTTACTATTGTGTTAATCTCCTCTTTAACCAGCAATGCTACCCCACCTCCTTTTCCTTTTTGCCTGTTCTTCCAGAATATTGAATACCCCTGGATGTTGAATTCCCAGCCTTGGTCACTCTGGAGCCATGTCTCCGTAATTCCAATTACATCATATCCGTTTACATCTATTTGCGCAGCTAATTCATCCACCTTATTACGAATGCTCCTCGCATTAAGACACAAAGCCTTCAGGCTTGCTTTTTTAACACTCTTAGTCCTTTTAGAATTATTATTTACTGTAGCCCTGTTTGATTTACACCCTTGATTTCTCTGCCTTCCACTTTTGCTTTTCTCTTTCCTGTCTTTTGTTTCTATCCTTGCTTCCCTTTCCTCTGTCTCCTTGCACAGGTTCCCAACCCCCTGCCATTTTAGTTTAAACCCTCCCCAACAGCACTAGCAAACACTCCCCCAGGACATTGATCCCAGTCCCACCCAGGTGCAAACCGTCCAGTTTGTACTGGTCCCACCTCCCCCAGAACCGGTTCCAATGTCCCAAGAATTTGAATCCCTCCCCCTTGCACCATTCCTCTAGCCACGTATTCATCTGAAATTTCCTTCTATTTCTACTCTGACTAGCACGTGGCACTGGTAGCAATCCTGAGATTACTACCTTTGAGGTCCTATTTTTTAATTTACCTCCTAAATCCCTATATTCAACTTTTAGGACCGCATCCCATTTTTTTACCTATATCATTGGTACCTATATGCACCATGACAACTGGTTGTTCACCCTCCCCCTCCAGAATGCCCTGCAGCCGCCCGAGACATCCTTGACCCTTGCACCAGTGAGGCAACATACCATCCTGGAGTCTCATTTGCGGCCGCAGAAACGCCAATCTATTCCCCTTACAATAGAATCCCCCATCACTATAGCTCTCGCACTCTTTTTCCTCCCGTCCTGTGCAGCAGAACCACCCATGGTGCCAGGAAGTTGGCTGCTGCTGCCTTCCCCCGATAAGCCATCTCACTCAACAATATCCAAAGTGGTATATCTGTTTGAGAGGGGGATGGCCACAGGGGACCCCTGCACTACCTGCCTGCGCCTACTACTCTGCCTGGTGGTCACCCATTCCCTTCCTGCCTGTGCAGTCTTTACATGCGGTGTGACCAACTCCCTAAACGTGCTAGCCACGATGTCCTCAGCATCGCGAATGCTCCAGTATGTACTGATTCGCAGCTCAAGTGCCGCAATGCAGTCTATCAGTAGCTGCAGCTGGATACACCTCCCGCACACATGATCGTCAGGGGCACAGGAAGTGTCCCTGATTTCCCACATAGCGCAGGAAGAGCATGCCACGGGGCCGAGCTGTCCTGCCATGAATTACCCTTTAATTTAAATTAAATTAAATCAAATGAAAACCGCTAATTACACTACAATTAAATGATATAGAAACATAGAAGATAGGAGCAGGAGTAGGCCATTCAACGAGATCATGGCTGATCATCCAAACCCTAGCACCCGGTCCCTATACTCAAGGGCCCTTGGTTACTCGCACTCCCCGATACACAATCCCAAATAAAACTCACTCCTCCAAGGAGCCTAACTCTGCTTCGCTCCACAAGCGGGATGAGTCCTGTAATAGCACAATGCTGCAATTACACAACTGCTTCGCATTGATGACTACAGTTACAGTGTAAATGGACACAAATTCTTTATTTACTTGGTAAATCTTGTGGCAACAGATGGCAAAGAGGAAGTCAAAGTTAACAATGAATCACTTGATGCCATAGGCAAGACGTGTTCTGTTAGCTGCAGGACCTCACTCACTGCAAGTGTTTTTAAACATCAAAGAAGCCAACCTAATCGCTTCAAAAATTATTTCCCTGGTCATCTTCATATGGATTAGGCTGACTCGTGTTTGGTTAAAAAAAAAGTTAGGTAGATCCTGTAAATTTCTCAACTTGATCAATACCAAGAAGTACACAAAGAACAGTAGTTAACAGGATTTACCCAATCCAAGCAAGACAATCAATAGGGCCTCTCCCCACCCCCTGCAAAGGAAAGCTGGCACTATAATCATCATAGAAAAAAGGATGCCAGTCTGAACTGGTTATGGTTACACAGGAAATGGCTACTTAAAGTACAATAATGGAACCAGGCAAACTTAATAGGCCAAGTGACTCAAGTGAATGCAATCAATAGGCTTTATGTCATAGCAAGTAGACTAAATAAAATGGAAATCACAGCCTCTCTATGGGAAATATACTTGTGTAGCCATTTTGGAAGAGAGTAGGGGCCACCTGGAAAATAAATTCTCGGATCAGGATCCCAATGAGCCTGACATTATCTCCCTACCCATGAAGCTCATCCCAGCTGGGCAAGAAAACGCATTCACAGAATGTGAAAATAACTAGCATCACCATCACTGACTTTAGAGGTTCCAAATCAGACCTGGTGTAGAAACAGTATGCATGGTCTGTAACTGACTTGGGGAAGTGTTAGTAGAGAGCCCATAAACAAAGGAGGATAAAACATAGAGCTGAATAAACTACAGGACGATAAAAGACTGACCATATAAATGTAACCCTTGGTTTCAATACTGATGACCTCCAATATATATTTGATCAGATGTACACTGTACAGAAGTATGTTTTTTTTCTTTAATTCTTTACATTTTAAATACAAGTTATGAATATTAACAAAAAACAAAAAAAAACTGCAGATGTAGGAAATCTGAAGCAGAAACAGAAAATGCTGGAAACACACAGGCCCGTCAGCATCTGTGGACAGAACAGCTGAATTAACGCTTTAGGTGTAGACAGTTCTGATGAAGGGTCTGTGCCTGAAATGTTAACTTATCCGTTCTGTCCACAGATGCTGACTGAGCCCAGCAATATCCGTTTTGTTATAATAACACAGTGAGCTGACTTATAGGAAAGTTTTACCTTGGCAAGAAGTTCCTTTAGAAATGTAGTAATTAAAGTTGCGATCTTATCTCCATCAAGAAGGTGGAAGCACCGGGATTGGTCGATATAATAGTATACGATTCTGTCTGCATCACCATCAAATGAGCAGCTGCGTTCATTTGCCTTCATGTCTAAGCCTGCAGCAATTGAGAATGTGGCCGTTAACATTTTCCTCGTCAGTACGGCAGACGTTAAACAGAAACTATCCTTTCAATTGCAACACAGCCCATAAAGGTTAAGGTTACAACATAACACAACCTCCTCCTTTACCAAACTCAGCTAGTCAAACAGGTGTCTATTATGCTAGTCTTTAAATTGTAACCAACACAGCGATGAAACGGAGTTACTGGGATAGACTCTGGCGTATTGTTCGTCCTTCACAACTGCTCCAATAACCGCTCCAGATCCTATAATGTGCTGCCCAAGGGTCAGCGAGCTGAAACGTTAACTCTGTTTCACTCTCCACAGATGCTGTCTGACCGGCTGAATATTTCCAACATTTTCTGTTTTTATCTCCAGACCCTATATTCTATATGTTAACAAGACTATATTCAGCATGAAGAATAGTTTTAAATTGATATTTTATCTGGAAAGCACAATTCTGGGAAAAATAAACTGATGTGCCCTTAGCAGGAGAGCTTGTTTCTGTTAATGGAGTTAAAGCAAAGTCAACACGAAGTAGCGACACTTTGAAGTTTGAAGGAAGCGTTTTTTAAATGTCAAAATCAAGAAAGAAGCTCAGTAGCAGCACTTTTGTCAGCACACAAGTGAGCACTAATGTCTGGCCGATGTACTGTAGAGACAGTATTCGAAATTCCTGGTGAAAGAAAGAAAAGCTGCACGTTATTCTCCTCCATGCATCATGGATATTCACTGAAACAGACATCATCATCTTGGGTAACTCATTACAGAAAGATCATAGAGAATGTACAGTGTAAATTCACCAAAATGACAATGTGGATGGAAAATTCTAAATTGGGGAATCGCAATTTTTGCTAAGCTCAGAGGAGATTTAGCCATAGTGGACTGGAAACAGCTACTTGAAGGTAAATCAGTGTCAGAGCAGTGGGAGGCGTTCAAGGAGGAGATCCGGAGGGTTCAGACCAAATATGTGCCCTTAAAGAAAAAAAGGTGGGACTAACAAATCTAGAGCCCCCTGGATGCCTAGAGACATACAGGGCAGGATAAAGAAAAAAAGGGAGGCGTATGACAGATACCAAGGGCTAAATATTCCAGAATCTTTAGAGGAGTACAGAAATTGCAGGGGTGCAATTAAAAAGGTTATTAGTAAAGCAAAGAGAGAGCATGAAAAATTCTTGGCAAGTAAAATCAAGGAGAACCCAAATATGTTTTATTAATATATTAAGACTAAGAGGATAACTAAAGAAATGGTAGGGCCTATTAGAGATCACGAGGGTAATCTGTGTGTGGAGGCAGGAGACGTCAGTAGGGTTCTTAATGAATACTTTGCATCTGTTTTCACAAAGGAGAGGGGCGAAGCAGACAGTGCAATCAGGGGGGAGGAGTGTGAAATATTAAATGAAATAAACATAGTGAGAGAGGAAGTATTAAGGGGTTTAGCAGCTTTAAAAGTAGATAAATCCCCAGGCCCGGATGAAATGTATCCTAGGCTGTTAAGCGAAGCAAAAGAGGAAATAGCAGAGGCCCTGATCATCATTTTTTAATCTTCTCTGGCTTCAGGTGTGGTGCCGGAGGACTGCTAATGTGGTACCCTTGTTTAAAAAGGGAGAAAAGGATAGACCGAGTAATTACAGACCAGTCAGCCTAACCTCGGTGGTGGGAAAATTATTGGAAAGAATTCTGAAGGATAGGATAAATCTTCATTTAGAAAGACACAGATTAATCAAGGATAGTCAGCATGGATTTGTTAAGGAAAGGTCGTGTCTGACAAACTTGACTGAATTTTTTGAGGAGTTAACAAGGAGTGTAGATGAGGGTAATGCGTTTGATATAGTGTATATGGACTTCAGCAAGGCTTTTGATAAGGTTCCACATGGCAGACTGGTCACGAAGTTAAAAGCCCATGGGATCCAGGGCAAAGTATTAAGTTGGATTCAAAACTGGCTCGGAGACAGGAAGCAGAGGGTAATGGTTGATGGGTGTTTTTGTGACTGGAAGGCTGTTTCCAGGGGGGTTCCACAGGGCTCAGTACTAGGTCCCTTGCTTTTTGTGGTATATATCAATGATCTTGACTTGAATATAGGGGGTATGGTTAAGAAGTTTGCAGATGATACTAAAATCGGCTGTGTTTTTGATACTGAAGAAGGAAGCTATAGACTGCAGGAAGATATCAATAAATTGGTCAGGTGAGAACAGTGGCAAATGGAATTCAATCCGGAGAAGTGTGAGGTAATGCATTTGAGGAGGGCTAACAAGGAAAGGGAATACACAATTAAATGGTAGGACACTGAGTAGTGTAGAGGAACAAAGGGACCTTGGAGTGCATGTCCACAGATCCCAGCAGGCCAAGTAGATAAGGTGGTTAAGAAGGCATACGGAATGCTTGCCTTTATTAGCTGTGGTGTGGAGATGCCGGAGTTGGACTGGGGTGGACAAATGTAAAAAGTCACACAACCCCAGGTTATAGTCCAACAGCTTTATTTGAAATCACAAGCTTTCGGAGCGCTGCTCCACTTCACCTGAAGAAGGAGCAGCGCTCCGAAAGCTTGTGATTTCAAATAAAGCTGTTGGACTATAACCTGGTGTTGTGTGACTTTTTACATTTATTAGCTATGGCATAGAATACAAGAGCAGGGGGTTATGCTTCAACTGTATAAAACACTAGTTAGGCCTCAGCTAGAGTACTGCGTGCAGTTCTGGTCACCATATTACAGGAAAGATGTGATTGCACTAGAGAGGGTACAGAGGAGATTTACAAGGATGTTGCCGGGAGTAGAGAATCTTAGCTATGAGGAAAGACTGGATAGGCTGGGTCTGTTTTCCTTGGAATGGAGGAGGCTGAGGGGAGACCTTATTGAAGTGTATAAAATTATGAGGGGCATAGATAAAGTGGATAGAAAGGACCTATTTCCCTTAGCAGAGGGGTCAAAAACCAGGGGGCATAGATTTAAAGTAATTGGGGGAAGGTTTAGAGGGGATTTGAGGGGAAATTTCTTGTGGGGGTCTGGAACTCACTGCCTGAAAGGGTGGTAGAGGCAGGAACCCTAACCACATTTAAAAAGTACTTGGATGTGGACTTGGGATGCTCTAACCTGCAGGGCTACGGACCAAGAGCTGGGGAGTGGGATTAGGCTGGATAGCTCTTTGTTGGCCAGCACGGACACAATGGGCCGAAATGGCCTCCTTCCGTGCTGTAACTTTCTATGATTCTAAAACTCTAGTTATGAGGAGAGACTGGAGATACCAGGACCGTTTGCACTGGAGCAGAGAACGTTGAGAGGATAATTAACTGCATTTTTCCAAATTATGAAGGGTTTTGATAAGGTGAATAGGGAAAGACTATTTCCTCTGGTTTGGGAGTCAGTGACAAAGGTCAATTTAAGATCACAAATTCGGGAGAGGAGTTCGGAATTTTTTTTATATAGTGAGAGTTGAAGAAGCATGGAATACTTTGTCAATAGGAATAGTTGAGTCAAAGAGACTATTGCATCTTTTGAAGGAAAATGTGGACAAATATTTGAAGCAAAGGAATATAGAGGGCTATGGATAGACAACATGATGGGTCAAATGGCCTTCTGTTGTAAACTTGTATTGATCAGTTCCATTTTACAAAAGCTTTTCATCCATTACTTGCCTTGAGGTGGCTTCTGCTGAACCTTTACAAAATCTGCTCCACAGAGGTAGTTGAGTTTGCCACTTGTACCATCATTATGCACCTTTAACAGTAGCTTCTTCATGAGGTAAGGCTCCAGTTCCTGAAGCTTGAGTGCGCCAATACCATTTGCCCCATCCACATTCAGTTGTCTCATTTCTTCTGGATGGTAATGTGTCTGCGGATAAACGGGATATTGAAATACATCAGTAGAATGTGTTGGAGGTTGATCATACACAAACTCCATTTAACCAGAAAAACCAATATAGCCGCAGTCAATATCATAATCATCCTCACTGGACTATGTGTAGCAAATTAATCACACCTTCAACATTAAAAGTTCTTTTTGAATGTTTAAAATATTAGACCAAACAGTAGTTTGGCAGCTTGGATAATATACAAAACCACTTCAAGCTTACACAGCAGTTGATGCACATCTGAACAGTGAGGAGGAACCTTTAGCTGGACTTTTGCCAACACTCATAGCCATGACCATTATTAAACATTCATACTTTACAACTTAGATAGCCATTCTCAATAAAAGCTGATGGCTGTCCTGGACAGTTTCTGGGACCTTCTGAATGAAATGCCTTTTGATCTCTTGCCAGTCAAAAGCACAGCTGTCTGACCGTGCCTCAATCTTGATCTTGGCCATTCCCAAATTCACCTGCTGGTTCTGATTAGCTGGCTCCTGTACCTCCACTGTTGCCCCAGGATTTTTAATCTCATCCCCGAACCACTCATTCCACTGAAGAAGTAGGAAAGGAAATTGATAGCATCCTAATGCCTACACCGATGCAACCAGTGTACACCATTTCCGGGAAAACATAAGCAGCAAAAGTGTGCATTCCACAGTCCAGCACAGGAATTATCACACCACCAAGGATATATTGGCCTTGGAAGGAGTGTAGCACAGATTCACTAGAATAGAAACATAGAAGACAGGAGTAGGCCATTCGGCCCCTCGAGCCTGCTCCGCCATTCAATGAGATCATGGCTGATCATCCAAATTCAGTACCCTGTCCCTGCCTTTTCCCCATATCCCTTGATCCCTTTAGCCTTAAGAAATATATCTAACTCCTTTTTGAATATATTTAATGAATTGGCCTCCACTGCCTTCTGTGGTAGAGAATTCCACAGGTTCACCACTCTCTAGGTGAAGAAATTCCTCCTCATCTCTGTCCTAAATGGCTTACCCCTTATCCTTAGACTGTGACCCCTGGTTCTGGACTCCCCGGCCATCGGGAACATCCTTCCTGCATCTAGTCTGTCTAGTCCTGTTACAATTTTATAAGTTTCAATGAGATCCCCTCTCATTCTTCTAAACTCCAGCGAGTATAAGCCCAATCGACCCCATCTCTCCTCATACGTCATTCCTGCCATCCCAGGTATCAGCCTGGTGAATCTTCGCTGAACTCCCTCCATGGCAAGAACATCCTTCCTCAGATAAGGAGACCAAAACTATACACAATACTCAAGGTGTGGTCTCACCAAGGCCCTGTACAACTGCAGCAACACATCCTTGTTCCTATACTTGAACCCTCTCGCTACGAAGGCCAAAATACCATTTGCCTTCTTAACCACCTGCTGCACCTGAATGCTTACCTTCAGCGACTGGTGCACAAGGACACCCAGGTCTCGTTGCACTTCCCCTTCTCCCAACCTATTGCCGTTCAGATAATAATCTGCCTTCCTGTTTTTGCCACCAAAGTGGATAACCTCGCATTTATCCACATTATACTGCATTTGCCATGCTTCTGCCCAATCACCCAACCTGTCCAAATCATACTGGAGTTTCTCGGCATCCTCCTCACAGCACACACGCCCACCCAGCTTTGAGTCGTCTGCAAACTTGGAGATATTACATCTAGTTCCCTCGTCTAGATCATTTATATATATTGTGAATAGCTGGGGTCCTAGGACCAATCCCTGCGGTACCCCACTAGTCACAGCCTGCCACTCGGAAAAAGACCTGTTTATTCCAACTCTTTTCTTCCTGTCTGCCAACCAGTTCTCGATCCAAGTCAGTACCTTGCCCCCAATCCCATGTGCCTTAACTTTACACGCTAATCTCTTATGCGAGACCTTATCGAAAGCCTTCTGAAAGTCCAAATACACCACATCCACTGGTTCTCCCTTATCTATTCTACCAGTTACATCCTCAAAAAATTCCAGTAGATTAGTCAAGCACGATTTACCTTTTGTAAATCCATGTTGACCTTGTCCAATCCTGTCACTGTTTTCCAAGTGCTCTGCTATTACATCTTTTATGATGGACTCTAGCATTTTCCCCACTACCGATGTCACTACCCAATTTTCTCTCTACCACCTTTTTTGAATAGTGGGGTAACATTAGCTACCCTCCAATCCATGGGAACTGTTCCAGAGTCTATCGAATTTTGGAAGATGACCAGCAATGCATCTATTATTTCTAGGGCCACTTCCGTAAGTACCCTAGGATGTAGATTATCAGGCCCTGGGGATTTATCAGCCTTCAATCCCATCAATTTCCCTAACACCATTTCCCTACAAATACTGATTTCTTTCAGTTCCTCCCTCTCATTAGACCCTATGCTCCCCGACATCTCTGGGAGGTTATTTGTGTCCTCCTTTGTGAAGACAGAACCAAAGTATATAATTAATTGGTCTGCCATTTCTTTGTTCCCCATTATAAATTCCCCTGATTCTGACCGCAAGGAACCTACGCTTGACTTCACCAATCTTTTTCACTTTACATATCTATAAAAGCTTTTCCAGTCAGTTTTTATGTTCCCTGCAAGCTTACTCTATTTTCCTCCTCCTAATTAATCCCTTTGTCCTCCTTTGCTGAATCCTAAACTGCTCCCAATCCTCAGGTTTACTGCTTTTTCTGGCCAATTTATATGTCCTCTCCTTGGATCTTATGCTATACCTAATATCCCTTGTTAGCCACGGTTGAGTCACCTTTTTTGTTTTATTTCTATGCCAAACCGAGATGAACAAATTCTGTAGTTCATCCAAGCGATCTTTGAATGTTTGCCATTGCCTATCCACCGTCAACCCTTTTAGTAACATTCCCCAATCAATCCTACCCAACTCGCGCCTCATACCATCGTAGTTTCCTTTATTTAAATTCAGGACCCTAGTCTCTGAGTCAACTACTTCACTCTCCATCTTAATGAAGAATTCTATCATATTATGATCACTCCGACCCAAGGGGCCTCGCACAACAAGATTGCTAATTAATCCTTTCTCATTACATAATACCCAGTCTAAGATGGCCTGATCTCTAGTTGGTTCCTCGACATATTGGTCCAGGAAACCATCCCGTATACACTCCAGGAATTCCTCCTCCACAGTATTGTTACTAATTTGGTTACCAGGGCTCCAAGGGTTAAATTAGGAGGAGAAATTACATAAACTAGGCTTGTATTCCCTGGAATATAGAGGAGTAAGGAGTGATTTGATTGAGATTTTTAGGATATTGAAAGGAATTGATAGGATGGATAGAGAGAAACTTTCTCTGCTGGTGGGGGAGTCTAGGACAAGGGGACATAACCTTAAAATCAGAACCAGGCCATTCAGGAGAGAAGTTAGGGGTCACTTCTTCACGCAAAGGGTGGTAGAAATGTGGAACTCTCTCTCACAAAAAAGTAGTAGATACCAGCTCAATTAAGAATTTTAAACCTGAGATCGATAGATTTTTGCTAGCCATGGGTATTAAGGGATACGGAGCCAAGGCGGGTAAATGGAGTTAGGGTACAGATCAGCCATGACCTCATTGAATGGCGGAACTGGCTCGAGGGGCTGAATGGCCTCCTCCTGTACCTATGTTCCAACCCTTGGAGATCACAAGGGCGCAACAGAACAGGCAACGCCAGTGATCCCACCACAACTAGCGAATGGGACCCTCAGGAACGAGGATTACCCTTGCTCCAGGTGTCTTGCAACAATCTGGCAAACCACAGGGAAGCAGGAAGGGGAGAGTTCTCGCTCACAAAATAATTAAACATTTTATAACATTAGTTTTACATTTTGAAGTTTATAATATTGTGTTTTCCAAGTGAGGTCCTGTTACTGAGGGGCTTCAACCAATGGTAAATGGAGGATCAAAGTGGGTGTCAAAGAGCAGAACTTAACACTGTGTGTGATCTGGTTTGATGCTCAAAGTACAGTTTCTACAAAGTAGTGTTAACATTCAAAAACATCACAATAAAACCTCTTTCGTAGCAGCACAAATTCGTTCTACTGCACAGATGCCACTGAAGCAGTGGCTTTTTAACTCAGCCACCACATTGTAATTTTACTTCCAGGTTTCTCGCCCAACCAGCGGCAGCGGGCGTGCTGTGGACCCGCATGACGCAATCGCAACTCCAGTATTTAAAGGGACACTCCAAGCATGCAAGTTGAAGGAGTTTGGAGCTGGGAAGAAAAGAGAAGCAAGTGGCAAAATGGATTCCACATGAGCAAAGGCTGCGCTGTGTTTCAGTGATGCCTCCCTGGATGTGCTGCTGGAGGTCGGAGAGATATGCTGCTGCCTATCAACAGGAGGAAGAAGCTTGCAGATGAGACCAAGAAGGCGTGGTTGGAGGTAGCGGAGGAGGTCCACAGCAGGAGCGTGGTGCCACGCTCCTGGATTCAGTGCAGAAAGCGCTTTAATGACCTCAGCAGGGAAGGAAAGGTGAGTACAGTGGCACATTCACCTACATCCTGATGTGCGCATCACCCCACCGCCTCACTCTGCCTTGTCACACCCACTTACCTTTCAGGTGCACCCATCCTTCTCTTTCTATGCACTTTCTCACATCCCCATCTATCCATCCACCACTCCCACTCATCCTTATGCAATGTCACACCTCTCCCTCATTCACCCTCACCAAATGCACTTCATCCATCGGATGAACACATGCCATTACTCTCACTCATGCGTCTCTTCTTTCCCTCCTTGCAAGAGAAGAGAGTACAGAACACCAGGAAGAGGGAGAGAACCGGAGGGGGCCCTCCAAACATCTCGCAACTGACAAGTGCAGAGGCGGCGGCACTGGAGATTCAGCATCCCTGGTCATTAGAGATGGGGAGTCGGGGAGCTCCCAACTACCTGGTGACACAATTAAATAAAAGCCACCCACATACTGCATTCAGTCATGTTGACTTGATTTCAACAGCGAGTGAAATATGATCATCTTCATAATGATAACTTGCAACATATTCTTACCTTGCCAATACTAATTCATGTCATTTATCTCTGACAGGGCCATCACACGTGCAGCAGAAGTCGGTGAAGGTCGCTGACGATGATTCCTCGGAGAAGCCGAGTCCTTCTGAGGGTGCTGCATCACAGGACTCATTCAGAACATGCACCAGCTCAGATACTCGCACTTCGGTGGGACCAGTTAGAGAGATAGTTGGGTTTTCACCTGGTGACTCACAAGTGAGCAAGAGCAGATGGTGGTGGCAGGGACAGCAGTGGAGAGTCCATGTTGGAGGACGCAGCCCTCTCCAAGCTCTGCTCAGCTGGACACAGATGCTGTGCCCCAGGGGCCATCGATGAAGAGGAGAATCATTGAGCAGCAGCAGACAATGTGCAATGTACTGACAGGCCTTCAAAGTGGCATCACCACGATTGTAGATAGATTGGAGGAGTCCACCTCAAGCATGAGGGGGTGATATCACAAAGTCACCGAGATGATGTCTTCTGCCCTGGATAGAGTGGCCAGCTCCGTAGACCATCAAATGAGTCCATGCATGCCTTCAACACCACTGTGCAGACTCCGGATGCCAACATGTCTGCCACCTTAAACAGGTTGACAGATACCTTAGCCTAGGCCTTACAGGGCTGCACTGATCTGCACCAAACTGTTCTCTAGCAGTGGTAGCAGTGAAGTGTGGCTGGGCCACGAGAGGGATGATGGCGAAAGTTGTCATGGAAGTGGGGACTCCACTCAAAGTGCTTTGTCTTCTCACTCACAGCCCACCTCTCAGTCAGTAGGCCATATGCTGCCTCATTTCTCGATGGCCGTGTTTGCCCCTGCATAAGTGCAGGTGGAGCAGTCTTTGGAGGGGCGCTCACGGGCTCCAAAATCCAGAGGACATCAGCCAAGAGCATTTCAACAGTCAGAGCAGGGATGTGAGCAGCCTGTCTCTACCACTGCTGAAGCCACAGGGGTTGCACAACTTAGGAGTAGCAGCAAAAGGAAGAGTAAGGCTTTGTAGTTGCACAAGGGTATGCACATGGGTGTCTGAGAAAACGTTTTGGAACTTTTTGTTCTCTATTTAGATCACATAAGTGTTACTCTTTATCACCATTGTCCATTCTTGGGTGCTGGGTGGTAAGTTGCCTTCTAACTTGTTTGATGATGAATGGGAAGACATGAACTGATGGGGACCAATGGTCGGGGGGGGGGGGGGGGAGGTATTCAAGGGGTGGTTGGTTGGTTGCAAGACTGCTTTGTGTCAATAGCACTGGGGAGGGGGGTGGGAAGAGTAGCTTTTGCATTTTCTGGTGACATGGGTGCACTTGTGCAACCTAAGTGAACCTTGCATTAATAAAGGCATCCCTGGCAACAATGTGAACACTGCCCTCATCACCCTCCTCCTTTCCTTCTTCCTCCTCCCCCTCCAATTCGTGCGAGGAGGATCTGAGCTCTGCTTTGTTCCTCCTGCAGATCCAAACCTCGCTGCTGTGCAATGTTGTGCAGAGCGCAGCAAACCATGACCATTCTGGAGACCCTGGCTGGTGCATACTGAAGGGCACCTGCAGATCTGTCCAGGCACCTGAAGCACATCTTCATCATGCCAATGGCCTGTTCAGTCACAAAGCTGGTGGTGATATGGCATTCATTGTAGCGTTGTTGGGCTTCAGTGGTCGGGTTTCTGACGGGTGTCATGAGCCAGGTTTGCAGTGGGTATCCCTTGTCTAGCAGCCACCCCTTAAGTCTGCTTCCAGGTCCGAAGAGATCAAGGAGCTTGGACTCCTGCAAGATGAAAGCATCATGGCAGCTGCCAGGAATCTCACGCACACCGGCATAAACATCTTTTAGTGGTTGCACATTGATGGAATGGAAGACTTTGTGGTTGACGAACACTCTTGGTTGTTCTGGAGGAGCCCGGATTGCCACTTGTGTGCAGTCAATGGCACCCTGCACCTTTGGGAAGCCAGCCAGAGCCGCAAACCTGAGCGCCCGCTCATTCTGACTTGCATCATTGGTGGCAAAGTTAACATAAATGCCAGCCTAGAGAACCTGGATATGTCTGTGGCAGAGCCCTGGAAGGATCTGAAGGCTAAAAAAATTGAAGGCGGTGGTGACTGACAGCCACTGGTAACCAATGTTCCCTTTAAGCTGCAGGGAATCCGCATAGCCAGCTTTTCAATGTAGGGGCCGCGCAGGGCCAAAAAGAATGACAGGGTAGATTGCTGGTAACGTGTGGCCACCAGGTCCAACAGGCAGCAGCTCTTCTTCTCCGAGGCTGCAGATGTCTGCCACCACCTGACATGACATCCTCAGCCTCCGGAGACGCTGGTGTTCAGACAGGTCAAGGAAGCTCAGCCTCTGCCTGTAGACCCTGTTTCATGGGTAGTGCCTCCAACGAGCTCCCCCTCTCTGCTGGTCGCTCACTCTCTGCTGTGCAGCTACAGGTCTGTGGTAAGCTGCTTCGGGTGCTGGTACTGGTCAACTTGGTCCTCATCTGAGGTACAATCTAAAGTAGTATAAGCGGCACCTGTTCTGATGTGATAGAGCAAACCACTAAATTGTACAAAGTAACCTCTCAGCAAAAGCACTGTGAACAAACCCTTTCCCACAAGCAGGTAAGAAAGCAGCTGTGAGTGCTGAGTATTTATTGGCATATTTGCCCGAGATTGCTTCAGCCCCTCACATTGCCGCTGTGCACTCGCCTTGGTTTCACTGGCGAGTTTCAGGAAGCCCAGGAAACCTGTGGAGCCCACGTTAAACTGAAAACTGTGGGTCAATATCGCTCAAATTAAGCGATTAGCATATGGAAATAGACAACCCGCCTCTCCAAAGGGGGTTGCGCAAACGCAGCCGAATTCATGCAAAAGTCGGCGGGTTGGAGCCGGCTTCCCGACGCACTGTCAATTTTGCCCTTTTTAAATCCCACCTGCACCCAAACCTACGCACTTCTGCAGATTAAAATTCAGCCCTGTGATTCTGAAAATGCAAAATTTCAACTTACCAGACCAAAAAGACGGCTTTCCCTCTTAACCTTTAAAAAGCTTCTCAAAACCCATCTCTTTGACCAAGTTTTCAATCACACCTCCTAATCTCTCCCTGCCTGGCTCAGCATCCTTACACTCATCTGTGAAGTGCCTTGAACACTTTTTTATTAACAGCTTAATTTTAACTCCAAAGAAAACTATTCCAGAGCTTGTCCATAGAGTTCACAGTTTGTTAAGTGACTGAAGCATAAACTCATGTAGAATATTGGAACTAATAGCTGACATTCAGTCTCATCTGCTTGATCATTCTAGCCAGAGAGATTACTACCTTCCATGTGATTTTGTTAAATCAAGCTTACTTTACTTATCATTTGGCACCACTTGGGATTGGTCTTCAACTCACCCACCTCAGGGTGCTGCTCCTGATCTTTGTTGAACTCTTTAGGAAGTTACCAGCTGGCACAGTCATCAACTGATGTACGTTAAACCGAAGTTCCACGCATTGTAACTTTAAATGGCAGCCCTGAGATCTCCAAGTATCTGATTGCAGACAAAGTTAATGATATTGGAAATTAAACTGACTTGAGCTACATCAGTTGGTCTTCAATAGGCAATATTTAGTCTCAAAAGATTTTGTTGTGAGGTTTCAACCACCACCCCCTCAACCCTGGGAAATAGCAAAAATGTGGCAATAACTTTGCTAAAAAGGGTTTTGTGTGGTTTCTACTGTATTAATACTGCTAGCATTTACACTGTGGCAAATGTTACAATGACAACCAGAATTGTACTAGGTCCAAATGATACCAAGTTTATGTTCAGAGATATTACCGATGCAAATCAGAGCAATGTTTCGTCCTCCTGTTGCCAAATTTGTGGTGTATGTGCCTTTAAGAGCCCCCTGTGTACTGTAATGCCGTTAATGGCCACTCGGGCTATATAAGCCTGTATAGTGTCTTGTATCTGTTAGTTCACCTCCAGACTTTGTTCAGTAAACACCTGTGAAACCAACTCCTGCATTCCGTGTCTCCATTAACACACGGATACAACAGTGGCGACGAATTGGAAACAGACTTACCTGCAATTCGGCAGCACCTCAAGGAGATCAAAGAAAAACAAGAAAGAAAAAAAAAAAAAAACTGTGGTTTCACCAGCTAGCCGAGCTGGTGGCAGGTACTGCAATAATCCTTCCTGGGCGGCGGGCTGGGGCTCCATCGGCTGGCTCTGCAGCGGGGCCGAGCAGCGAAGGCGGAGGCAAACAGAGACAGAGGGGGGGAGCACTCGGGAGACGGCCGGCGCTGCAAAGCAGGTCGGCGTTCGAACCAAGCAGAGGGAGGGAAAAGTCCCAGAGAGTCCGGCGGGAACGAGTCTCCACCTATTGAAAAAAAAACTATGTAAATAAAAACCGCGGAGAACAGCGTTGTCAGCAGCAGCGGGAAAGCGCGGGAAGTGCCATTTTTTTTCTGCAGGGAAGAAAGGAAAGCACGGGAGGCGCCATTTTTTTTTCAGGATGCCTAAGGCTGGCAATATTAATGCTTTCGATAACGATATAGAGGATTGGACCACATATGTGGAAAGAGTGGAGGTGTATTGCACAGCAAATGAAATAGATGATGATAAAAAGGCATCAGTACTTCTAAATCTAATGGGCGCAAGGACATACGGGCTGTTACGAAACTTAATCACTCCAGCCAAACCAAAGGACAAGAATTTTAAGGAGATTGTTGATACCCTACAGGAGCACTTAAACCCAACACCGCTGCTGATAGCGGAAAGATTCAAATTCTTCAGGAGGAATCAGCACAAGAATGAAAGTAACGCTGATTACCTCACCGAATTAAGGAAGCTGTCAAAGCACTGCCAATTCGGGGCAGGACTGGCAGATTCTCTTCGAGACAAATTCGTCTGCGGTCTCCTAAGTGAAGGAACACAGAAAAGGCTACTTTCTGAGAAAGATTTGACACTGGACAAGGCTTTCAGTATGGCTGTATCATACGAAGCAGCCGCAAGAGGAGCTGCAGAGATACAGCAAAAGCCACAGGACTTCGGCACCCATGAAATGACACAGGGTTTCGAGAGATGTTATCGCTGCGGCAGATCCACCCATGACCAGAGGGACTGCTGGTTCAAGGACAAAGCATGCAGGCAATGCGGAAAGATTGGACACATTGCACGTGTATGCCGATCTGGACAAAAAAAATCCACGGACAGGAAAAAAATCAATAAGGAAAAGTACAGAAAGGTACAAATGATGACGGACAGTAGCTCCGAAGACTAGAAGAGCAAGTGTGACTCCGGAAACAAGAGACTAAGCTGTCTCAAATTACATAATGTAATTGCCAAAGAAGATTACCAGACCATTTGGGTTACCCTCACGAGAGTGGGGTCCCCAGTTAAAATGGAGCTAGATACAGGATCAGCTCTGACTGTCATAAGTCGACGGGATTACGAGCGGCTATTTCCGCATATACCTTTGAAAGACACATCCATTATCTTGAAAACATATACGGGGCAGAAAGTATACCCAAAAGGGAGAGTAAAGGTGCCTGTTGTATACAACGGCAAGGAAATACAGAAGTTGTATTTATACGTTCTGCAAGATGGTGGTCCACCGCTGTTGGGACGTGAATGGATCAGGAAGATACGTTTAGACTGGCACTCCATTCAGGCACTGACGGTGACCAGTAAGAAAAAAAATGATGATGATGTCATACCTGAACGATTAAAAGACATCTTGGCCAACGCCAAGGAAGTGTTTCAACAGGAACTAGGAACCTTGAAAGGCGTCACCGCCTCAATAAAAGTGGAAGATGCGGCAATTCCCAAGTTTTTTAAGGCAAGGCCGGTGCCATACGCAATTCGTCCAGCAGTCGAGGCAGAGCTAGAGAATTTGGAAAAAGCAGGCGTATTATCCAAGATAGATTGGAGCGAGTGGGCAACACCCATCGTCCCGGTCATGAAGAAAACGTTGAATAATGATAAATCTGAAGAACAGAGAAAAATTCGCATCTGTGGGGACTTCAAGGTGACTGTAAACCCGGTCCTTCACACGGTACAGTATCCTCTTCCGAGGATAGAAGATATTTTCGCCTCACTATCCGGAGGGAAACGTTTCACCAAAATTGACTTGGCACAGGCATATCTACAGATGAAGGTTGAAGAGGCCTCTAAAAAGTATCTCACGATAAATACAAACAAAGGCCTGTACCAGTACAATCGACTGCTTTTCGGAGTAGTATCAGCTCCAGCTATCTGGCAAAGAGCTATGGAGCAAGTCCTCCAAGGGATTCCGGGGACTCAATGCTACCTAGACGACATCCTTGTAACAGGAGAAAACGACAACGAGCACCTTGCCAATTTGGAGCAGGTGCTCACTAGGCTGAGAGAACGGGGCCTACAAGCAAATCGCCCCAAGTGCGAATTTTTCCAGAAACAAATATCATATTGTGGCCACATAATTAACGAGGAAGGGTTGCATAAGTCACCTGAAAAAATTGAAGCGGTCATAAAAGCCCCAGCACCTGAAAATGTCTCACAATTAAGGTCGTTCCTGGGATTGATAAATTACTATCATAAATTTTTACCGAACTTGTCAACTCTTCTGCACCCTCTTAACGAACTGCTACAAACGGGAGTAATTTGGAAATGGAGCGAAGACTGTAAACGTGCCTTCCATAAATGCAAAGGCTTGATCACGTCCAAGGAAGTTTTGGCTCATTACAACCCATCACTGCCAATCAGACTGGCGTGCGATGCATCCCCTTACGGCGTAGGAGCGGTATTATCGCATAGATTCCCTGATGGCTCGGAGCGGCCGATAGCTTTTGCGTCACGCTCATTGAACTCAGCTGAGCGTAACTATGCCCAGATCGACAGGGAAGCACTCAGCCTGGTATGGGGAGTGAAGAAATTCAACCATTACCTACACGGACAAAAATTTACCTTGTTGACTGACCATCAACCCCTCATCTCCATATTCAACCCTAAAAAGGGTGTTCCCATTATGACAGCGCAAAGGCTACAGAGGTGGTCCCTTTTCCTAGGGGCACACCAATATGACATAGAATACAAAGGATCAAAACAGCATGGGAATGCTGACGGTTTATCTCGCCTACCGTTGCCAACGGTAGAAGAGGCACCTACAGTGGACCCAGTGGAGATGTTCCACTCAACCATAGTAGAATGTCTACCAGTAACAAATTCTGCCACTGAAAAGGAAACGAGAAATGACCCGAGTCTACGATTTAACGGTGAAGGGATGGCCAGCACATGGCGAACCACTGTTGCCAGCATTCTCGCAAAGAAGAGAACAGCTGTCAGTGTGCCGAGGAACTTTGATGTGTGGATCCAGAGTGGTGATTCCACCCAAACTCCAGGATAAAGTGCTAAAGGAGCTTCACGAGGGGCATCTGGGTGGAGTGAAAATGAAGAACCTAGCCAGAGCATTTGTGTGGTGGCCAGGTATCGATGGAGACATCGAAGAAATGACCAAGAGCGGCCTAGGATGCCAGAAGGTCCAAAACGCCCCACCACAAGCCCCTCTACATCCATGGGAGTGGCCCTCATCTCCATGGCAAAGGGTACACATCGACTTTGCTGGTCCATTTATGGACTCAATGTTCTTAATCGCGGTTGATGCACACTCCAAGTGGCCGGAGGTAATAAAGATGTCCTCCACCACCACGGAAAAAACCTTCACAGTATTAAGGACCATATTTGCCAGGAATGGGCTGCCTGAACAGATCTGTTCTGATAATGGACCGCAATTTGTGTCCGAAGAATTCAGGAAGTTCTTAAAAAACAATGGGGTTAAGCACTACATGTCCGCCCCATACCATCCCGCCACCAATGGATTGGCTGAAAGGTTTGTCCAGACCTTCAAGGCCATAAAGGCCATGGGTAATGAAGACATAAATCTTCAGCATAAGGTAGATAACTTCTTGTTTGCATACAGGAATGCAACACATGTGGTTACAAACCAAACTCCCGCCATGATGTTCTTCAATAGAAGCCTAAGATGCCGGCTGGATTTGACCAAACCAAACATCAGAAGGGACGTGGAGAACCGGCAATTTCAAGGCATGAATGAAAGGCCAACTAGAACCTTCCAGATAGGTCAACAAGTTTTGGCCCGGGACTACCGTACCGAGAAATGGCAGCCTGGAACTATTTGCACACGACTAGGACTGCTGATGTATACCGTGGACATTGGAGAAAGCATAATAAGGCGCCATGCTGACCAGATCATAGAGTCACCCGAAAAGGGACAACCTACACCACAATTCTATACGCCTAATGATGAAGCAGAGATACCCATAGTATCTACCTCCGATCCGGTGATACTGGAACCAGATGAACCTGACACTGGCATTCAAGCCGAATCGACCTTGCCAAAAGAACCTACTACACCACCAAAAACTACTACACCACCGAGGCGTTATCCGGACCGAGTCAGGAAGCCTCCAGAGAGACTGACTTATAATTGATTAACTGCAGCAAATGTGTAGATTATTGTTCTTGTAATATGTTGATTAATGATTACTTAAAATGTTATGTACTGGTTGTCTAAAAGGGGAGGAATTGTGGTGTATGTGCCTTTAAGAGCCCCCTGTGTACTGTAATGCCGGTAATGGCCACTCGTGCTATATAAGCCTGTATAGTGTCTTGTATCTGTTAGTTCACCTCCAGACTTTGTTCAGTAAACACCTGTGAAACCAACTCCTGCATTCCGTGTCTCCATTAACACACGGATACAACAAAATTGTCCCGTGTGGCTGGCTTTTCTGCTGTGACCCAACAAAAGTGGGCTTTGTTTATTCAGAATTGGCTTGGTTCAATGCGCTTAGTGGCAAATGGGAGCCAAATTATTCAAATTTACTGACTGAAATAACTGGTGCAAAAGCTATTAACTGATTCATTATATTTTACAATAGTTATCCAATTTACAATTGGATTCAACCCTCTTCCTTCATTTTCAACTGCTCCCCCCAATCCGACAAGGAAGAGAAGTTATAATTGGGCTTTCTGATGTAAATGTCAGCCATGCCCCTTGTGGGCTTTTGGGAAAAAGACACAGACAGAAAGAGGGAAACGCAAACGGGGTGACACAGACTCGCATCACCTGTTCAGGAGGGTGCTTCTGGAAACTAATAAACCAGTATTTTGGGCAGATCTTAAGAGACAGAACTACCAGATAGTCTTGATGGCATTTCAGAGGCCAGGAAGATATACCTGGCCTGTTTAACATATGGCTGTGTTGCAAAGCTGAACTCTACAGGCCTTCTCAATAATTAACAGATAAATGTGCTAACTTGGCACAGCAACTTTACAATGACCAGTCTAGGGGCTATTCCAGAGTTACACAGTGAGAGCTGAGCCAGAAGAGAAAGCTCCCAGAATTGATCCTGTGACTTCAGCCATGGTGACAGTAGGGGTACTACAACTGGAACACCGCTGGGAGGAGGAAAAGGCCAATGACTCCTGATCGCTGTCCAGTGAGATCTGCTGGAAGTGTGCGTATGCGAGTACCAACGAGCTTGCATGCTTTTATACCAGATATGAAGAGGATCAGAATTGGCTGTGATACTTCTGCTGTCGAATAGCTCACTAACACTCATGGTCAAGCCCAACACAGACTCGCATGGGCACAGCACCAGAAACTACTGTCATCTGTGCAGCTGGAATCTAGCAAGGAGTCAACACCTCCAGAAGGAAAGAATGTGGCCATGGAAATAAATGAGAGAAAATAAAGAGCAGCCTAGAAATCAAATGAACAACCAAGAAGCTACACGAACGTCTGGAAGCCTATATCAGATATACCAATTAAAATCTGATTTAATACGGGCACAGACCAGTCTAATACCTTGCAATTAGGAGGGGGGGTGGAAGGCACAGTGAGACAAGATTACCTGTAAGGGAAGATACATAAGAATTAGATGAAATAAGAGAAAAGGGTAGAAAAAGAGGGTGCAGTATCATGAATAGTTTAAAATACAAGCACTGATGTTTCATTTACGACTTTGATCTAACTGACGTACAGTTCAATATTTTTGTGATGCAGTGTGCATCTGTTTGTTCTACATTTCAATAAAATACCAAGTATCAAAATAGTGGGATCCTGGTGCCAGTATACCTCCAATTGGTTATTAGTCAAACCTTTTCCTTAGCATAATCTCCTGAGTTACAGAGTTTGTTTAAAAAAAGTTTAACAATTGATTCAGTGCTGCATAATTCTAGACACACAGGTACCAGGTTTATACATGGTGCCAGAAATTCAAGACCAGTTCAGATGCTGTCCAGGAGACAATTATATCGTCAAGCCAGATGGCCAGAAACTCACCGACACGCCAAATTTCTATATATTCCTTCCAGAGGTCTTTGCATCACTACAAAGTGGTTTCTGCTTCACAGCACCACAAAAACAGTCACTTTATACAAGCTCAGAGTCATATCCCCTATATGATTTTGCGATACAGTGGTTAAGTGTCCCTCACAGAGACGGTCTCATTCCCCTTAGGTGTGACACCACATGGAGGACACATCACAGCATGTTGTTGAACCTCCTGGGCACTTTATATACTTGATGCAGAGTCTCTTAACATCAAGAAAGTGAATGAATGCTTCCATTCACACTCTGAAACCTTCAGAAATGTGCATGTGTGCAGTGTTCTTTCCTGACATTAGGGTGTGATCAGCAGCCAGGTATTAGAACAAGCATCTTATGGCTCTGAATCAGGCTTAAGATTGGTAGCACAGGGTAACCAAAGCCTTTGTTCTAAATACTGCAGCACTATCTAGTAACATGCTGATTAGATCTGGCCAATACAAGTCATGTTCTTTGAAGTTAAGCACTGTTGGCACAAATCAAAACACATTGCTAATGATCAGAAAACCAGAGAGACAAATTCAGTCATTAGGGAAGAGTACAGATTCAGCAATGATCAGTTTGTAGTGGCTAGGGCCTAGAAATTGGGTTGGGGCGCCAAAGTGGTGCAAACGTCGCCTGAGCGCAGGATTTAGCGCAGCGATCGGAGTAATACCGATCGCCAGAAATTCAGTTTCAGTGCCGCTCGAGGGACACGGGGCGAGGCTCGAGGCGCTCCGCGTCCCTCTTAGGGCGCTGAAACTGATTATCGCAGCGCAACGTGCCGCAGCGCCACACGCTGCGGCACGGCACGCTGCGGTACTGCAGGCCTTCCTCCCACTGTTAAGGGGGAGGTGCCTGCAACAGCGCGATCCCCGCTCGCAAGTGCCGGCAAATGAGCCCGGCACCAAGGAGAAGTGCCGGGCTCTCGGGAAACAGCCGGCAATGCCGCGGGGAGGGGGTTAGGAGGCCGGGGACGGAGGTGCTGGCAGGCGGCCGCCGAAAAAGCGGCCGCCCCGCACCTCCACCTTAACTTGCGCCGCTGCCGGCACAGTAAGGCCCCGTGAACCAGGCGCGGGTAGTGAACGGCGCAACTGTGGCGTTCGCTACCAAATACCGCGAACGGGGCACGAATGGGGCGCTGTGCACACCGATGACATCATCGGTGGCGGCGCAGCGCAAATGCCTAACGCCACCATTAGCGCCCCTACTGAATATCGCGGGAGACGCAGCCAGTGGCGCTACAGCCACTGACTGCCTCTTTAGGCGCTAACAGGTGGCGCTACTCACCCAATTTCTCCCCCTTAGTCTTTACGGCGCTGGCATGACTGCTGCCTAAAGAATAATCCTGCCTTCTGCCCGGCGAGTACATCACACGGTTGTGTGATTTGGGCACCAGTTAGGTAAGTTTAACTTTTAGTTGAAATCTCCAGCAGGGTATTCTTTTTAACCTGAAAAATATTTCTCTAAATGGTCAATCCTCCAGAGAGATGATAAAAATTACCTGCTTAGTCAGGGCAATAAAAGCCCGAGAAAGTTTCTGGTAATATCCTTCAACAGTTGCAGTCCCGTATTGCTGGCTGGTATTCCAACAGCAGACCATAAAATGCAGCTGTGGGGTGCTCACAAGGCCGTAGTCTACAACAGAGATAATCAGGTAACTTAATATTAACAGTTCAGCCACATGATCCCCGAGATTTCACCACAACACCAGAGGTCCCTGCCGAGTGAAATTAAACAGAGTACAATCTGATCCAAGTTGCTTGTTAGAATGGACATTAAAACACAATGGCCCGGAATTTGCGATCCATGATAACGATGAACTGCCAGCGTTTGCTGTCATTTCGCCTTTGAAGCTGACCACAACTTAAGGATTTAGTGCACACGCAGCCGAACACGGGAATCCTGCCGTTGCAGCCTGTCATTCACCGCCCCTTCACAGGCTGCGCTGTGCCCCCCCCCTCCACCGCACCCCCCCCCGCCCTTCAGCTCTTCCGCGGTAATTACACTGTTAAATACCCCATTAAAAATTAGACCCAAAGGGATTCGGTGTAACTGGGGTTTTAACAGCGTATTGACTGCTAAACAAAGATTATGGCCCTGAAAAACTAATTTTAATTTTGTGCAGTGTCAAATTTATCCACTTTAATAAAAATAAAAAATTTTAAGAAACTTTAAAAGAAATGTTACAGCAGCTCTTCACTGGGAATCCCTATTAACTTCCGTTGATTTCAATTGCACGTCAGAAAACCCGAAATCCTCACTCGAGAGATGGCAAGATCTTTGTGTGAAGCTTACTTCGGGGCCAACGCCTTCGCTGTACCGCTGACCGCAAATCCAGGCCGTTAGCAATATTCAGATAAAGCTTTTGAAAAGAGTGATTTGATTGGCTGAACCTCAAATGACAGCAGCTAGACCTGGTTGGGATACCCTCATCAAATTCTGACACATGTCAGGGTATCAAACACCTCCTTTAGTGTGTCAACATTGTGAGCCATCCACAAGTGTCTGCACCTTTTAATTAAGTCACTGTCCAGGATCAAAACCTAAACACAAGTTCAACATCCCAATCAACATACAAGCGTATACAATAGTCTTCATGTTCTGACACAATTAAATGCAGATTACAAGATCATTTTCAGAAGATACAGCTGTTAGCCTAACTTTGGCACATACCTTGGTAAGTTCCTCCTAAGGCACTCACGCCATCAATAACAGCCTGGGCAAGCTTTAGGCTACTGGGCCTGAAGGTGAAAGACATACAGAGCACAAAATTACAGGACCAAAACATCCACACACATACACACACACAAACAGAAATGTTGTTTGTTATACAGGTAAATGGTATTCATAACACCCAGCGGGACCATGTGTTGTGTGCGTGTGCTGACCATTTAAAGCTTCTTAGAGCTCACCTCATGATTAAGTTGCACAATCAGCCGTAAAATGTAAATTAATTGTTCACAGAATAATGCATTGTCAGAGGTGAATTCATTACAAGTCCAACCCAGGGTCGGATTCTTCAGTCATACAAACTCAAAGCCAAAAAAATAGCACAGTTCATGCAGGTACATAATTCACACTCTGACCGTATGTTACTTTACAATACATGGAGGTTACTTTGCTTCAGTTCAACAAATACCGCTCCATAATTGGATCAGCACACAATGAGACAGCCACTAGCAAAGTCACAACTACATCTACACATGCTAACATAGCATTCACAGAAATCACAGAAACCCCACAGTGCAGATAGAGGCCATTTCGGCCCATCGAGCCTGCACCCACACATATCCCACCCGATCCCCGTAACCCCTACACCAACACATATCCCACCCTATCCCCGTAACCCCACGTATTTAATCCCCCTAACACTAAGGGTCAATTTATCATAGCCAATCAACCTAACCCGCACATCTTTGGACTTCAGTTTAGACAATTAACCAGGCAATCTGCATCCTTATCTCAAAATACGTGAATTGTTTTCACACCTGTCGGCAGTGCATTGCACTGCTTGGCCCTCGTATGTCCATGTTTTTCTTTATTACCAATAATTTGTACACTTGTACCCTCAACTCACTTCAATGTGCCCAGGTTTAAGTTTTGGGAAATAGTGCTTTAAGCTTTAAATAAAACAAAATCAACAGGCTGGAACATGTTAAAAGGCTGGAAACAAAGGAGCTGCTTCATCTGACTATCCGTTCTAATAATGGAGTAGATTGTAAAAGGTGTGCTGCACTGCGGGACTTTCTGCTGACAGCAGGTGTCATGGCAAATGCACAGAATGCTGTCATTAAACCATGCAATTTGAGTGGGAGTGTTTTTATTACACTGCACATTACAGGGACCAGCAAATCTCTCACCCACTGTAAGTCAGATATAGATATTATTAAAGAGTATGTTGCAATTAATGGACCAACGATGAGGAGTTCAGGTGATGTCACTGAGCGCAAGAACAAGGGCGAAAGACTTCAGCTTACAGAATTTTTCTTTAAAAATTTACCAAATATTGAGGAAAAAATCATTTATTTTATATATTATTACAACAGTGACTATACCTCAAATGTACTGCACTGGCTGTGAAGCACTGTGGGATGTCCCAAGGTCATGAGAGGCGCTATAGAAAAGCAAGTCCTTTTCTTTAAAGAATTGAAATAAATACTTTGTTTATTTGAAAGGATATACAGTACATGGTATGAACAGTCCTGTATTCTGCCATCTGATCTCATGATATTGGGGAGAATTTACATTGAAAGGAGTCTCATACACTACTTTAAAAAAAACTAATAGGGAAAGCAAGGGTTTAAAATCAGCAGGAAACTGAGGCTTTTAATACATATTGAATACGCTAAAAACCTGGAGACAGGTACTAGAGAAAAATCCAACCTTCAAAACTAAAGACTGAAATTACTTTAAAAAGTTAGCCTTTTTTTAACTACTTTATATGAAAATATCTCCACTTCGGTCAGCCTTTAAAATGTATAAATAGACTTCCTAGAATTAGTGTTTGACACTAAAATCACACACTGCTTAATGGTCCAAAATACAGCTATATAGAGAGAGACTTGGCTACCTTCTCCATCTGCACAGGCTGGCCCAGAACTTCAGGTCTCCACGGGTGAGTACGCACGGGGTACTCACCTGTAGGCCCAATGGAAGTGCCGGTTTCCTGCATGCGTGGGAAACCGGCACTTCCGTTCCCCTGAACGAAGGGATTCAGAGTTCGAACGCGTGCGCAGGAGAGGCAGCGCGTGCGCATCGAACTTATGTTTTTTTTGCAGGTTTTCCCGGGAGGGTAAATCTCCAGAAGTTACACATTTAAAAAGCAGTCGCAAGGCCTGCTTTTTACAAGGTAAGTGGTGAATTAATTAAAATTAAAACATTTTTCCCACAGGTTTATTATTTTTAAATACTCTAAAGAAAGGTAAGTTTATTTTTTTTAAATACTCTAAAGAAAGGTAAGTTTATTTTTAGCCCCGTTAGAAAATAAAATTAATTTTTTCAAAAATTTAAATTATTGTTTAAAATAGTTATTTCATGTAATTTATAGTTTATTTAAAAAATGTGATTAAAAAAAAATTATTTGAAGATTTTGTGATGTTTTGGGGCTCGTAGTATTTATAGGTTTGACAGCACTTCCTGTCAAACTTATGAATACATAGATACATAGATACATAGAAGATAGGAGCAGGAGTAGGCCATTCGGCCCTTCGTGCCTGCTCCGCCATTCGATGAGATCATGGCTGATCCTTTAATTCAGTATCCCGTCCCCGCCTTCTCTCCGTAACCCTTAACCCCTTTTGCCCGTAGAAATATATCTAATTCCCTCTTAAATATATTTAATGAGCTGGCGTACACTGCCCTCTGTGGCAATGAGTTCCACAGGTTCACCACTCTCTGAGTGAAGAAATTCCCCCTCATCTCTGTCCTAAATGGTTTAGCCCTTATCCTTAAATTATGTCCTCTAGTTCTGTTTTCACCCGCCAAGGGAAACATTCCTTCTGCATCCAGTCTGTCTAGACCTGTCAGAATTTTATACACTTCTATGAGGTCCCCTCTCAATCTTCTAAACTCCAGTGTGTACATCCCTAAACTACATAGTCTCTCCTCATAGGTCATTCCCGCCATTCCTGGTATCAGCCTGGTGAATCGCCGCTGCACCCCCTCCATGGCAAGAACATCCTTCCTCAGATGAGGCGACCAAAACTGTACACATTCCCTGCTCCGATTGGCTCCCCATGGCCCACGTGATCCCAGGGGACGCATCGAACTAACTGCGCCCCTGGGATACGCAAGCACTGCACGCCGGCAGTTGGAGCAGGCCCAGGATCGGAATCCCACGCGGGCCCACAGCACAACGGCCGGCGCGCAAGGTAAGTGCAGGTCGGGGGCTTGCACCCGTGGTAAGCCCCCGACCCGAATTTCTGGGCCATTACATTTAGTTAATCGGTGGCTGGGGGGGGGGGCAATTGCTTTCACTGGCATGTGTGACTGGCATGTTTCAGTGAATGCAGAGCTATAGCTATTAACATACCACATGCCATATCAACTTGTCAGGATTCTCTAACCACCCCCCCCCCCTTTCTCCTGAAAGTAAGGTACAGTTACACAGATATCGGGAGACCTCCAATATTCCATCTAAGCAGCCATCCCTCATATGTTAGCTTACACGATAAGCACTGGCAAACCAGCCAAAGAGAGCACCAGAACAAACCCCAATCCCGTCCTCATCCAACATCAACACAAGCAGGGTTTTCCAGAAAAAGTAATGACCCCATTCTTGATCAACGCCAACTGATTTCCCCACCTGGGGTCCTGCTACCCCATCAGTATAGAACATGGGACCTTCTATATCTTTTAGGGATCAGTCCCACACCCATTTACCCACAATTTGGGGGAAAAGCTCATGATTACAGTTACATTGAATTGGTATCAGTAGCACTATTGATATAGAAAGACATCAGAAAGCCAACGGGTGAGACTGAATTGGATAAAGTTTAACATCTATTAAATGTACTGGACTATCCTATTCCGTGGCCCCTCAGTGACAACTTTTATTTGTGATTATGAATATTTTAACAAATTGAATCATTGGTGAGAAAAAGTTATTCAGCACATCCACCTCATTCCTGTGTTTCAACTTAGCCTGGCATCCAAAGGCATCTTGAATTCCCCGGTCTTTGATTCTACTAGCTTACCTGCTTATTCCAAATATTTATCACTAGTTGAGTAAAGATATTTTTTTCAAGGCATGCTTTAAATGTTGTATTTCACCAATTTAAACTTACATTCTCTTGTTTTACTGATCTGGCTGTCCTTAAAGTGATATTCTGGGTTCACCTTCTGTGCCCACTTAATATCTTTAAGATTATGAAAGGGTTTGATAAGGCAGACAGATAAACTGTTTCCACTTGTAAGGGAGTCCAAAGACTAGGGGCCATAAATATATGGGGAATTATGGAGGAAATGTCTTTATCCAGAGAGTGGTGAGAATGTGGAACTCGCTACCATAGGGAGTAGGTGAGGAGAATAGCATTGATGCATTTAAGGGAAAGTTAGATAAACACATTCAGGAGAAAGGAATAGTTAATAGGAATAGAAATAAGAAAGGTTAGAAGGGAGTGGGGAGGAAGCTCGTGTGGAGCATAAACATCAGGATGGATCACAATTCAGCCAAATGGCCTGTTTCTATGCTGTACATTCTATGCAATTCTATGTCACATCTTAAGCTTCATTCTAGACTGTATAGCTTAGGATTCGCTAATCTTTCCCAGTAGCTTTTACACAAGATAATTCTTATCACTCTTTACTGTCCCTTTTCCAGTACATGTATGTGTCCTTTTTAATTATGGTAAGCAAAATTACACACTGTATTCAAAATGAAGGGTTTGTGTAGAATAAATAAAGAGAAACTGTTTCTAAGGGTCGATAACGAGCGGACACAGATTTAAGGTGATTGGCAAAAGAACCAGAGGCAACATGAGGAGAAACCTTTTTATACAACGAGTGGTTAGGATTTGGAATGCACTGCCTGATAGGGTGGAGGCAGATTCAATCATAACCTTCAAAAGAGAATTGGATAAATATTTGAAGGAGAAAAAATTGCAGGGATATGGGGAAAGAGCGGGGGGAGTGGGATTAACTGGCTTGCTCTTCGAAAGAGCCGGCGCAGCCTCGATGGGCTGAATGGCCTCCTTCTGTTCTGTACTATTCTATGATTCCCAAGGCCCTTTCAAATTTTCCCTGTGCTAAACCTAGTCCCTTCAAGGAATATGAAAGGAAATAGTAAAGTATTCTACAGACACATAAATAACAAAATAAAAACCAGGATAGGGATAGGGCGACTAAAGGATGCACAAGATAAACTCACAGGTAATGAGAGTGGAATGGCAGAAATATTAAATAGTTACTTTGCCTCAGTATTTACCAGGGAGACTAACAAGGTGGGCATGACATTAGAAGAGAACAAAAATGACACGAGGACATTTAAGATAGAAAGGGGGGAGATAGTTGATAAACTAATCAAACTTGAGAGGATAAAACCCCTGGTCCAGTTGGATTGCATCCACGCATATTAAAAGGAATTAGGGAAGAGATAGCAAAGGCGCTATTACACATATATAAAAATTTATTAGAAATGGCAATAATGCCAGAGGACTGGGGGATAAGTAATGTGATTCCGATATTTAAAAAGAACAAGTCCAGGGAACTATAGACCAGTTAGCTTAATATTGGTGGTAGGAAAGATAATGGAATCTTTACTCAAAGATGTTACAGAAAAACATCTGGAAACTGAAAATCTAAGAGTAGTTATCACAGATGCTTGACCAACCTTATTGAATTCTTTGAAGTAAGAGAAAGAGTGGACAACGATAATGCTGTAGATGCAATATATTTGGATTTTCAAAAGGCCTTCAATAAGGTACCGCATAATAGAATCATGACTACGGTCTGAGCATGTGGAGTTGGGGGACAGGTAGCAGAATGGAGAGCAAGCTGGCTACAAAACAGAAAAGAGAGAGAAAAGGGTAGCTACTCAGACTGGCAAAAGGTGGGAAGTGGTTTTCCACAGAGATCGGTGCTAGGACCACTGCTTTTCACAATTTACATTAACGATTTGGGCTCTGCAATCAGAAGTACAATTTCAAAAGTTGTAGACAACACCATTGGCTGACAAATTGGAAGAATGCCACAAAATACAAGACAACTTTAATAGACTTGCAGAATGGGCGTGTAATTGGCAAATTAATTTCAATATAGGTAAGTGTGTGTGGTGCATTTGGTAGGAAGAATAAAGAGGTTACATACTCCTCGGAGAATAAGAGTCTAACTGGGGTAGAGGAGCAAAGGGATCTAGGGGTACAGATTCACAAATCAATAACATTGCGACACAGGTGAATAAGCCCATGACAAAACAAACAAAGCACTGGGGTTCATTGCAAGAGGGATAGAATTGAAAAGCAGAGAAGTTGTGTTAAACTTGTTTAGAACATTGGTTAGACCACTGTGCCGTGCAGAGCTCTGGTCTCCATATTATAAAAAGGATCAAGTGCCAAGGGATCGTTTACATCCACCTGAGAGAGCAGACGGGGCCTCGGTTTAACATCTCATCCGAAAGACGGCATCTCCGACAGTGCAGCACTCCCTCAGCACTGCACTGGAGTGTCAGCCTAGCTTTATGTGTTCAAGTCCCTGAACCCACAACCTTCTGACTCAGAGGCAAGTGTGCTACCAACTGAGCCACGGCTGACAATGTAGAGGCACCGGTAAAGAGGTTCAACAGGGTAGACAAAGAAAATGTTTCCACTTGTGGGGGAGTCCAAAACTAGAGGTCATAAACATAAGATAGTCACTAATAAATCCAATAAGTAATTCAGGAGCAACTTCTTTACCCAGAAAGTGGTAATAATGTGAACCCGCTACCACAGGGAGTAGTTGAGGTGAATAGCACAAATGCATTTAAGAGGAAGCTAGATAAACACATGAGGGAGACAGGAATAGAAGGATATGCTGATGGGGTCAGATGAAGAGGGGGCGGAGGAGGCTTGTGGGGACCAGAAACACCGGCACAGACCTGTTGGGCTGAATGGCCTGTTTTTGTGCCATAGACTCAATGTAACTCAATATGTACTTATGTTGCCATATGCAATATTTGAAGTTGTCAGTATTGCATTTTATTTTCTATTAACCCGCCCACAAATCCAAATCGTTGTGCAAAACCATAACTGTATTTCTTGTTCCCACTGCACTCACTATTCTAGTCCCGCCTGCAAAAGTCAAGGAGATTTGGCAAGCTGGACCTTCCTTTCCTAGATCCACGCTATTACTTATTAAGCTGTTACATAAAGTTGTCCACTATTTACATAAACAATTTCGACTCAGGAATCGGAAGTACAATTTCAAAATTTGCGCATAATGGGCACTTTACACACATTATGTTGGAAAGTCCTTTGATCCCTGCCTATCTGTGAACAGAGGGAGATAAAGAAAGAGAAACAGGGACACAAGGAGGCTCTAAGAAACAGGAAGCGTGCATAGGCAATCGAGTTTGTTAATGGGAAAGCTGCAAGGGTTCTTCCTGAGGCAAAAAGGTTAGAAATGCTGGAGAATAGTTAGAAGCCATCTTGTTTAAATCAGGTAAGGCAATCGACTGAGAATGGGCTAGCGTGGCATGTTCTTTATTTGGACTTATTATGCAATGGAATGAAGACTGGTCATAATGGCTATTCTGTATGTTCACTTAACGATGAGATTAAGTAGCTCAATGATTCACACCTGGCTGCATCTCACCAAGTGTTTGCTCAGTCTGCCTTTCCAAGGATTGAAGAAGTACATGTTTGAATATCTGGTTCAGGTCACAGGGATTACTATTGTTAATATTTTGAATTTGGTAAACTCCCTGTTTCAGTGGTGAAATAGGACAACACTATGAATTAAATATTTAAATTCTAATTCAGGGAATTTTCAAGGGGATGAGCAGCCACCACGACGAAGTAACGGGAAGCTCACATAAATAGCCATTATTAAAGTCCCTTTCTTGCTTAAGATCTTGTAATAATCCGGTTTCTTAAAAAAAGTTACTCTACAATTCCAGCAATATCTATATCACAGAACTATAACCCATACCGTGTGTCTCTGCCAAGAAATACCCGAGCCACTTCCTGCAGGCTCACAGACTCTTTCTGAACGATATTGGTTAAGACAGATTTCAGACCCTGTTCTTCTGCATTTGCTAAGTGTGTGGCATATGCTTCCCATGCAGGTGCAAGCATCTCTCCTCGAGGATCAACCAATTTCACTCCATTGTCTTCCTGTAATGGAAAGCAAACATTTATGATAGCGCCGTACAAGCTAGGACTCTAGGTGCTCTGTAGAGATGCTGACTAAAACTGCTCTACACCTTTGCAGACTATCTTTCTCATTTCCTGAACCAATGCGGTCACTTGGCTGACTATGAGAACTGGGCCCATTGCTGCAGTCAACAGCGCACAAATGGGTGACATACACCTGCTGCTCGTTCAAAATCACATTTTTACTACGTGAGAGACATAGTCCTGCTTCAATACAAACTCACTTTCTCACTAATCAAAGTAGAGCGTACCCATACAGTAAAACCACTTTGCAACCATTACAGCAGTAATACAGTTTCATTCTCCCCGAGCAGTAGGTGCAAACTTGATCCCATTAGTGGGAAACTGATTCTCTCTAACCCGTAGGGAGACACGAGAAACGTAAACAAAAGAAATATAATAAGTTCTAACTTTGAATCCAAGTCTGTGATGAGTTAAGAGTCATATAGTTATACAGCACAGATAGAGGCCCTTCGGCCCATCGTGTCCGCGCCGGCCATCAAGCCCCGTCTATTCTAATCCCATTTTCCAGCACTTGGTCCGTAACCTTGAATGCTATGGCATTTCAAGTGCTCATCTACAGTAAATGCTTCTTGAATGTTGTGCGGGTTCCTGCCTCTACCACCCTTTCAGGCAGTGAGTTCCAGATTCCAACCACCCTCTGGGTGAAAAAGTTTTTCCTCAAATCCCCTCTAAACCTCCTGCCCCTTACCTTGAAACTATGCCCCCTGGTTATTGACCCCTCTACTAAGGGGAAAAGTTCCTTTCTATGGACCCTATCCATGCCCCTCATAGTTTTGTACACCTCAATCAGGTCCCCCCTCAGCCTTCTCTGCTCTAAGGAAAACAACCCCAGCCTGTCCAGTCTCTCTTCATAGCTGAAGCGCTCCAGCCCAGGTAACGTCCTGGTGAATCTCCTCTGCACCCTCTCCATTGCAATCACATCCTTCCTATAGTGTGGCGACCAGAACTGTACACAGTATTCCAGCTGTGGCCTAACTAGCATTTTGTACAGCTCCACCATAACCTCCCTGCTCTTATATTCTATGCCTCGGCTAATGAAAGCAAGTATCCCATATGCCTTTTTAACCACCTTATCTACCTGTCCTGCTGCCTTCAGGGATCTATGTACATGCACACCAAGGTTTCTCTGATCCTCTGTCCTTCCTAGGGTCCTACATTCATTGTGTATTCCCTTGCCTTGTTAGTCCTCCCAAAATGCATCACCTCACACTTTTCAGGGTTAAATTCCATTTGCCACTGTTCTGCCCATCTAACCAACCCGTCTATATCGTCCTGTAGCCTGAGGTTTCCCTCCTAGCTATTTACCACTCTACCAATTTTCGTGTCATCTGCGAACTTACTGATCATACCTCCTACATTCATATCTAAATCATTAATGTAGACTACAAACCGGCAGGACAGACCCACCAGAGGTGGTGGCACCGTGGTATACAGTCGGGAGGGAGTAGCCCTGGGAGTCAAGATTGACTCAGGACCCCATGAGGTCTCATGGCATCAAGTCAAACATGGGCAAGGAAACCTCCTGCTAATTACCACCTACCGCCCCCCCTCGGCTGATGAATCAGTACTCCTTCATGTTGAACACCAATTGGAAGAAGCACTGAGAGTAGCAAGGGCACAAAATGTCCTCTGGGTGGGGGACTTCAATGTCCATCACCAAGAGTGGCTCGGTAGCACCACAACTGACCGAGCTGGCCAAGTCCTAAAGGACATAGCTGCCAGACTGGGTCTGCGACAGGTGGTGAGGGAACCAACAAGAGGGAAAAACCTACTTGATCTCGTCCTCACCAATCTACCTGTTGCAGATGCATCTGTCCATGACAGCATTGGTGGAAGTGACCACCACACAGTCCTTGTGGAGACGAAGTCCCGTCTTCATGTTGAGGATACCCTCCACCGTGTTGTGTGGCACTACCACCGTGCTAAATGGGACAGATTTCGAACAGATCTGGCAACTCAAAACTGGGCATCCATGAGGCGCTGTGGGCCATCAGCAGCAGCAGAATTGTATTCAACCACAATCTGTAACCTCATGGCCCGGCATATCCCTCACTCTACCATTACCATCAAGCCGGGAGATCAACCCTGGTTTAACGAAGAGTGCAGGAGAGCATGCCGGGAACAGCACCAGGCATACCGAAAAATGAGGTGTCAACCTGGTGAGGCTACAACACAGGACTACTTGCATGCCAAACAATGGAAGCAACATGCGATAGACAGAGCTAAGCGATCTCACAACCATCGGATCAAATCAAAGCTCTGCAGTCCTGCCACATCCAGTCGTGAGTGGTGGTGGACAATTAAACAGTTAACAGGAGGAGGAGGCTCCAAAAATATCCCCATCCTCAATGATGGTGGAGCCCAGCACGTGAGTGCAAAAGACAAGGCTGAAGCATTTGCAACTATCTTCAGCCAGAAGTGCCGAGTGGATGATCCATCTCGGCCTCCTCCTGAGGTCCCCAGCATCACAGATGCCAGTCTTCAGCCCATTCAATTCACTCCACGTGATGTCAAGAAACGGCTGAAGACACTGGATACTGCAAAGGCTATGGGCCCTGAAAACATTCCGGCAATAGTACTGAAGACTTGTGCTCCAGAACTAGCTGCGCCCCTAGCCAAGCTGTTCCAGTACAGCTATAACATTGGCATCTACCCGGCAATGTGGAAAATTGCCCAAGTATGTCCTGTCTAATCCGACTCGGCCAATTACTGTCCCATCAGTCTACTGTCAATCATCAGCAAAGTGATGGAAGGTGTCGTTGACAGTGCTATCAAGTGGCACTTACTCAGCAATAACCTGCTAACTGACGCCCAGTTTGGGTTCCGCCGGGGCCACTCAGCTCCTGACCTCATTACAGCCTTGGTCCAAACATGGACAAAAGAGCTGAACTCAAGAGGTGAGGTGAGAGTGACTGCCCTTGACATCAAGGCAGCATTTGATCGAGTGTGGCATCAAGGAGCCCTAGCAAAACTGAAGTCAATGGGAAAACTCTCCATTGGTTGGAATCATACCTAGCACAAAGGAAGTTGGCTGTGGTTGTTGGAGGTCATTCATCTCAATCACATGACATCACTGCAGGAGTTCCTCAGGGCAGTGTCCTAGGCCCAACCATCTTCAGCTGTTTCATCAATGACCTTCCCTCCATCATAAGGTCAGGAGTGGGGATGTTCGCTGATGATTGCACACTGTTCAGCAACATTCGAGACTCGTCAGATACTGACGCAGTCCGTGTCCATATGCAGCAAGACCTGGACAACATTCAGACTTGGGCTGACAAGTGGCAAGTAACATTCGCACCACACAAGTGCCAGGCAATGACCATCTCCAACAAGCGAGACTCTAACCATCTCCCCTTGACATTCAATGGCATTACCATCGCTGAATCCCCCACTATCAACATCCTGGGGGGTTACCATTGATCAGAAACTGAACTGGACCAGCCATATAAATACTGTGGCTACAAGAGCAGGCCAGAGGCTGGGAATTCTGCGGCGAGTGTCTCACCTCCTGACTCCCCAAAGCCTTTCCACCATCTACAAGGCACAAGTCAGGAGTGTGATGGAATACTCTCCACTTGCCTAGATGAGTGCAGCTCCAACAACACTCAAGAAGCTCGACACCATTCAGGATAAAGCAGCCCACTTGATTGGCACTCCATCCACCACCTTCAACATTCACTCCCTCCACCACCGGCGCACTGTGGCTGCAGTGTGTACCATCTACAAGATGCACTGCAGCAACTCGCCAAAGCTCCTTCAACAGCACCTTCCAAACCCGCGACAAGGGCAGCAGACGCATGGGAACATCACCACCTACAAGTTCCCCTCCAAGCCACACACCATCCTGACTTGGACCTGTATCGCCGTTCCTTCACTGTCGCTGGGCCAAAATCCTGGAACTCCCTTCCTAACAGCATTGTGGGTGTACCTACACCATATGGACTGCAGCGGTTCAAGGCGGCGGCTCACCACCATCTTCTCAAGGGCAATTAGGGATGGGCACTAAATGCAGGCCTAGCCAGCGACGCCCACATCACATCAATGAATACATTTTTTTTTTTTTTTTTTTTAAAAAGGACATCGATCCCTGCAGTACACCACTGGACACAGGCCTCCAGTCACTTGATCTCAGCTGGGCTGCCGGTGGGATGCTACATTTGGCCTACTGCCTCTGGGCCAGGGAAAGGAAAGCGGACCAGGGTTTCCACACTCGATTTGCTATTCAGCGATTGCCGCTAAAAGTGCATCTATATCGACATACACAGAAGCAATAGTCCCCATGCAGTTCAATAACCTGACAACACTCACTGGAAAGGCACTGGAGGGCACTTGGCATTTTAAGTCAAAAGCAAGTTAACACTTTCAATGGAGGAGATAAAGAAGAGTAAAAGAGAAACTAAGCAAGTACTCAAATGCTCGATGGAGGCTTTCACCGTTGTGTTTTACTGGAATTCTAGTGGCAAATTAGATTAAAAGAGGCTTATAATGTTGCCAGAAAGAGTAGTAAGCCTGAGAGATCAAAAGGAGGAAAATAGAATAGGAGAGCAAATTATCAAGAATTACAAAAACAGACAGCAAGAGCTTCTACAAGTATAAAAAGGAAGAGAGGAGCGAAAGTAAACGTGGGTCCCTTAGAGGCTGAGGCAGGAGAAATTATAATGTGGAGTAAGGAAATGGCAGAGACAGTAAACAAATATTTTGTAACTATCTTCACAATAGAAGACACAAACATACCAGAAATAGTGGGAAGCCAAAGGACTAATGAGAGTGAAGAACTTAAAGTAATTCATACTAGTAATGAAAACTGGAGAAATTAATGGGATTAAAAGCAAACCTGATGGCCTCCATCTTAGGGTTCTAAAAGTGGTGGCTACAGAGATAACAGATGCACTGCTTGTGATCTTCCAAAATTCCCTAGATTCTGGAACAGTCCCAGTAGATTGGAAGGTAGCAAATGTAACACTCAAGATAGGAGGGAGAGAAAACAGGGAACTACAGGCCAGTTAGCCTGATATCAGTCATCGGAAAAATGCTGGAATCCATTATTAAGGAAGTGGCAACAGAGCACTTAGAAAATCATATGATTAGGCAAAGTCAACATGGTTTTATGAAAGGAAATCATGTTTGACAAATCTATTAGTTTTTTGAAGATGTAACTAGCAGGGTAGATAAAGGGAAACCAGTGGCTGTAGTATATTTAGATTTTCAAAAGGCATTCGATAAGGGGCCACATGAAAGTTTGTTTGTACAAGATAAGGGCTCATGGGGTTTGGGATAATATATTTGCATGGATAGGGGATTGGTTAAAGGACAGAAAACAGAAAGTAGGAATAAACGGGTCGTTTCCAGGTTGGCAGGCTGTTACTAGTGGAGTGCCGCAAGGATCAGTGCTTGAGCCTCAGCTATTTACAATCTATATTAATGACTTAGATGAAGGGACTGAGTGCAATGTATCCAAGTTTGCTGACGATACAAAGCCAGGTGGGAAAGTAAGCTGTGAAAAGGGCACAGAGTCTGCAAAGGGATATAGACCGGTTAAGTCAATGAGCAAAAAGGTGGCAGATGGAGTATAATGTGGGGAAATACGAAGTTATTTACTTCAGTAGGAAGAATAGAAAAACAGAATTTTTTTAAATGGTGAGAAACTATTAAATGTTGTGCTCAGAGGGATTTAGGTGTCCTCATACACGAAACACAGAAAATTATTACGCAGGTACAATAAGCAATTAGGAAAGCAAATGGTATGTTGGCCTTTATTACAAGGGGATAGGAGTAGAAAAGTAAGGAAGTCTTGCTGCAATTGTACAGGGCCTTGGTGAGACCACACCTGGAGTACGTGTACAGTTTTGGGCTCCGCACCTAAGGAAGGATATACTTGCCTTAGAGGCAGTGCAACTAAGGTTCACTAGATTGATTCTTGGGATGAGACGGTTGGCCTATGAGTAGAGTGGGCCTATACTCTCTCGAGTTTAGAAGAATGAGAGGTGATCTCATTGAAACATATAAGATTCTGAGGGTGATTGACAGGGTAGATGATGAGAGTTTGTTTCCCCTGGCTGGAGTGTCTAGAACTAGGGGGCATAGTCTCAGGATAAGGAGTCCGCCATTTAGGACTGCGAGGAGGAGAAATTTCTTCACTCAGAGGGTCGTGAATCTTTGGAATTCTCTACCCCAGAGGGCTGTATATTCAAAGCTGAGTTCAAAAGATTTTTGGACTCTAGGGGAATCAAGGGATATGGAGATAGGGCAGGAAAGTGGAGTTGAGGTGGATGATCAGCCATGATCTTATTGAATGGCGGAGCAGGCTCGAGGGGCCCTATGCTCTTATTTCTTATGTTCTTATATAATCCTGCAGTGAAATACAATTTATACATATAAAACCAGAGCATGACATGACAATAAAGCAAATTCAGATTGAAGCCTACCTAAGCCACAAAAAAGTGCTCAAATCTTCCTCAACACATGATCCACTAGTAGTGGATACAGTATATGATGAGAGAGGGGAGGAAAAGGAGAGACAAACAATATGCTGAATTTGAGAAATTTCAACTTTAACATTCAAGACAGTTATTAAACAGTATTAACTCAGATTCATAAGGCTATCTTGGGATTTCTGACTACTTCATCATGAAAAGATCCTGGTATGAATTATATTCAAATCAAAGTTAAATTTAGCTGTCAATGGATTAGATTGAACAGAAGTGCCGAGATGTATATTGAAGTCAGAGAAACGACTTTGAGAAATGGTGCATTTTGCAAACCACTTCAGCTTCAGACAATGGAAGACTTTCCTTTCGAACATCCATTAGAATGGTTTATCCAGAGATTATATTAGAATGGTTTATCCAGAGATTATATTAGAATGGTTTATTCAGATATATTAGAATGGTTTATCCAGATATTATATTAAAATGGTTTATTCAGAGATTATATTAGAATGGTTTATCCAGATATTATATTAAAATGGTTTATTCAGAGATTATATTAGAATGGTTTATTCAGATATATTAGAATGGTTTATCCAGATATTATATTAGAATGGTTTATTCAGATATTATATTAGAATGGTTTATCCAGAGATTATATTAGAATGGTTTATCCAGAGATTATATTAGAATGGTTTATCCAGATATTATATTAGAATGGTTTATCCAGAGATTATATTAGAATGGTTTATCCAGAGATTATATTAGAATGGTTTATTCAGAGATTATATTAGAATGCTTTATCCAGATATTATATTAGAATGGTTTATCCAGAGATTGTATGAGAATGGTTTATTCAGATATTATATTAGAATGGTTTATCCAGATATATTAGAATGGTTTATTCAGATATTATATTAGAATGGTTTATCCAGATATATTAGAATGCTTTATCCAGATATTATATTAGAATGATTTATCCAGAGATTATATTAGAATGGTTTATCCAGATATTATATTAAAATGGTTTATCCAGATATTATATTAGAATGGTTTAGCCAGATATTATATTAGAATGGTTTATTCAGATATTATATTAGAATGGTTTATCCAGGTATTATATTAGAATGGTTTATCCAGAAATTATATTAGAATGGTTTATCCAGAGATTATATTAGAATGGTTTTTCAGATATTATATTAGAATGGTTTATCCAGGTATTATATCAGAATGGTTTATCCAGATATTATATTAGAATGGTTTATCCAGATATTATATTACAATGGTTTATCCAGATATTATATTAGAATGGTTTATCCAGATATATTAGAAAGGTTTATTCAGATATTATATTAGAATGGTTTTTCAGATATTATATTAGAATGGTTTATCCAGGTATTATATTAGAATGGTTTATCCAGATATATTAGAATGGTTTATTCAGATATTATATTAGAATGGTTTATTCAGATATTATATTAGAATGGTTTATCCAGATATTATATTAGAATGGTTTATCCAGATATTATATTAGAATGGTTTATTCAGATATTATATTAGAATGGTTTATCCAGAGATTATATTAGAATGGTTTATTCAGATATTATATTAGAATGGTTTTTCAGATATTATATTAGAATGGTTTATCCAGATATTATATTAGAATGGTTTATCCAGATATTGTATTAGAATGGTTTATCCAGATATTATATTAGAATGGTTTATCCAGATATTATATTAGAATGGTTTATCCAGATATTATATTAGAATGGTTTATCCAGATATTATATTAGAATGGTTTATCCAGATATTATATTAGAATGGTTTTTCAGATATTATATTAGAATGGTTTATCCAGATATTATATTAGAATGGTTTATCCAGATATAGTATTAGAATGGTTTATCCAGATATTATATTAGAATGGTTTATCCAGATACTGTATTAGAATGGTTTATCCAGATATTATATTAGAATGGTTTATCCAGATATTATATTAGAATGGTTTATCCAGAGATTATATTAGAATGGTTTATCCAGATATTATATTAGAATGGTTTATTCAGATATTATATTAGAATGGTTTATTCAGATATTATATTAGAATGGTTTATCCAGATATTGTATTAGAATGGTTTATCCAGAGATTATATTAGAATGGTTTATCCAGAGATTATATTAGAATGGTTTATCCAGATATTATATTAGAATGGTTTATCCAGAGATAATATTAGAATGGTTTATCCAGAGATTATATTAGAATGGTTTATTCAGAGATTATATTAGAATGCTTTATCCAGATATTATATTAGAATGGTTTATCCAGAGATTATATTAGAATGGTTTATCCAGAGATTATATTAGAATGGTTTATCCAGAAATTATATTAGAATGGTTTATTCAGAGATTATATTAGAATGGTTTATTCAGAGATTATATTAGAATGCTTTATCCAGATATTATATTAGAATGGTTTATCCAGAGATTATATTAGAATGGTTTATCCAGAGATTATATTAGAATGGTTTATTCAGAGATTATATTCGAATGGTTTATTCAGATATTATATTAGAATGGTTTATCCAGATATATTAGAATGGTTTATTCAGATATTATATTAGAATGGTTTATCCAGATATATTAGAATGCTTTATCCAGATATTATATTAGAATGATTTATCCAGAGATTATATTAGAATGGTTTATCCAGATATTATATTAAAATGGTTTATCCAGATATTATATTAGAATGGTTTATCCAGATATTATATTAGAATGGTTTATTCAGATATTATATTAGAATGGTTTATCCAGGTATTATATTAGAATGGTTTATCCAGATATATTAGAATGGTTTATCCAGATATTATATTAAAATGGTTTATTCAGAGATTATATTAGAATGGTTTATCCAGATATTATATTAAAATGGTTTATTCAGAGATTATATTAGAATGGTTTATTCAGATATATTAGAATGGTTTATCCAGATATTATATTAGAATGGTTTATTCAGATATTATATTAGAATGGTTTATCCAGAGATTATATTAGAATGGTTTATCCAGAGATTATATTAGAATGGTTTATCCAGATATTATATTAGAATGGTTTATCCAGAGATTATATTAGAATGGTTTATCCAGAGATTATATTAGAATGGTTTATTCAGAGATTATATTAGAATGCTTTATCCAGATATTATATTAGAATGGTTTATCCAGAGATTGTATGAGAATGGTTTATTCAGATATTATATTAGAATGGTTTATCCAGATATATTAGAATGGTTTATTCAGATATTATATTAGAATGGTTTATCCAGATATATTAGAATGCTTTATCCAGATATTATATTAGAATGATTTATCCAGAGATTATATTAGAATGGTTTATCCAGATATTATATTAAAATGGTTTATCCAGATATTATATTAGAATGGTTTAGCCAGATATTATATTAGAATGGTTTATTCAGATATTATATTAGAATGGTTTATCCAGGTATTATATTAGAATGGTTTATCCAGAAATTATATTAGAATGGTTTATCCAGAGATTATATTAGAATGGTTTTTCAGATATTATATTAGAATGGTTTATCCAGGTATTATATCAGAATGGTTTATCCAGATATTATATTAGAATGGTTTATCCAGATATTATATTACAATGGTTTATCCAGATATTATATTAGAATGGTTTATCCAGATATATTAGAATGGTTTATTCAGATATTATATTAGAATGGTTTTTCAGATATTATATTAGAATGGTTTATCCAGGTATTATATTAGAATGGTTTATCCAGATATATTAGAATGGTTTATTCAGATATTATATTAGAATGGTTTATTCAGATATTATATTAGAATGGTTTATCCAGATATTATATTAGAATGGTTTATCCAGATATTATATTAGAATGGTTTATTCAGATATTATATTAGAATGGTTTATCCAGAGATTATATTAGAATGGTTTATTCAGATATTATATTAGAATGGTTTTTCAGATATTATATTAGAATGGTTTATCCAGATATTATATTAGAATGGTTTATCCAGATATTGTATTAGAATGGTTTATCCAGATATTATATTAGAATGGTTTATCCAGATATTATATTAGAATGGTTTATCCAGATATTATATTAGAATGGTTTATCCAGATATTATATTAGAATGGTTTATCCAGATATTATATTAGAATGGTTTTTCAGATATTATATTAGAATGGTTTATCCAGATATTATATTAGAATGGTTTATCCAGATATAGTATTAGAATGGTTTATCCAGATATTATATTAGAATGGTTTATCCAGATACTGTATTAGAATGGTTTATCCAGATATTATATTAGAATGGTTTATCCAGATATTATATTAGAATGGTTTATCCAGAGATTATATTAGAATGGTTTATCCAGATATTATATTAGAATGGTTTATTCAGATATTATATTAGAATGGTTTATTCAGATATTATATTAGAATGGTTTATCCAGATATTGTATTAGAATGGTTTATCCAGAGATTATATTAGAATGGTTTATCCAGAGATTATATTAGAATGGTTTATCCAGATATTATATTAGAATGGTTTATCCAGAGATAATATTAGAATGGTTTATCCAGAGATTATATTAGAATGGTTTATTCAGAGATTATATTAGAATGCTTTATCCAGATATTATATTAGAATGGTTTATCCAGAGATTATATTAGAATGGTTTATCCAGAGATTATATTAGAATGGTTTATCCAGAAATTATATTAGAATGGTTTATTCAGAGATTATATTAGAATGGTTTATTCAGAGATTATATTAGAATGCTTTATCCAGATATTATATTAGAATGGTTTATCCAGAGATTATATTAGAATGGTTTATCCAGAGATTATATTAGAATGGTTTATCCAGAGATTATATTAGAATGGTTTATTCAGAGATTATATTCGAATGGTTTATTCAGATATTATATTAGAATGGTTTATCCAGATATATTAGAATGGTTTATTCAGATATTATATTAGAATGGTTTATCCAGATATATTAGAATGCTTTATCCAGATATTATATTAGAATGATTTATCCAGAGATTATATTAGAATGGTTTATCCAGATATTATATTAAAATGGTTTATCCAGATATTATATTAGAATGGTTTATCCAGATATTATATTAGAATGGTTTATTCAGATATTATATTAGAATGGTTTATCCAGGTATTATATTAGAATGGTTTATCCAGAGATTATATTAGAATGGTTTATCCAGAGATTATATTAGAATGGTTTTTCAGATATTATATTAGAATGGTTTATCCAGGTATTATATTAGAATGGTTTATCCAGATATTATATTAGAATGGTTTATCCAGATATATTAGAATGGTTTATCCAGGTATTATATTAGAATGGTTTATCCAGATATTATATTAGAATGGTTTATCCAGATATATTAGAATGGTTTATTCAGATATTATATTAGAATGGTTTATCCAGGTATTATATTAGAATGGTTTATCCAGATATATTAGAATGGTTTATTCAGATATTATATTAGAATGGTTTATTCAGATATTATATTAGAATGGTTTTTCAGATATTATATTAGAATGGTTTATCCAGATATTATATTAGAATGGTTTATCCAGATATTGTATTAGAATGGTTTATCCAGATATTATATTAGAATGGTTTATCCAGATATTATATTAGAATGGTTTATCCAGATATTGTATTAGAATGGTTTATCCAGATATTATATTAGAATGGTTTATCCAGATATTGTATTAGAATGGTTTATCCAGATATATTAGAATGGTTTATCCAGATATTATATTAGAATGGTTTATCCAGATATTATATTAGAATGGTTTATCCAGATATTATATTAGAATGGTTTATTCAGATATTATATTAGAATGGTTTATCCAGATATTGTATTAGAATGGTTTATTCAGATATTATATTAGAATGGTTTATTCAGATATTATATTAGAATGGTTTATCCAGATATTATATTGGAATGGTTAATCCAGATATTATATTGGAATGGTTTATCCAGATATTATATTAGAATGGTTTATTCAGATATTATATTAGAATAGTTTATCCAGATATTGTATTAGAATGGTTTATTCAGATATTATATTAGAATGGTTTATTCAGATATTATATTAGAATGGTTTATCCAGATATTATATTGGAATGGTTTATCCAGATATTGTATTAGAATGGTTTATCCAGATATTATATTAGAATGGTTTATCCAGATATTATATTAGAATGGTTTATCCAGAGATTATATTAGAATGGTTTATCCAGAGATTATATTAGAATGGTTTATCCAGATATTATATTAGAATGGTTTATCCAGATATTATATTAGAATGGTTTATCCAGATATTATATTAGAATGGTTTATTCAGATATTATATTAGAATGGTTTATCCAGATATTGTATCAGAATGGTTTATTCAGATATTATATTAGAATGGTTTATTCAGATATTATATTAGAATGGTTTATCCAGATATTATATTGGAATGGTTTATCCAGATATTATATTGGAATGGTTTATCCAGATATTATATTAGAATGGTTTATTCAGATATTATATTAGAATGGTTTATCCAGATATTGTATTAGAATGGTTTATTCAGATATTATATTAGAATGGTTTATTCAGATATTACATTAGAATGGTTTATCCAGATATTATATTAGAATGGTTTATCCAGATATTGTATTAGAATGGTTTATCCAGATATTATATTAGAATGGTTTATCCAGATATTGTATTAGAATGGTTTATCCAGATATTATATAAGAATGGTTTATCCAGATATTATATTAGAATGGTTTATCCAGATATTGTATTAGAATGGTTTATCCAGATATTATATTAGAATGGTTTATTCAGAAATTATATTAGAATGGTTTATCCAGGTATTATATTAGAATGATTTATTCAGATATTATATTAGAATGGTTTATCCAGATATTATATTAGAATGGTTTATCCAGAGATTATATTAGAATGGTTTATCCAGATATTATATTAGAATGGTTTATCCAGATATTATATTAGAATGGTTTATTCAGATATTATATTAGAATGGTTTATTCAGATATTGTATTAGAATGGTTTATCCAGAGATTATATTAGAATGGTTTATCCAGAGATTATATTAGAATGGTTTATCCAGAGATTATATTAGAATGGTTTATTCAGAGATTATATTAGAATGGTTTATTCAGAGATTATATTAGAATGCTTTATCCAGATATTATATTAGAATGGTTTATCCAGAGATTATATTAGAATGGTTTATCCAGAGATTATATTAGAATGGTTTATTCAGATATTATATTAGAATGGTTTATCCAGATATATTAGAATGGTTTATTCAGATATTATATTAGAATGGTTTATCCAGATATATTAGAATGCTTTATCCAGATATTATATTCGAATGATTTATCCAGAGATTATATTAGAATGGTTTATCCAGGTATTATATTAAAATGGTTTGTCCAGATATTATATTAGAATGGTTTATCCAGATATTATATTAGAATGGTTTATTCAGATATTATATTAGAATGGTTTATCCAGGTATTATATTAGAATGGTTTATCCAGAGATTATATTAGAATGGTTTATCCAGAGATTATATTAGAATGGTTTTTCAGATATTATATTAGAATGGTTTATCCAGGTATTATATTAGAATGGTTTATCCAGGTATTATATTAGAATGGTTTATCCAGATATTATATTAGAATGGTTTATCCAGATATTATATTAGAATGGTTTATCCAGATATTATATTAGAATGGTTTATCCAGATATATTAGAATGGTTTATTCACATATTAGAATGGTTTTTCAGATATTATATTAGAATGGTTTATCCAGGTATTATATTAGAATGGTTTATCCAGATATATTAGAATGGTTTATTCAGATATTATATTAGAATGGTTTATTCAGATATTATATTAGAATGGTTTTTCAGATATTATATTAGAATGATTTATCCAGATATTATATTAGAATGGTTTATCCAGATATTATATTAGAATGGTTTATTCAGATATTATATTAGAATGGTTTATCCAGATATTATATTAGAATGGTTTATTCAGATATTATATTAGAATGGTTTTTCAGATATTATATTAGAATGGTTTATCCAGATATTATATTAGAATGGTTTATCCAGATATTGTATTAGAATGGTTTATCCAGATATTATATTAGAATGGTTTATCCAGATATTATATTAGAATGGTTTATCCAGATATTGTGTTAGAATGGTTTATCCAGATATTGTATTAGAATGGTTTATCCAGATATTATATTAGAATGGTTTATCCAGATTTTGTATAAGAATGGTTTATCCAGATATTATATTAGAATGGTTTATCCAGATATTATATTAGAATGGTTTATCCAGATATTATATTAGAATGGTTTATCCAGATATTATATCAGAATGGTTTATCCAGATATTATATTAGAATGGTTTATCCAGATATTGTTTTAGAATGGTTTATCGAGATATTATATTAGAATGGTTTATCCAGATATTATATTAGAATGCTTTATCCAGATATTGTATTAGAATGGTTTATCCAGATATTATATTAGAATGGTTTATCCAGATATTGTATTAGAATGGTTTATCCAGATATTATATTAGAATGGTTTATCCAGATATTATATTAGAATGGTTTATCCAGATATTATATTAGAATGGTTTATCCAGAGATTATATTAGAACGGTTTATCCAGAGATTATATTAGAATGGTTTATCCAGATATTATATTAGAATGGTTTATTCAGATATTATATTAGAATGGTTTATCCAGGTATTATATTAGAATGGTTTATCCAGATATATTAGAATGGTTTATTCAGATATTATATTAGAATGGTTTATTCAGATATTATATTAGAATGGTTTATCCAGATATTATATTAGAATGGTTTATCCAGATATTATATTAGAATGGTTTATTCAGATATTATATTAGAATGGTTTATCCAGAGATTATATTAGAATGGTTTATTCAGATATTATATTAGAATGGTTTTTCAGATATTATATTAGAATGGTTTATCCAGATATTATATTAGAATGGTTTATCCAGATATTGTATTAGAATGGTTTATCCAGATATTATATTAGAATGGTTTATCCAGATATTATATTAGAATGGTTTATCCAGATATTATATTAGAATGGTTTATCCAGATATTATATTAGAATGGTTTTTCAGATATTATATTAGAATGGTTTATCCAGATATTATATTAGAATGGTTTATCCAGATATTGTATTAGAATGGTTTATCCAGATATTATATTAGAATGGTTTATCCAGATACTGTATTAGAATGGTTTATCCAGATATTATATTAGAATGGTTTATCCAGATATTATATTAGAATGGTTTATCCAGAGATTATATTAGAATGGTTTATCCAGATATTATATTAGAATGGTTTATCCAGATATTATATTAGAATGGTTTATTCAGATATTATATTAGAATGGTTTATTCAGATATTATATTAGAATGGTTTATCCAGATATTGTATTAGAATGGTTTATCCAGAGATTATATTAGAATGGTTTATCCAGAGATTATATTAGAATGGTTTATCCAGAGATTATATTGGAATGGTTTATTCAGAGATTATATTAGAATGGTTTATTCAGATATTATATTAGAATGGTTTATTCAGATATTATATTAGAATGGTTTATCCAGATATTGTATTAGAATGGTTTATCCAGAGATTATATTAGAATGGTTTATTCAGATATTATATTAGAATGGTTTATCCAGAGATTATATTGGAATGGTTTATTCAGAGATTATATTAGAATGCTTTATCCAGATATTATATTAGAATGGTTTATCCAGAGATTATATTAGAATGGTTTATCCAGAGATTATATTAGAATGGTTTATCCAGAAATTATATTAGAATGGTTTATTCAGAGATTATATTAGAATGGTTTATTCAGAGATTATATTAGAATGCTTTATCCAGATATTATATTAGAATGGTTTATCCAGAGATTATATTAGAATGGTTTATCCAGAGATTATATTAGAATGGTTTATCCAGAGATTATATTAGAATGGTTTATTCAGAGATTATATTCGAATGGTTTATTCAGATATTATATTAGAATGGTTTATCCAGATATATTAGAATGCTTTATCCAGATATTATATTAGAATGATTTATCCAGAGATTATATTAGAATGGTTTATCCAGATATTATATTAAAATGGTTTATCCAGATATTATATTAGAATGGTTTATCCAGATATTATATTAGAATGGTTTATTCAGATATTATATTAGAATGGTTTATCCAGGTATTATATTAGAATGGTTTATCCAGAGATTATATTAGAATGGTTTATCCAGAGATTATATTAGAATGGTTTTTCAGATATTATATTAGAATGGTTTATCCAGGTATTATATTAGAATGGTTTATCCAGATATTATATTAGAATGGTTTATCCAGATATATTAGAATGGTTTATCCAGGTATTATATTAGAATGGTTTATCCAGATATTATATTAGAATGGTTTATCCAGATATATTAGAATGGTTTCTTCAGATATTATATTAGAATGGTTTATTCAGATATTATATTAGAATGGTTTATCCAGATATATTAGAATGGTTTATTCAGATATTATGTTAGAATGGTTTATCCAGATATTATATTAGAATGGTTTATCCAGATATTATATTAGAATGGTTTATTCAGATATTATATTAGAATGGTTTATCCAGATATTATATTAGAATGGTTTATTCAGATATTATATTAGAATGGTTTTTCAGATATTATATTAGAATGGTTTATCCAGATATTATATTAGAATGGTTTATCCAGATATTGTATTAGAATGGTTTATCCAGATATTATATTAGAATGGTTTATCCAGATATTATATTAGAATGGTTTATCCAGATATTGTATTAGAATGGTTTATCCAGATATTATATTAGAATGGTTTATCCAGATATTGTATTAGAATGGTTTATCCAGATATATTAGAATGGTTTATCCAGATATTATATTAGAATGGTTTATCCAGATATTATATTAGAATGGTTTATCCAGATATTATATTAGAATGGTTTATTCAGATATTATATTAGAATGGTTCATCCAGATATTGTATTAGAATGGTTTATTCAGATATTATATTAGAATGGTTTATTCAGATATTATATCAGAATGGTTTATCCAGATATTATATTGGAATGGTTAATCCAGATATTATATTGGAATGGTTTATCCAGATATTATATTAGAATGGTTTATCCAGGTATTATATTAGAATGGTTTATCCAGATATTATATTAGAATGGTTTATCCAGATATTATATTAGAATGGTTTATCCAGATATTATATTAGAATGGTTTATCCAGATATATTAGAATGGTTTATTCACATATTAGAATGGTTTTTCAGATATTATATTAGAATGGTTTATCCAGGTATTATATTAGAATGGTTTATCCAGATATATTAGAATGGTTTATTCAGATATTATATTAGAATGGTTTATTCAGATATTATATTAGAATGGTTTTTCAGATATTATATTAGAATGATTTATCCAGATATTATATTAGAATGGTTTATCCAGATATTATATTAGAATGGTTTATTCAGATATTATATTAGAATGGTTTATCCAGATATTATATTAGAATGGTTTATTCAGATATTATATTAGAATGGTTTTTCAGATATTATATTAGAATGGTTTATCCAGATATTATATTAGAATGGTTTATCCAGATATTGTATTAGAATGGTTTATCCAGATATTATATTAGAATGGTTTATCCAGATATTATATTAGAATGGTTTATCCAGATATTGTGTTAGAATGGTTTATCCAGATATTGTATTAGAATGGTTTATCCAGATATTATATTAGAATGGTTTATCCAGATTTTGTATAAGAATGGTTTATCCAGATATTATATTAGAATGGTTTATCCAGATATTATATTAGAATGGTTTATCCAGATATTATATTAGAATGGTTTATCCAGATATTATATCAGAATGGTTTATCCAGATATTATATTAGAATGGTTTATCCAGATATTGTTTTAGAATGGTTTATCCAGATATTATATTAGAATGGTTTATCCAGATATTATATTAGAATGCTTTATCCAGATATTGTATTAGAATGGTTTATCCAGATATTATATTAGAATGGTTTATCCAGATATTGTATTAGAATGGTTTATCCAGATATTATATTAGAATGGTTTATCCAGATATTATATTAGAATGGTTTATCCAGATATTATATTAGAATGGTTTATCCAGAGATTATATTAGAACGGTTTATCCAGAGATTATATTAGAATGGTTTATCCAGATATTATATTAGAATGGTTTATTCAGATATTATATTAGAATGGTTTATCCAGGTATTATATTAGAATGGTTTATCCAGATATATTAGAATGGTTTATTCAGATATTATATTAGAATGGTTTATTCAGATATTATATTAGAATGGTTTATCCAGATATTATATTAGAATGGTTTATCCAGATATTATATTAGAATGGTTTATTCAGATATTATATTAGAATGGTTTATCCAGAGATTATATTAGAATGGTTTATTCAGATATTATATTAGAATGGTTTTTCAGATATTATATTAGAATGGTTTATCCAGATATTATATTAGAATGGTTTATCCAGATATTGTATTAGAATGGTTTATCCAGATATTATATTAGAATGGTTTATCCAGATATTATATTAGAATGGTTTATCCAGATATTATATTAGAATGGTTTATCCAGATATTATATTAGAATGGTTTTTCAGATATTATATTAGAATGGTTTATCCAGATATTATATTAGAATGGTTTATCCAGATATTGTATTAGAATGGTTTATCCAGATATTATATTAGAATGGTTTATCCAGATACTGTATTAGAATGGTTTATCCAGATATTATATTAGAATGGTTTATCCAGATATTATATTAGAATGGTTTATCCAGAGATTATATTAGAATGGTTTATCCAGATATTATATTAGAATGGTTTATCCAGATATTATATTAGAATGGTTTATTCAGATATTATATTAGAATGGTTTATTCAGATATTATATTAGAATGGTTTATCCAGATATTGTATTAGAATGGTTTATCCAGAGATTATATTAGAATGGTTTATCCAGAGATTATATTAGAATGGTTTATCCAGAGATTATATTGGAATGGTTTATTCAGAGATTATATTAGAATGGTTTATTCAGATATTATATTAGAATGGTTTATTCAGATATTATATTAGAATGGTTTATCCAGATATTGTATTAGAATGGTTTATCCAGAGATTATATTAGAATGGTTTATTCAGATATTATATTAGAATGGTTTATCCAGAGATTATATTGGAATGGTTTATTCAGAGATTATATTAGAATGCTTTATCCAGATATTATATTAGAATGGTTTATCCAGAGATTATATTAGAATGGTTTATCCAGAGATTATATTAGAATGGTTTATCCAGAAATTATATTAGAATGGTTTATTCAGAGATTATATTAGAATGGTTTATTCAGAGATTATATTAGAATGCTTTATCCAGATATTATATTAGAATGGTTTATCCAGAGATTATATTAGAATGGTTTATCCAGAGATTATATTAGAATGGTTTATCCAGAGATTATATTAGAATGGTTTATTCAGAGATTATATTCGAATGGTTTATTCAGATATTATATTAGAATGGTTTATCCAGATATATTAGAATGCTTTATCCAGATATTATATTAGAATGATTTATCCAGAGATTATATTAGAATGGTTTATCCAGATATTATATTAAAATGGTTTATCCAGATATTATATTAGAATGGTTTATCCAGATATTATATTAGAATGGTTTATTCAGATATTATATTAGAATGGTTTATCCAGGTATTATATTAGAATGGTTTATCCAGAGATTATATTAGAATGGTTTATCCAGAGATTATATTAGAATGGTTTTTCAGATATTATATTAGAATGGTTTATCCAGGTATTATATTAGAATGGTTTATCCAGATATTATATTAGAATGGTTTATCCAGATATATTAGAATGGTTTATCCAGGTATTATATTAGAATGGTTTATCCAGATATTATATTAGAATGGTTTATCCAGATATATTAGAATGGTTTCTTCAGATATTATATTAGAATGGTTTATTCAGATATTATATTAGAATGGTTTATCCAGATATATTAGAATGGTTTATTCAGATATTATGTTAGAATGGTTTATCCAGATATTATATTAGAATGGTTTATCCAGATATTATATTAGAATGGTTTATTCAGATATTATATTAGAATGGTTTATCCAGATATTATATTAGAATGGTTTATTCAGATATTATATTAGAATGGTTTTTCAGATATTATATTAGAATGGTTTATCCAGATATTATATTAGAATGGTTTATCCAGATATTGTATTAGAATGGTTTATCCAGATATTATATTAGAATGGTTTATCCAGATATTATATTAGAATGGTTTATCCAGATATTGTATTAGAATGGTTTATCCAGATATTATATTAGAATGGTTTATCCAGATATTGTATTAGAATGGTTTATCCAGATATATTAGAATGGTTTATCCAGATATTATATTAGAATGGTTTATCCAGATATTATATTAGAATGGTTTATCCAGATATTATATTAGAATGGTTTATTCAGATATTATATTAGAATGGTTCATCCAGATATTGTATTAGAATGGTTTATTCAGATATTATATTAGAATGGTTTATTCAGATATTATATCAGAATGGTTTATCCAGATATTATATTGGAATGGTTAATCCAGATATTATATTGGAATGGTTTATCCAGATATTATATTAGAATGGTTTATTCAGATATTATATTAGAATGGTTTATCCAGATATTGTATTAGAATGGTTTATTCAGATATTATATTAGAATGGTTTATTCAGATATTATATTAGAATGGTTTATCCAGATATTATATTGGAATGGTTTATCCAGATATTGTATTAGAATGGTTTATCCAGATATTATATTAGAATGGTTTATCCAGATATTATATTAGAATGGTTTATCCAGAGATTATATTAGAATGGTTTATCCAGAGATTATATTAGAATGGTTTATCCAGATATTAGAATGGTTTATCCAGGTATTATATTAGAATGGTTTATCCAGATATTATATTAGAATGGTTTATTCAAATATTATATTAGAATGGTTTATCCAGATATTGTATCAGAATGGTTTATTCAGATATTATATTAGAATGGTTTATTCAGATATTATATTAGAATGGTTTATCCAGATATTATATTGGAATGGTTTATCCAGATATTATATTGGAATGGTTTATCCAGATATTATATTAGAATGGTTTATTCAGATATTATATTAGAATGGTTTATCCAGATATTGTATTAGAATGGTTTATTCAGATATTATATTAGAATGGTTTATTCAGATATTACATTAGAATGGTTTATCCAGATATTATATTAGAATGGTTTATCCAGATATTGTATTAGAATGGTTTATCCAGATATTATATTAGAATGGTTTATCCTGATATTGTATTAGAATGGTTTATCCAGATATTATATTAGAATGGTTTATCCAGATATTATATTAGAATGGTTTATCCAGATATTGTATTAGAATGGTTTATCCAGATATTATATTAGAATGGTTTATTCAGATATTATATTAGAATGGTTTATCCAGGTATTGTATTAGAATGGTTTATTCAGATATTAAATTAGAATGGTTTATCCAGATATTATATTAGAATGGTTTATCCAGAGATTATATTAGAATGGTTTATCCAGATATTATATTAGAATGGTTTATCCAGATATTATATTAGAATGGTTTATTCAGATTTATATTAGAATGGTTTATCCAGAGATTATATTAGAATGGTTTATCCAGAGATTATATTAGAATGGTTTATCCAGATATATTAGAATGGTTTATCCAGAGATTATATTAGAATGGTTTATCCAGAGATTATATTAGAATGGTTTATTCAGAGATTATATTAGAATGCTTTATCCAGATATTATATTAGAATGGTTTATCCAGAGATTATATTAGAATGGTTTATCCAGAGATTATATTAGAATGGTTTATCCAGAAATTATATTAGAATGGTTTATTCAGAGATTATATTAGAATGGTTTATTCAGAGATTATATTAGAATGCTTTATCCAGATATTATATTAGAATGGTTTATCCAGAGATTATATTAGAATGGTTTATCCAGAGATTATATTAGAATGGTTTATCCAGAGATTATATTAGAATGGTTTATTCAGAGATTATATTCGAATGGTTTATCCAGATATTATATTAGAATGCTTTATCCAGATATTATATTAGAATGGTTTATCCAGAGATTATATTAGAATGGTTTATCCAGAGATTATATTAGAATGCTTTATCCAGATATTATATTAGAATGATTTATCCAGAGATTATATTAGAATGGTTTATCCAGATATTATATTAAAATGGTTTATCCAGATATTATATTAGAATGGTTTATCCAGATATTATATTAGAATGGTTTATTCAGATATTATATTAGAATGGTTTATCCAGGTATTATATTAGAATGGTTTATCCAGAGATTATATTAGAATGGTTTATCCAGAGATTATATTAGAATGGTTTTTCAGATATTATATTAGAATGGTTTATCCATGTATTATATTAGAATGGTTTATCCAGATATTATATTAGAATGGTTTATCCAGATATATTAGAATGGTTTATCCAGGTATTATATTAGAATGGTTTATCCAGATATTATATTAGAATGGTTTATCCAGATATATTAGAATGGTTTATTCAGATATTATATTAGAATGGTTTATTCAGATATTATATTAGAATGGTTTATCCAGATATATTAGAATGGTTTATTCAGATATTATATTAGAATGGTTTATCCAGATATTATATTAGAATGGTTTATCCAGATATTATATTAGAATGGTTTATTCAGATATTATATTAGAATGGTTTATCCAGATATTATATTAGAATGGTTTATTCAGATATTATATTAGAATGGTTTTTCAGATATTATATTAGAATGGTTTATCCAGATATTATATTAGAATGGTTTATCCAGATATTGTATTAGAATGGTTTATCCAGATATTATATTAGAATGGTTTATCCAGATATTATATTAGAATGGTTTATCCAGATATTGTATTAGAATGGTTTATCCAGATATTATATTAGAATGGTTTATCCAGATATTGTATTAGAATGGTTTATCCAGATATATTAGAATGGTTTATCCAGATATTATATTAGAATGGTTTATCCAGATATTATATTAGAATGGTTTATCCAGATATTATATTAGAATGGTTTATTCAGATATTATATTAGAATGGTTCATCCAGATATTGTATTAGAATGGTTTATTCAGATATTATATTAGAATGGTTTATTCAGATATTATATCAGAATGGTTTATCCAGATATTATATTGGAATGGTTAATCGAGATATTATATTGGAATGGTTTATCCAGATATTATATTAGAATGGTTTATTCAGATATTATATTAGAATGGTTTATCCAGATATTGTATTAGAATGGTTTATTCAGATATTATATTAGAATGGTTTATTCAGATATTATATTAGAATGGTTTATCCAGATATTATATTGGAATGGTTTATCCAGATATTGTATTAGAATGGTTTATCCAGATATTATATTAGAATGGTTTATCCAGATATTATATTAGAATGGTTTATCCAGAGATTATATTAGAATGGTTTATTCAGAGATTATATTAGAATGGTTTATCCAGAAATTATATTAGAATGGTTTATTCAGAGATTATATTAGAATGGTTTATTCAGAGATTATATTAGAATGCTTTATCCAGATATTATATTAGAATGGTTTATCCAGAGATTATATTAGAATGGTTTATCCAGAGATTATATTAGAATGGTTTATCCAGAGATTATATTAGAATGGTTTATTCAGAGATTATATTCGAATGGTTTATTCAGATATTATATTAGAATGGTTTATCCAGATATATTAGAATGGTTTATTCAGATATTATATTAGAATGGTTTATCCAGATATATTAGAATGCTTTATCCAGATATTATATTAGAATGATTTATCCAGAGGTTATATTAGAATGGTTTATCCAGATATTATATTAAAATGGTTTATCCAGATATTATATTAGAATGGTTTATCCAGATATTATATTAGAATGGTTTATTCAGATATTATATTAGAATGGTTTATCCAGGTATTATATTAGAATGGTTTATCCAGAGATTATATTAGAATGGTTTATCCAGAGATTATATTGGAATGGTTTTTCAGATATTATATTAGAATGGTTTATCCAGGTATTATATTAGAATGGTTTATCCAGATATTATATTAGAATGGTTTATCCAGATATATTAGAATGGTTTATCCAGGTATTATATTAGAATGGTTTATCCAGATATTATATTAGAATGGTTTATCCAGATATATTAGAATGGTTTCTTCAGATATTATATTAGAATGGTTTATTCAGATATTATATTAGAATGGTTTATCCAGATATATTAGAATGGTTTATTCAGATATTATATTAGAATGGTTTATCCAGATATTATATTAGAATGGTTTATCCAGATATTATATTAGAATGGTTTATTCAGATATTATATTAGAATGGTTTATCCAGATATTATATTAGAATGGTTTATTCAGATATTATATTAGAATGGTTTTTCAGATATTATATTAGAATGGTTTATCCAGATATTATATTAGAATGGTTTATCCAGATATTGTATTAGAATGGTTTATCCAGATATTATATTAGAATGGTTTATCCAGATATTATATTAGAATGGTTTATCCAGATATTGTATTAGAATGGTTTATCCAGATATTATATTAGAATGGTTTATCCAGATATTGTATTAGAATGGTTTATCCAGATATATTAGAATGGTTTATCCAGATATTATATTAGAATGGTTTATCCAGATATTATATTAGAATGGTTTATCCAGATATTATATTAGAATGGTTTATTCAGATATTATATTAGAATGGTTCATCCAGATATTGTATTAGAATGGTTTATTCAGATATTATATCAGAATGGTTTATCCAGATATTATATTGGAATGGTTAATCCAGATATTATATTGGAATGGTTTATCCAGATATTATATTAGAATGGTTTATTCAGATATTATATTAGAATGGTTTATCCAGATATTGTATTAGAATGGTTTATTCAGATATTATATTAGAATGGTTTATTCAGATATTATATTAGAATGGTTTATCCAGATATTATATTGGAATGGTTTATCCAGATATTGTATTAGAATGGTTTATCCAGATATTATATTAGAATGGTTTATCCAGATATTATATTAGAATGGTTTATCCAGAGATTATATTAGAATGGTTTATCCAGAGATTATATTAGAATGGTTTATCCAGATATTAGAATGGTTTATCCAGGTATTATATTAGAATGGTTTATCCAGATATTATATTAGAATGGTTTATTCAGATATTATATTAGAATGGTTTATCCAGATATTGTATCAGAATGGTTTATTCAGATATTATATTAGAATGGTTTATTCAGATATTATATTAGAATGGTTTATCCAGATATTATATTGGAATGGTTTATCCAGATATTATATTGGAATGGTTTATCCAGATATTATATTAGAATGGTTTATTCAGATATTATATTAGAATGGTTTATCCAGATATTGTATTAGAATGGTTTATTCAGATATTATATTAGAATGGTTTATTCAGATATTACATTACAATGGTTTATCCAGATATTATATTAGAATGGTTTATCCAGATATTGTATTAGAATGGTTTATCCAGATATTATATTAGAATGGTTTATCCAGATATTGTATTAGAATGGTTTATCCAGATATTATATTAGAATGGTTTATCCAGATATTATATTAGAATGGTTTATCCAGATATTGTATTAGAATGGTTTATCCAGATATTATATTAGAATGGTTTATTCAGATATTAAATTAGAATGGTTTATCCAGATATTATATTAGAATGGTTTATCCAGAGATTATATTAGAATGGTTTATCCAGATATTATATTAGAATGGTTTATCCAGATATTATATTAGAATGGTTTATTCAGATATTATATTAGAATGGTTTATCCAGAGATTATATTAGAATGGTTTATCCAGATATATTAGAATGGTTTATCCAGAGATTATATTAGAATGGTTTATCCAGAGATTATATTAGAATGGTTTATTCAGAGATTATATTCGAATGCTTTATCCAGATATTATATTAGAATGGTTTATCCAGAGATTATATTAGAATGGTTTATCCAGAGATTATATTAGAATGGTTTATCCAGAAATTATATTAGAATGGTTTATTCAGAGATTATATTAGAATGGTTTATTCAGAGATTATATTAGAATGCTTTATCCAGATATTATATTAGAATGGTTTATCCAGAGATTATATTAGAATGGTTTATCCAGAGATTATATTAGAATGGTTTATCCAGAGATTATATTAGAATGGTTTATTCAGAGATTATATTCGAATGGTTTATTCAGATATTATATTAGAATGGTTTATCCAGATATATTAGAATGGTTTATTCAGATATTATATTAGAATGGTTTATCCAGATATATTAGAATGCTTTATCCAGATATTATATTAGAATGATTTATCCAGAGATTATATTAGAATGGTTTATCCAGATATTATATTAAAATGGTTTATCCAGATATTATATTAGAATGGTTTATCCAGATATTATATTAGAATGGTTTATTCAGATATTATATTAGAATGGTTTATCCAGGTATTATATTAGAATGGTTTATCCAGAGATTATATTAGAATGGTTTATCCAGAGATTATATTAGAATGGTTTTTCAGATATTATATTAGAATGGTTTATCCAGGTATTATATTAGAATGGTTTATCCAGATATTATATTAGAATGGTTTATCCAGATATTGTATTAGAATGGTTTATCCAGATATTATATTAGAATGGTTTATCCAGATATTATATTAGAATGGTTTATCCAGATATTGTATTAGAATGGTTTATCCAGATATTATATTAGAATGGTTTATTCAGATATTAAATTAGAATGGTTTATCCAGATATTATATTAGAATGGTTTATCCAGAGATTATATTAGAATGGTTTATCCAGATATTATATTAGAATGGTTTATCCAGATATTATATTAGAATGGTTTATTCAGATATTATATTAGAATGGTTTATCCAGAGATTATATTAGAATGGTTTATCCAGATATATTAGAATGGTTTATCCAGAGATTATATTAGAATGGTTTATCCAGAGATTATATTAGAATGGTTTATTCAGAGATTATATTCGAATGCTTTATCCAGATATTATATTAGAATGGTTTATCCAGAGATTATATTAGAATGGTTTATCCAGAGATTATATTAGAATGGTTTATCCAGAAATTATATTAGAATGGTTTATTCAGAGATTATATTAGAATGGTTTATTCAGAGATTATATTAGAATGCTTTATCCAGATATTATATTAGAATGGTTTATCCAGAGATTATATTAGAATGGTTTATCCAGAGATTATATTAGAATGGTTTATCCAGAGATTATATTAGAATGGTTTATTCAGAGATTATATTCGAATGGTTTATTCAGATATTATATTAGAATGGTTTATCCAGATATATTAGAATGGTTTATTCAGATATTATATTAGAATGGTTTATCCAGATATATTAGAATGCTTTATCCAGATATTATATTAGAATGATTTATCCAGAGATTATATTAGAATGGTTTATCCAGATATTATATTAAAATGGTTTATCCAGATATTATATTAGAATGGTTTATCCAGATATTATATTAGAATGGTTTATTCAGATATTATATTAGAATGGTTTATCCAGGTATTATATTAGAATGGTTTATCCAGAGATTATATTAGAATGGTTTATCCAGAGATTATATTAGAATGGTTTTTCAGATATTATATTAGAATGGTTTATCCAGGTATTATATTAGAATGGTTTATCCAGATATTATATTAGAATGGTTTATCCAGATATATTAGAATGGTTTATCCAGGTATTATATTAGAATGGTTTATCCAGATATTATATTAGAATGGTTTATCCAGATATATTAGAATGGTTTATTCAGATATTATATTAGAATGGTTTATTCAGATATTATATTAGAATGGTTTATCCAGATATATTAGAATGGTTTATTCAGATATTATATTAGAATGGTTTATCCAGATATTATATTAGAATGGTTTATCCAGATATTATATTAGAATGGTTTATTCAGATATTATATTAGAATGGTTTATCCAGATATTATATTAGAATGGTTTATTCAGATATTATATTAGAATGCTTTTTCAGATATTATATTAGAATGGTTTATCCAGATATTATATTAGAATGGTTTATCCAGATATTATATTAGAATGGTTTATCCAGATATTGTATTAGAATGGTTTATCCAGATATTATATTAGAATGGTTTATCCAGATATTGTATTAGAATGGTTTATCCAGATATATTAGAATGGTTTATCCAGATATTATATTAGAATGGTTTATCCAGATATTATATTAGAATGGTTTATCCAGATATTATATTAGAATGGTTTATTCAGATATTATATTAGAATGGTTCATCCAGATATTGTATTAGAATGGTTTATTCAGATATTATATTAGAATGGTTTATTCAGATATTATATCAGAATGGTTTATCCAGATATTATATTGGAATGGTTAATCCAGATATTATATTGGAATGGTTTATCCAGATATTATATTAGAATGGTTTATTCAGATATTATATTAGAATGGTTTATCCAGATATTGTATTAGAATGGTTTATTCAGATATTATATTAGAATGGTTTATTCAGATATTATATTAGAATGGTTTATCCAGATATTATATTGGAATGGTTTATCCAGATATTGTATTAGAATGGTTTATCCAGATATTATATTAGAATGGTTTATCCAGATATTATATTAGAATGGTTTATCCAGAGATTATATTAGAATGGTTTATCCAGAGATTATATTAGAATGGTTTATCCAGATATTAGAATGGTTTATCCAGGTATTATATTAGAATGGTTTATCCAGATATTATATTAGAATGGTTTATTCAGATATTATATTAGAATGGTTTATCCAGATATTGTATCAGAATGGTTTATTCAGATATTATATTAGAATGGTTTATTCAGATATTATATTAGAATGGTTTATCCAGATATTATATTGGAATGGTTTATCCAGATATTATATTGGAATGGTTTATCCAGATATTATATTAGAATGGTTTATTCAGATATTATATTAGAATGGTTTATCCAGATATTGTATTAGAATGGTTTATTCAGATATTATATTAGAATGGTTTATTCAGATATTACATTAGAATGGTTTATCCAGATATTATATTAGAATGGTTTATCCAGATATTGTATTAGAATGGTTTATCCAGATATTATATTAGAATGGTTTATCCAGATATTGTATTAGAATGGTTTATCCAGATATTATATTAGAATGGTTTATCCAGATATTATATTAGAATGGTTTATCCAGATATTGTATTAGAATGGTTTATCCAGATATTATATTAGAATGGTTTATTCAGATATTATATTAGAATGGTTTATCCAGGTATTGTATTAGAATGGTTTATTCAGATATTAAATTAGAATGGTTTATCCAGATATTATATTAGAATGGTTTATCCAGAGATTATATTAGAATGGTTTATCCAGATATTATATTAGAATGGTTTATCCAGATATTATATTAGAATGGTTTATTCAGATATTATATTAGAATGGTTTATCCAGAGATTATATTAGAATGGTTTATCCAGAGATTATATTAGAATGGTTTATCCAGATATATTAGAATGGTTTATCCAGAGATTATATTAGAATGGTTTATCCAGAGATTATATTAGAATGGTTTATTCAGAGATTATATTAGAATGCTTTATCCAGATATTATATTAGAATGGTTTATCCAGAGATTATATTAGAATGGTTTATCCAGAGATTATATTAGAATGGTTTATCCAGAGATTATATTAGAATGGTTTATTCAGAGATTATATTAGAATGCTTTATCCAGATATTATATTAGAATGGTTTATCCAGAGATTATATTAGAATGGTTTATCCAGAGATTATATCAGAATGGTTTATTCAGATATTATATTAGAATGGTTTATCCAGATATATTAGAATGGTTTATTCAGATATTATATTAGAATGGTTTATCCAGATATATTAGAATGCTTTATCCAGATATTATATTCGAATGATTTATCCAGAGATTATATTAGAATGGTTTATCCAGGTATTATATTAAAATGGTTTGTCCAGATATTATATTAGAATGGTTTATCCAGATATTATATTAGAATGGTTTATCCAGATATTGTATTAGAATGGTTTATCCAGATATTATATTAGAATGGTTTATCCAGATATTATATTAGAATGGTTTATCCAGATATTGTATTAGAATGGTTTATCCAGATATTATATTAGAATGGTTTATCCAGATATTGTATTAGAATGGTTTATCCAGATATTATATTAGAATGGTTTATCCAGCTATTGTATTAGAATGGTTTATCCAGAGATTATATTAGAATGGTTTATCCAGATATTATATTAGAATGGTTTATCCAGATATTATATTAGAATGGTTTATCCAGCTATTGTATTAGAATGGTTTATCCAGAGATTATATTAGAATGGTTTATCCAGATATTGTATTAGAATGGTTTATCCAGATATTATATTAGAATGGTTTATCCAGATATTGTATTAGAATGGTTTATCCAGATATTATATTAGAATGGTTTATCCAGATATTATATTAGAATGGTTTATCCAGATATTGTATTAGAATGGTTTATCCAGATATTATATTAGAATGGTTTATCCAGATATTGTATTAGAATGGTTTATCCAGATATTATATTAGAATGGTTTATCCAGATATTATATTAGAATGGTTTATCCAGATATTATATTAGAATGGTTTATTCAGATATTATATTAGAATGGTTTATCCAGGTATTATATTAGAATGGTTTATTCAGATATTATATTAGAATGGTTTATCCAGATATTATATTAGAATGGTTTATCCAGAGATTATATTAGAATGGTTTATCCAGATATTATATTAGAATGGTTTATTCAGATATTATATTAGAATGGTTTATCCAGGTATTATATTAGAATGGTTTATTCAGATATTATATTAGAATGGTTTATCCAGATATTATATTAGAATGGTTTATTCAGATATTATATTAGAATGGTTTATTCAGAGATTATATTAGAATGCTTTATCCAGATATTAAAGTCGAATGGTTTATCCAGAGATTATATTAGAATGGTTTATCCAGAGATTATATTAGAATGGTTTATTCAGATATTATATTAGAATGGTTTATCCAGATATATTAGAATGGTTTATCCAGATATTATATTAGAATGGTTTATCCAGGTATTGTATTAGAATGGTTTATCCAGATATTATATTAGAATGGTTTATCCAGATATTGTATTAGAATGGTTTATCCAGATATTATATTAGAATGGTTTATCCAGATATTGTATTAGAATGGTTTATCCAGATATTATATTAGAATGGTTTATCCAGATATTATATTAGAATGGTTTATCCAGATATTATATTAGAATGGTTTATCCAGATATTATATTAGAATGGTTTATCCAGATATTATATTAGAATGGTTTATCCAGATATTATATTGGAATGGTTTATCCAGATATTATATTAGAATGGTTTATCCAGATATTGTATTAGAATGGTTTATCCAGATATTATATTAGAATGGTTTATCCAGATATTATATTAGAATGGTTTATCCAGATATTGTATTAGAATGGTTTATCCAGATATTATATTAGAATGGTTTATCCAGATATTGTATTAGAATGGTTTATCCAGATATTATATTAGAATGGTTTATCCAGATATTATATTAGAATGGTTTATCCAGCTATTGTATTAGAATGGTTTATCCAGATATTATATTAGAATGGTTTATTCAGATGTTATATTAGAATGGTTTATCCAGGTATTATATTGGAATGGTTTATTCAGATATTATATTGGAATGGTTTATCCAGATATTATATTAGAATGGTTTATCCAGAGATTATATTAGAACGGTTTATCCAGAGATTATATTAGAATGGTTTATCCAGATATTATATTAGAATGGTTTATTCAGATATTATATTAGAATGGTTTATCCAGGTATTATATTAGAATGGTTTATTCAGATATTATATTAGAATGGTTTATCCAGATATTATATTAGAATGGTTTATCCAGAGATTATATTAGAATGGTTTATCCAGATATTATATTAGAATGGTTTATTCAGATATTATATTAGAATGGTTTATCCAGGTATTATAATAGAATGGTTTATTCAGATATTATATTAGAATGGTTTATCCAGATATTATATTAGAATGGTTTATTCAGATATTATATTAGAATGGTTTATCCAGATATTGTATTAGAATGGTTTATTCAGATATTATATTAGAATGGTTTATTCAGATATTATATTAGAATGGTTTATCCAGATATTATATTGGAATGGTTTATCCAGATATTATATTAGAATGGTTTATTCAGATATTATATTAGAGTGGTTTATCCAGATATTATATTAGAATGGTTTATCCAGAGATTATATTAGAATGGTTTATCCAGAGATTATATTAGAATGGTTTATTCAGATATTATATTTGAGTGGTTTATCCAGATATTATATTAGAATGGTTTATCCAGAGATTATATTAGAATGGTTTATCCAGAGATTATATTAGAATGGTTTATCCAGATATTATATTAGAATGGTTTATCCAGATATTATATTAGAATGGTTTATTCAGATATTATATTAGAATGGTTTGTCCAGATATTATATTGGAATGGTTTATCCAGATATTATATTAGAATGGTTTATCCAGATATTATATTAGAATGGTTTATCCAGATATTATATTAGAATGGTTTATCCAGATATTATATTGGAATGGTTTATCCAGATATTATATTAGAATGGTTTATTCAGATGTTATATTAGAGTGGTTTATCCAGAGATTATATTAGAATGGTTTATCCAGAGATTATATTAGAATGGTTTATCCAGAGATTATATTAGAATGGTTTATTCAGATATTATATTAGAATGGTTTTTCAGATATTATATTAGAATGGTTTATCCAGATATTATATTAGAATGGTTTATCCAGATATTATATTAGAATGGTTTATCCAGATATTATATTAGAATGGTTTATCCAGATATTGTATTAGAATGGTTTATCCAGATATTGTATTAGAATGGTTTATCCAGATATTATATTAGAATGGTTTATCCAGATATTGTATTAGAATGGTTTATCCAGATATTATATTAGAATGGTTTATCCAGATATTATATTAGAATGGTTTATCCAGATATTATATTAGAATGGTTTATCCAGATATTATATTAGAATGGTTTATCCAGATATTATATTAGAATGGTTTATCCAGATATTGTATTAGAATGGTTTATCCAGATATTATATTAGAATGGTTTATCCAGATATTATATTAGAATGGTTTATCCAGATATTGTATTAGAATGGTTTATCCAGATATTATATTAGAATGGTTTATCCAGATATTGTATTAGAATGGTTTATCCAGATATTATATTAGAATGGTTTATCCAGATATTATATTAGAATGGTTTATCCAGATATTGTATTAGAATGGTTTATCCAGATATTATATTAGAATGGTTTATTCAGATATTATATTAGAATGGTTTATCCAGATATTGTATTAGAATGGTTTATTCAGGTATTATATTAGAATGGTTTATCCAGATATTATATTGGAATGGTTTATCCAGATATTATATTGGAATGGTTTATCCAGATATTATATTGGAATGGTTTATTCAGATATTATATTAGAATGGTTTATCCAGATATTGTATTAGAATGGTTTATTCAGATATTATATTAGAATGGTTTATTCAGATATTATATTAGAATGGTTTATCCAGATATTATATTGGAATGGTTTATCCAGATCTTATATTAGAATGGTTTATCCAGATATTGTATTAGAATGGTTTATCCAGATATTATATTAGAATGGTTTATCCAGATATTATATTAGAATGGTTTATCCAGATATTGTATTAGAATGGTTTATCCAGATATTATATTAGAATGGTTTATCCAGATATTGTATTAGAATGGTTTATCCAGATATTATATTAGAATGGTTTATCCAGATATTATATTAGAATGGTTTATCCAGATATTGTATTAGAATGGTTTATCCAGATATTATATTAGAATGGTTTATTCAGATATTATATTAGAATGGTTTATCCAGATATTGTATTAGAATGGTTTATTCAGATATTATATTAGAATGGTTTATTCAGATATTATATTCGAATGGTTTATCCAGATATTAGATTGGAATGGTTTATCCAGATATTATATTGGAATGGTTTATCCAGATATTATATTAGAATGGTTTATTCAGATATTATATTAGAATGGTTTATCCAGATATTGTATTAGAATGGTTTATTCAGATATTATATTAGAATGGTTTATTCAGATATTATATTAGAATGGTTTATCCAGATATTATATTAGAATGGTTTATTCAGATATTATATTAGAATGGTTTTTCAGATATTATATTAGAATGGTTTATCCAGATATTATATTAGAATGGTTTATCCAGATATTGTATTAGAATGGTTTATCCAGATATTATATTAGAATGGTTTATCCAGATATTATATTAGAATGGTTTATCCAGATATTGTATTAGAATGGTTTATCCAGATATTGTATTAGAATGGTTTATCCAGATATTATATTAGAATGGTTTATCCAGATATTGTATTAGAATGGTTTATCCAGATATTATATTAGAATGGTTTATCCAGAGATTATATTAGAATGGTTTATCCAGAGATTATATTAGAATGGTTTATTCAGATATTGTATTAGAATGGTTTATTCAGATATTATATTAGAGTGGTTTATCCAGATATTATATTAGAATGGTTTATCCAGAGATTATATTAGAATGGTTTATCCAGATATTATATTAGAATGGTTTATCCAGATATTATATTAGAATGGTTTATTCAGATATTATATTAGAATGGTTTATCCAGATATTATATTGGAATGGTTTATCCAGATATTATATTAGAATGGTTTATCCAGATATTATATTAGAATGGTTTATCCAGATATTATATTGGAATGGTTTATCCAGATATTATATTAGAATGGTTTATCCAGATATATTAGAATGGTTTATTCAGATATTATATTAGAATGGTTTATCCAGATATATTAGAATGGTTTATTCAGATATTATATTAGAATGGTTTATTCAGATATATTAGAATGGTTTATTCAGATATTATATTAGAATGGTTTATTCAGATATTATATTAGAATGGTTTATTCAGATATTATATTGGAATGGTTTATTCAGAGATTATATTAGAATGGTTTATTCAGATATTATATTGGAATGGTTTATTCAGATATTATATTGGAATGGTTTATTCAGATATTATATTAGAATGGTTTATCCAGATATATTAGAATGGTTTATTCAGATATTATATTAGAATGGTTTATTCAGGTATTATATTAGAATGGTTTATTCAGATATTATATTAGAATGGTTTATCCAGATATTATATTAGAATGGTTTATTCGGATATTATATTAGAATGGTTTATCCAGATATTATATTAGAATGGTTTATTCAGATATTTTTTTAGAGTGGTTTATTCAGATATTATATTAGAATGGTTTATCCAGATATTATATTAGAATGGTTTATCCAGATATTATATTAGAATGGTTTATCCAGATATTGTATTAGAATGGTTTATCCAGATATTATATTAGAATGGTTTATTCAGATATTATATTAGAATGGTTTATCCAGATATTGTATTAGAATGGTTTATTCAGATATTATATTAGAATGGTTTATTCAGATATTATATTCGAATGGTTTATCCAGATATTATATTGGAATGGTTTATCCAGATATTATATTGGAATGGTTTATCCAGATATTATATTAGAATGGTTTATTCAGATATTATATTAGAATGGTTTATCCAGATATTGTATTAGAATGGTTTATTCAGATATTATATTAGAATGGTTTATTCAGATATTATATTAGAGTGGTTTATCCAGATATTATATTAGAATGGTTTATCCAGAGATTATATTAGAATGGTTTATCCAGAGATTATATTAGAATGGTTTATCCAGGTATTATATTAGAATGGTTTATCCAGATATTATATTAGAATGGTTTATTCAGATATTATATTAGAATGGTTTATCCAGATATTATATTGGAATGGTTTATCCAGATATTATATTAGAATGGTTTATCCAGATATTATATTAGAATGGTTTATCCAGATATTATATTAGAATGGTTTATCCAGATATTATATTGGAATGGTTTATCCAGATATTATATTAGAATGGTTTATCCAGATATTATATTAGAATGGTTTATCCAGATATTATATTAGAATGGTTTATCCAGATATTATATTAGAATGGTTTATCCAGAGATTATATTAGAATGGTTTATCCAGAGATTATATTAGAATGGTTTATTCAGATATTATATTAGAATGGTTTATCCAGATATATTAGAATGGTTTATTCAGATATTATATTAGAATGGTTTATCCAGATATATTAGAATGGTTTATTCAGATATTATATTAGAATGGTTTATTCAGATATATTAGAATGGTTTATTCAGATATTATATTAGAATGGTTTATTCAGATATTATATTAGAATGGTTTATTCAGATATTATATTGGAATGGTTTATTCAGATATTATATTAGAATGGTTTATTCAGATATTATATTAGAATGGTTTATCCAGGTATTATATTAGAATGGTTTATCCAGAGATTATATTAGAATGGTTTATCCAGAGATTATATTAGAATGGTTTTTCAGATATTATATTAGAATGGTTTATCCAGGTATTATATTAGAATGGTTTATCCAGGTATTATATTAGAATGGTTTATCCAGATATTATATTAGAATGGTTTATCCAGATATTATATTAGAATGGTTTATCCAGATATTATATTAGAATGGTTTATCCAGATATATTAGAATGGTTTATTCACATATTAGAATGGTTTTTCAGATATTATATTAGAATGGTTTATCCAGGTATTATATTAGAATGGTTTATCCAGATATATTAGAATGGTTTATTCAGATATTATATTAGAATGGTTTATTCAGATATTATATTAGAATGATTTATCCAGATATTATATTAGAATGGTTTATCCAGATATTATATTAGAATGGTTTATTCAGTTATTATATTAGAATGGTTTATCCAGATATTATATTAGAATGGTTTATTCAGATATTATATTAGAATGGTTTTTCAGATATTATATTAGAATGGTTTATCCAGATATTATATTAGAATGGTTTATCCAGATATTGTATTAGAATGGTTTATCCAGATATTATATTAGAATGGTTTATCCAGATATTATATTAGAATGGTTTATCCAGATATTGTATTAGAATGGTTTGTCCAGATATTGTATTAGAATGGTTTATCCAGATATTATATTAGAATGGTTTATCCAGATATTGTATTAGAATGCTTTATCCAGATATTATATTAGAATGGTTTATCCAGATATTATATTAGAATGGTTTATCCAGATATTATATTAGAATGGTTTATCCAGATATTATATCAGAATGGTTTATCCAGATATTATATTAGAATGGTTTATCCAGATATTGTTTTAGAATGGTTTATCCAGATATTATATTAGAATGGTTTATCCAGATATTATATTAGAATGGTTTATCCAGATATTGTATTAGAATGGTTTATCCAGATATTATATTAGAATGGTTTATCCAGATATTGTATTAGAATGGTTTATCCAGATATTATATTAGAATGGTTTATCCAGATATTATATTAGAATGGTTTATCCAGCTATTGTATTAGAATGGTTTATCCAGATATTATATTAGAATGGTTTATTCAGATATTATATTAGAATGGTTTATCCAGGTATTATATTGGAATGGTTTATTCAGATATTATATTAGAATGGTTTATCCAGATATTATATTTGAATGGTTTATCCAGAGATTATATTAGAACGGTTTATCCAGAGATTATATTAGAATGGTTTATCCAGATATTATATTAGAATGGTTTATTCAGATATTATATTAGAATGGTTTATCCAGGTATTATATTAGAATGGTTTATTCAGATATTATATTAGAATGGTTTATCCAGATATTATATTAGAATGGTTTATCCAGAGATTATATTAGAATGGTTTATCCAGATATTATATTAGAATGGTTTATTCAGATATTATATTAGAATGGTTTATCCAGATATTATATTAGAATGGTTTATTCAGATATTATATTAGAATGGTTTAATCAGAGATTATATTAGAATGCTTTATCCAGATATTAAAGTAGAATGGTTTATCCAGAGATTATATTAGAATGGTTTATCCAGAGATTATATTAGAATGGTTTATTCAGATATTATATTAGAATGGTTTATCCAGATATATTAGAATGGTTTATTCAGATATTATATTAGAATGCTTTATCCAGATATTATATTCGAATGGTTTATTCAGATATTATATTAAAATGGTTTATCCAGATATTATATTAGAATGGTTTATCCAGATATTATATTAAAATGGTTTATCCAGATATTATATTAGAATGGTTTATCCAGATATTATATTAGAATGGTTTATTCAGATATTATATTAGAATGGTTTATCCAGGTATTATATTAGAATGGTTTATCCAGAGATTATATTAGAATGGTTTATCCAGAGATTATATTAAAATGGTTTTTCAGATATTATATTAGAATGGTTTATCCAGGTATTATATTAGAATGGTTTATCCAGATATTATATTAGAATGGTTTATCCAGATATTATATCAGAATGGTTTATCCAGATATTATATTAGAATGGTTTATCCAGATATATTAGAATGGTTTATTCACATATTATATTAGAATGGTTTTTCAGATATTATATTAGAATGGTTTATCCAGGTATAATATTAGAATGGTTTATCCAGATATATTAGAATGGTTTATTCAGATATTATATTAGAATGGTTTATTCAGATATTATATTAGAATGGTTTATCCAGATATTATATTAGAATGGTTTATCCAGATATTGTATTAGAATGGTTTATCCAGATATTATATTAGAATGGTTTATCCAGATATTATATTAGAATGGTTTATCCAGATATTGTATTAGAATGGTTTATCCAGATATTGTATTAGAATGGTTTATCCAGATATTATATTAGAATGGTTTATCCAGATATTGTATTAGAATGGTTTACCCAGATATTATATTAGAATGGTTTATCCAGATATTATATTAGAATGGTTTATCCAGATATTATATTAGAATGGTTTATCCAGATATTATATTAGAATGGTTTATCCAGATATTATATTAGAATGGTTTATCCAGATATTGTATTAGAATGGTTTATCCAGATATTATATTAGAATGGTTTATCCAGATATTATATTAGAATGGTTTATCCAGATATTATATTAGAATGGTTTATCCAGATATTATATTAGAATGGTTTATCCAGATATTATATTAGAATGGTTTATCCAGATATTATATTAGAATGGTTTATCCAGATATTGTATTAGAATGGTTTATCCAGATATTATATTAGAATGGTTTATCCAGATATTATATTAGAATGGTTTATCCAGATATTGTATTAGAATGGTTTATCCAGATATTATATTAGAATGGTTTATCCAGATATTGTATTAGAATGGTTTATCCAGATATTATATTAGAATGGTTTATCCAGATATTATATTAGAATGGTTTATCCAGATATTGTATTAGAATGGTTTATCCAGATATTATATTAGAATGGTTTATTCAGATATTATATTAGAATGGTTTATCCAGATATTGTATTAGAATGGTTTATTCAGATATTATATTAGAATGGTTTATTCAGATATTATATTCGAATGGTTTATCCAGATATTAGATTGGAATGGTTTATCCAGATATTATATTGGAATGGTTTATCCAGATATTATATTAGAATGGTTTATTCAGATATTATATTAGAATGGTTTATCCAGATATTGTATTAGAATGGTTTATTCAGATATTATATTAGAATGGTTTATTCAGATATTATATTAGAATGGTTTATCCAGATATTATATTGGAATGGTTTATCCAGATATTATATTAGAATGGTTTATTCAGATATTATATTAGAGTGGTTTATCCAGATATTATATTAGAATGGTTTATCCAGAGATTATATTAGAATGGTTTATCCAGAGATTATATTAGAATGGTTTATTCAGATATTATATTTGAGTGGTTTATCCAGATATTATATTAGAATGGTTTATCCAGAGATTATATTAGAATGGTTTATCCAGAGATTATATTAGAATGGTTTATCCAGATATTATATTAGAATGGTTTATCCAGATATTATATTAGAATGGTTTATTCAGATATTATATTAGAATGGTTTGTCCAGATATTATATTGGAATGGTTTATCCAGATATTATATTAGAATGGTTTATCCAGATATTATATTAGAATGGTTTATCCAGATATTATATTAGAATGGTTTATCCAGATATTATATTGGAATGGTTTATCCAGATATTATATTAGAATGGTTTATTCAGATGTTATATTAGAGTGGTTTATCCAGAGATTATATTAGAATGGTTTATCCAGAGATTATATTAGAATGGTTTATCCAGAGATTATATTAGAATGGTTTATCCAGATATTATATTAGAATGGTTTTTCAGATATTATATTAGAATGGTTTATCCAGATATTATATTAGAATGGTTTATCCAGATATTATATTAGAATGGTTTATTCAGATATTATATTAGAATGGTTTATCCAGATATTATATTAGAATGGTTTATTCAGATATTATATTAGAATGGTTTTTCAGATATTATATTAGAATGGTTTATCCAGATATTATATTAGAATGGTTTATCCAGATATTGTATTAGAATGGTTTATCCAGATATTATATTAGAATGGTTTATCCAGATATTATATTAGAATGGTTTATCCAGATATTGTATTAGAATGGTTTATCCAGATATTGTATTAGAATGGTTTATCCAGATATTATATTAGAATGGTTTATCCAGATATTGTATTAGAATGGTTTATCCAGATATTATATTAGAATGGTTTATCCAGATATTATATTAGAATGGTTTATCCAGATATTATATTAGAATGGTTTATCCAGATATTATATTAGAATGGTTTATCCAGATATTATATTAGAATGGTTTATCCAGATATTGTATTAGAATGGTTTATCCAGATATTATATTAGAATGGTTTATCCAGATATTATATTAGAATGGTTTATCCAGATATTGTATTAGAATGGTTTATCCAGATATTATATTAGAATGGTTTATCCAGATATTGTATTAGAATGGTTTATCCAGATATTATATTAGAATGGTTTATCCAGATATTATATTAGAATGGTTTATCCAGATATTGTATTAGAATGGTTTATCCAGATATTATATTAGAATGGTTTATTCAGATATTATATTAGAATGGTTTATCCAGATATTGTATTAGAATGGTTTATTCAGGTATTATATTAGAATGGTTTATCCAGATATTATATTGGAATGGTTTATCCAGATATTATATTGGAATGGTTTTTCCAGATATTATATTGGAATGGTTTATTCAGATATTATATTAGAATGGTTTATCCAGATATTGTATTAGAATGGTTTATTCAGATATTATATTAGAATGGTTTATTCAGATATTATATTAGAATGGTTTATCCAGATATTATATTGGAATGGTTTATCCAGATCTTATATTAGAATGGTTTATCCAGATATTGTATTAGAATGGTTTATCCAGATATTATATTAGAATGGTTTATCCAGATATTATATTAGAATGGTTTATCCAGATATTGTATTAGAATGGTTTATCCAGATATTATATTAGAATGGTTTATCCAGATATTGTATTAGAATGGTTTATCCAGATATTATATTAGAATGGTTTATCCAGATATTATATTAGAATGGTTTATCCAGATATTGTATTAGAATGGTTTATCCAGATATTATATTAGAATGGTTTATTCAGATATTATATTAGAATGGTTTATCCAGATATTGTATTAGAATGGTTTATTCAGATATTATATTAGAATGGTTTATTCAGATATTATATTCGAATGGTTTATCCAGATATTAGATTGGAATGGTTTATCCAGATATTATATTGGAATGGTTTATCCAGATATTATATTAGAATGGTTTATTCAGATATTATATTAGAATGGTTTATCCAGATATTGTATTAGAATGGTTTATTCAGATATTATATTAGAATGGTTTATTCAGATATTATATTAGAATGGTTTATCCAGATATTATATTAGAATGGTTTATTCAGATATTATATTAGAATGGTTTTTCAGATATTATATTAGAATGGTTTATCCAGATATTATATTAGAATGGTTTATCCAGATATTGTATTAGAATGGTTTATCCAGATATTATATTAGAATGGTTTATCCAGATATTATATTAGAATGGTTTATCCAGATATTGTATTAGAATGGTTTATCCAGATATTGTATTAGAATGGTTTATCCAGATATTATATTAGAATGGTTTATCCAGATATTGTATTAGAATGGTTTATCCAGATATTATATTAGAATGGTTTATCCAGAGATTATATTAGAATGGTTTATCCAGAGATTATATTAGAATGGTTTATTCAGATATTGTATTAGAATGGTTTATTCAGATATTATATTAGAGTGGTTTATCCAGATATTATATTAGAATGGTTTATCCAGAGATTATATTAGAATGGTTTATCCAGAGATTATATTAGAATGGTTTATCCAGATATTATATTAGAATGGTTTATCCAGATATTATATTAGAATGGTTTATTCAGATATTATATTAGAATGGTTTATCCAGATATTATATTGGAATGGTTTATCCAGATATTATATTAGAATGGTTTATCCAGATATTATATTAGAATGGTTTATCCAGATATTATATTGGAATGGTTTATCCAGATATTATATTAGAATGGTTTATCCAGATATATTAGAATGGTTTATTCAGATATTATATTAGAATGGTTTATCCAGATATATTAGAATGGTTTATTCAGATATTATATTAGAATGGTTTATTCAGATATATTAGAATGGTTTATTCAGATATTATATTAGAATGGTTTATTCAGATATTATATTAGAATGGTTTATTCAGATATTATATTGGAATGGTTTATTCAGAGATTATATTAGAATGGTTTATTCAGATATTATATTGGAATGGTTTATTCAGATATTATATTGGAATGGTTTATTCAGATATTATATTAGAATGGTTTATCCAGATATATTAGAATGGTTTATTCAGATATTATATTAGAATGGTTTATTCAGGTATTATATTAGAATGGTTTATTCAGATATTATATTAGAATGGTTTATCCAGATATTATATTAGAATGGTTTATTCGGATATTATATTAGAATGGTTTATCCAGATATTATATTAGAATGGTTTATTCAGATATTTTTTTAGAGTGGTTTATTCAGATATTATATTAGAATGGTTTATCCAGATATTATATTAGAATGGTTTATCCAGATATTATATTAGAATGGTTTATCCAGATATTGTATTAGAATGGTTTATCCAGATATTATATTAGAATGGTTTATTCAGATATTATATTAGAATGGTTTATCCAGATATTGTATTAGAATGGTTTATTCAGATATTATATTAGAATGGTTTATTCAGATATTATATTCGAATGGTTTATCCAGATATTATATTGGAATGGTTTATCCAGATATTATATTGGAATGGTTTATCCAGATATTATATTAGAATGGTTTATTCAGATATTATATTAGAATGGTTTATCCAGATATTGTATTAGAATGGTTTATTCAGATATTATATTAGAATGGTTTATTCAGATATTATATTAGAGTGGTTTATCCAGATATTATATTAGAATGGTTTATCCAGAGATTATATTAGAATGGTTTATCCAGAGATTATATTAGAATGGTTTATCCAGGTATTATATTAGAATGGTTTATCCAGATATTATATTAGAATGGTTTATTCAGATATTATATTAGAATGGTTTATCCAGATATTATATTGGAATGGTTTATCCAGATATTATATTAGAATGGTTTATCCAGATATTATATTAGAATGGTTTATCCAGATATTATATTAGAATGGTTTTTCCAGATATTATATTGGAATGGTTTATCCAGATATTATATTAGAATGGTTTATCCAGATATTATATTAGAATGGTTTATCCAGATATTATATTAGAATGGTTTATCCAGATATTATATTAGAATGGTTTATCCAGAGATTATATTAGAATGGTTTATCCAGAGATTATATTAGAATGGTTTATTCAGATATTATATTAGAATGGTTTATCCAGATATATTAGAATGGTTTATTCAGATATTATATTAGAATGGTTTATCCAGATATATTAGAATGGTTTATTCAGATATTATATTAGAATGGTTTATTCAGATATATTAGAATGGTTTATTCAGATATTATATTAGAATGGTTTATTCAGATATTATATTAGAATGGTTTATTCAGATATTATATTGGAATGGTTTATTCAGATATTATATTAGAATGGTTTATCCAGATATTATATTAGAATGGTTTATTCAGAGATTATATTAGAATGGTTTATTCAGATATTATATTGGAATGGTTTATTCAGATATTATATTGGAATGGTTTATTCAGATATTATATTAGAATGGTTTATCCAGATATATTAGAATGGTTTATTCAGATATTATATTAGAATGGTTTATTCAGGTATTATATTAGAATGGTTTATTCAGATATTATATTAGAATGGTTTATCCAGATATTATATTAGAATGGTTTATTCGGATATTATATTAGAATGGTTTATCCAGATATTATATTAGAATGGTTTATTCAGATATTATATTAGAATGGTTTATTCAGGTATTATATTAGAATGGTTTATTCGGATATTATATTAGAATGGTTTATCCAGATATATTAGAATGGTTTATTCAGATATTATATTAGAATGGTTTATTCAGGTATTATATTGGAATGGTTTATTCAGATATTATATTAGAATGGTTTATTCAGATATTATATTGGAATGGTTTATTCAGATATTATATTAGAATGGTTTATCCAGATATATTAGAATGGTTTATTCAGATATTATATTAGAATGGTTTATTCAGGTATTATATTAGAATGGTTTATTCGGATATTATATTAGAATGGTTTATCCAGATATATTAGAATGGTTTATTCAGATATTATATTAGAATGGTTTATTCAGGTATTATATTGGAATGGTTTATTGAGATATTATATTAGAATGGTTTATCCAGATATATTAGAATGGTTTATTCAGATATTATATTAGAATGGTTTATCCAGATATATTAGAATGGTTTATTCAGGTATTATATTAGAATGGTTTATTCGGATATTATATTAGAATGGTTTATCCAGATATATTAGAATGGTTTATTCAGATATTATATTAGAATGGTTTATTCGGATATTATATTAGAATGGTTTATCCAGATATATTAGAATGGTTTATTCAGATATTATATTAGAATGGTTTATTCAGATATTATATTGGAATGGTTTATTCAGATATTGTAGCGGTACTACCGAGTGTCCCTTACTTATTATACGATGTATATATATATTTACCTGTACGGGGCGTTGCCCCTTTAAGAACGCGACCTAACGCAATGACGTCATGTCGCGCATCACGTGACTCACCTAAACGCGAGCCGGCCCAGCTCGGCCTCCAGCTCCTGCGGCAATCGCCGGCTCAGCTCGGCCTCTCGCTCCCGCGACTTCGGCTGCAACGGCCGGCTGCAGTGCCAGGAGAACGCGATGACGTCATTGCGCCATTCACGTGACGGCCCATGCGTGGGAAAACGCGATGACATCATCACGCAATCCACGGGACTGCCGAGTCAGTCCTCGTGGCGTCCCCACTGGGGAAAGACCTGTTCCACGACTCTCCTGCATCGTTCTACGTTGTTTGCTGTATTTCATCTAATTCAACATTAAAATCCTGTTTGTTGTTCTTCCGAGTCAAGCTCCGTTATTTGTTAGGAATACGCCTATTCCTACATTGGTGACCCAACGACGTGAGGACGGGAATTCATCGCAACCTATATTGGTGACCCCATCTCAGTGAACGTTTTTCACGGACGAAGCGCACAGCCTGAAACCCGTCTCTGTGAAGGTTTCACAGAAGAAGAGCCCGACGAACAACACCCGACAAACAACCGACGAACACCAATTCCTACACTGGCGATCCCGTCTTTGCGAACGTATTCGCAAAGGAAGCGCAGCCTGGAAGTGATACCGTTTTTCACAAACGAAACGCAGCTGGACCCCGATTTTTGTGAACGATTTTCACAAAAGAAGCACGCCATGGAAGCGACAGCCATTTCGCTGACGCTACCGCAATTCAGGGAGCAGCAACCGCCCTCGTGCTTTATTCAGGTAGAAGCCCCGTTCGCCAAGAACATCGATGCGGCGCAGACCAACGAGGTCTCCGTATTCAACAGCTCTGCCGCCTTAGGGATCGTCCGCCTCCACGACATCTCCCAATGCAACAGCAAGTATGAATCCCTCCAAGTGCGGGTTCCACAGGTTTTCGGGCCCACAAGATCGGAGCGCGCCCCCGCGGAGATGCCACGAGAACTCGCTCCTCGCGAACCACGAGGACTCGCTCCTCACGAACCAAAAGGACGCACTCCTCACGACCCACGAGGACCCATCCCTCGCAAACCACGAGGACCCATCTCTCGCGAACCACGAGGACCCATCCCTCACAAACCATGAGGACCCATTCCTTGTGAAACACGAACTCATTCCCCGCCGACGACGCACCAGCCCATCAGCCTGCTGGTTGTGTTTTCTACCACGCTTTGCGGCGCGAAAGCAAAGTGTTGCCGCCCTCCCGGCAGTTTTCCCCCTCAATCAACAATAACTAGAAGCGTTGCCGCCCTCCCAGCAGTTTCCCCCCTAAATCAACAACAACTAGAAGCGTTGCCGCCCTCTCTACAGTGTTCCCCTCAACAAACGCAAACATCTGCTGACGCTGCGACAATTGAGGACGGGTCCAACAGGCATCCCGCGGCCGCGATCGGCCACGCGAAACTTGCTGTCATCACAGATCACTGATCAACACAGCAACGGTTCACTCTCTTCTGTGTTACCGTCGTAGCACTACGGCACGCACCGTTCCGTGCATTCCCGACTGCCGAAGAGTTCGCCCGCCTCTCAGCGAGTTCACCGACCTGCCAGGACCCACGTTTATTTCCTCCTGGATCATCCGTTCGGCGTTCCTGCAGATTTCGTCAGACTGGGGACCTTTTCCCAACAATGACAGAGCCATGGTCTGCGTCTGCCCAACCTGCCAGTCACTATGACGCAGCCAGCTGTTTCGCCCCTGCGCCCGATTCGAACCACGGGCTGCAGAGGTCACACGTCTCCACGGTCCTTCGCCTGGCTGAATACGTTTTATTCGCCATGACGCCACGGTCCTTCGCAAGGCTGGATACGTTTTATCCGCCACGACGCACGCAAGGATCCACTCATGACCAGCAACTTTAGACCTCGCCCGCCAAGTCGAGACAGCACGACCGCCGAGACCATCGGACACCCATTGTCGTTACGGCAGACCAAGCACGATCGTCCACCAGACCGCCAGCCACCCAGCAGTCTCCATCTCGAGACTGCAGGAGTCGTTCGGACAGGCTCATCAGACCACCTCACCTTTTGACGTCCGTTAAAGCGAATTCTGGGGGGGCACATGTAGCGGTACCACCGAGTGTCCCTTACTTATTATACATAATTCCCTTTAACTTAACGATGTATATATATATATAGTTTACCTGTACGGGGCGTTGCCCCTTTAAGAACGCGACCTAACGCAATGATGTCACGTCGCGCATCACATGACTCACCCAAACGCGGGCTAACGCGATGACATCACGTATCACGTGACAATCGCCAGCCTAGCTCGGCCTCCCGCTCCTGCGGCAATCGCCGGCTCAGCTCGGCCTCCCGCTCCCGCGACTTCGGCCGCAACGGCCGGCTGCGGTGCCGGGAGAACGCGATGACGTCATCGCGCCATTCACGTGACGGCCCAAACGCGGGAAAACGCGATGACGTCATCACGCAATCCACGGGACTGCCGAGTCAGTCCTCTTGGCGTCCCCACTGGGGAAAGACCTGTTCCATGACTCTCCTGCATCGTTCTACGTTGTTTGCTGTATTTCATCTGATTCAACATTAAAATCCTGTTTGTTGTTCTTCCGAGTCAAGCTCCGTTATTTGTTAGGAATACGCCTATTCCTACAATAGTATATTAGAATGGTTTATCCAGATGGGCTCCTTGCAATTCAGTTTCTGGAAAATCTGTCGAGGGAGGTAAGACTGGAAAGATGCAAATAGTCATTAAAATAGAGCCGATTGGGATCAGAGGAATGGCTGACCAGAGAAGTGATATTTAACGGGGACAGTGTGGCATGTTTGTCATTTTTCACAAGTTGGAGTATGGTCAGATTTATTATGATGCTTTGCTCATTCACTTTAATAACTGTAAAATAAACCAGTTTTCTTGATTAACATTTGGCCCCTTCTCGCTAAAATGTTAAATCTATCCGACCTTTGGAAAATTGGAGAAGGGCACACGGCATCCGCTGTGAGGGTACGATTAGCAGTTCATATAACAAGGACTTTCATTGTTACAGGTTTAATGTTAGCCAAACAGTTAAATAGCCTTATAGCTAAACAAACAGTTTGAAATAACTGTTAGCTGACATGGCAGGGCAGCTGAGGCCTGTCACATGCACATCCCGTGGGAACTCCAGAACAATGTGTATCTTGGAAAACCACATATGACCACCTCCTGAAACGTGCTATCCATGAAACTCTCAGCTTCCCCTATGCACTGTAGTGACGCCAACTGCTCGAGTGGAGACTTTCAGAGCTTGAGAGCCATCTTTCATCACTATAGTGCATACAGGAAGCCGAGAGTTTCCTGGATAGCACGTTTCAGGAGGTGGTCACCCCGCAGCTACAGAGAGTTCAGGAGGAGGAGTGGGTGACCACCAGGCAGACTAGGAGGAACAGGCAGGCAGTGCAGGAATCCCCTGGGAGTGTGGCGCTCACAAACCGGTATTCAGTGCTGCCTATCAGCGAGGATGATGACACCTCGGGGAAGTGCAGTCAGAAGCAAATCCACAACACCACGAGAGACTTGGCTCTACAGGGGGGCACCAGAAAGTGTAGAAATGCAGTTGTTATAGGGGATTCGATCGTCAGGGAATAGACAGGCATTTCTGCAGACGCGAGTCGCAAATAATTTTACCTCTCTGGTGCCAGAGTAAAGAACATCACTTAACAGGTGCAGGACGTTCTGCAATGGGAAGGGGAACAGCCAGAAGTCGTGGTCCATGTTGGAACCAATGACACAGGTAGGAAAAGGGTTGAGGCCCCGACAAGCAGAGTTTCAGGAGCTAGGAAAAAGATTAAAGAACAGGACCCTGAATGTGGTACTCTCTGGATAACTCCCTGTGCCACATGCGAGTGAGTACAGAAACAGGAAGACAATGCCAGTGAATGCCTAGCTGGAGAAGTGGTGCAGGAGGGAAGGCTTCAGATTCCTGGAGCATTGGGACCAATTCTGGGGCAGGAGGGAGCTGTACAAGCTGGATGGGTTGCACTGGAACAGGCTGGGACCAATGTCCTCGCCAGGTTACCTAGTGTTGTTGGAGAGGGTTGAAGCTAATTTGGCCGGGGGTGGGGGTGGGGGGTGGCGGGTGGCCGGGGAAAGGTGCGAAACCAGGATGTAGCAGCAGAGAGGAGATACAAGGTGCATAGAAAAGTAGTAGAATAAAGTATAGGGCAGAAAGAACAGGCATTAGATGGAGGAAGAAAGCGTAGCTGACTAGCATAGTGTTGGAATGCACGTGTGTTAATGCGAGGTGTGTTACAAATAAGGTTGGTGAGCTGCAGGGTCAAGTTGCTACATGGGGTTATGAAATAGTGACCATTATGAAGACCTGGCTTAAGCATGGGCAGAAATGGAAACTAAACATTCCTGGCTACAATGTATTCAGGAGGGATAGGGAAGGAAAAAAGAAGAGGGTGTGTGGCGGTGCTGATCAAGGATAATATTACAGCTTTACAGAGGGACAATATACCAGAGGGTTCAAAGATTGAAGCTATTTGTTTAGAGTTAAGGAGCGGTTACATTACTGGGTATTTACTTTAGTCCCCCAGAAGGAAGTAGCAAAGCAAATCTGCAGGCAAATTTCAGATAAATGTAAAAATAATAGAGCAGCAATAGTACGGTGCTTCAATTACCCTAATATAGAATGGGGTAGAAACAGTATAAAGGGCAAAGATAATGAAAAATTCCTAAAATGTATATGGGCTAATTTTTTTAAGCAGTATGTTTCTAGCCCAAAGAGGAAGGAAGCAGTGCTGTATCTAGTGCTGGGAATGAAGTAGGGAAAGTGGAGCGTGTTACAGTGGAAGAACATCAGGGTAATAGCGATCATAATATAATTAGGTTTAAAGTAGTTATGGAAAGGGACAGAGAAAAATCAATGGTGAAAATACCCAACTGGAAGGGAGCCAATTTCAGTGGCTTGAGAAGGGGTCTAGCACAGGTGGACTGGAAACAAAGATTGGCAAAGAAAACAGCAAATGAGCAATGGCAGGCCTTCAAGGCAGGAATAGTTCTGATACAAACCAAGCATATTCCTGTAAGGAGGAAAGATGGAGCATCTAAAGCTAGAGCTCCCTGGATGACAAAGCAAATAGGTTAAAATAAAACTGAAAATAGAGGTTTATGACAAATGTCAGGTACAGAATTCAGTGGAAAACCAGGCAGAACACAGAGTGCAGGGGAAACTGAAAAAGGATATCAAAAGGGCAAAGTGAGAGTATGAGAAAAGATTAGCAGGTAACATAAAAGGGAACCCAAAAATCTTTTATAAACATATAAAAAGTAAAAGGACAGTTAAAGGAAGGGGAGGGCCGATTCGGGACAAAGAAGTAAATCATCTTGTGAAGGCAGACGGCATGACTGAGGTACTGAATGAGTACTTTGCATCTGTCTTCACAAGAAGATGAAGTTAATGTCACAGTAAAGGGGGGGCGTAAAGATATTGGACTTGATAAAAATAGATAGAAAGGAGATGCTAAATAGGTTGGTATCACTCAAAGTTAACAAGTCACCCGGTCCAGATGAGCTGCAGCCTAGGTTGCAGAGAGAAGCAAGCATGGAGATAGCAGAAGCTCAGAATACAATCTTTCAATCCTCCTTGGATATGGGAATGGTGCCAGAGGACTGGAGGATTGCAAATGTTAGACCCAAGTTCAAAAAAGGGGAGAGAAATAAACCTGGCAACTACACTTCAGTCAGCCTAACGTCAGTGGTGGGAAAACTACTAGAGAGCAAGGACAAAATTAATTCTCACTTGGAAAAGCATGGGTTAATAAAGCACAGCCAGCACGAAATTGTAAAAGGCAAATCGTGTCTGACTAACCTGATTGAGTTCTTTGATGAAGTAACAGAAAGGGTTGATGAAGGTAGTGCGGTAGCTGTTATATATATGGACTTTCAAAAGGCATTTGATAAAGTATCACATAGCAGACTTATTCGGAAAATAGAAGCACATGGGATTAAAGGGACGGTGGTAACTTGGGTACGTAATTGTTTAAGGGATGGGAGGCAGAGAGCATTGGTGAACGGATATTTTTCTGACTGGAGAGAAGTATGCAGTGGGGTCTCCCAAGGGTCCATATTAGGACCATTGCTTTTTTTTGTTATATATAAAATGACCTGGACTTGGGTATAGGGAGTAGAATTTCAAAGTTCGCAGATGATACAAAACTTGGTATGTAAGAACATAAGAAATAGGAGCAGGAGTAGGCCATTCAAGCCTGCTCCGCCATTCAATGAGATCATGGCTGATCTTCTGCCTCAACTCCATTCAACGGCCCTACCGCCATATCCCTTGATGCCCTTACTAGTCAGAAATCTATCGACTTCTGTTTTGAATATACCCAATGACTGAGCCTCCACAGCCCTCTGGGGTAGAGAATTCCAAAGATTCACCACCCTCTGTGTGAAGAAATTTCTTCTCATCTCAGTCCTGAATGGCCTACCCTTTATCCTGAGGCTGTGGCCCCTGGTTTAGACACCCCAGCCAAGGGAAATATTCTCCCAGCATCCACCCTATCAAGCCCTGTAATAATTTTGTATGCTTCAATGAGATCCCCTCTCATTCTTCTGAATTCAAGAGAATACAGGCCTCATTTATTCAATCTCTTCTCATACGACAGTCCCGCCATCCCAGGAATCAATCTCGTGAACCTTCATTGCACGCCCTCTATGGCAAGTATATCCTTCCTTAGGTAAGGAGACCAAAATTGTACACAGTACTCCAAATGTGGTCTCACGAAGGCCCTATATAATTGGAGTAAGACTTCTTTACTCCTGTACTCAAATCCTCTTGTAATGAAGGCCAGCGAAATTGCACACGGACCTTTTCGGCACGAAAACAGCAAGGACTCCCAGGGTATAAAGATTAAGCCCAGGAAGTCCTCTGGGGCTTTTTGTCTCTTTTACTCTTTGGACTGCAGGTGAGCAAGGCTTCTCACCTACTAGCAAGACAATCTAGTGAGAAGTAAAGGGGTGGTAATTTAAGGGAAATGTTGCTAAGATTGTAAGATTAACATTGTAGCCATTTATCCCTCATCTTTGCCGTCTGCCTTCCCCTGTTAAGCAATTTTACCGTGATTACTTTGATCATGTGGTGTAGTTTCTTTAGTTTTAATAAAATTTGACTTTCTTGCATCCAGACCATTTGTCCGTTTTTAATATATCATTTAATTATAAGTTCCTCCAGTCAGAACTGGAGGGGGGGGGGGTGTTTAGTGATTCGAAACCGCTGTTTGGAATTGGTCACAGTGCAGTGGCAAAGGCTGCCTGACCAGGTAAATTACTGTAAACCAGGTAAAGGATGCCCCCCTACAAATTGGCGACCGCGGCAGGACTGGAGGCAGTTTTTGATATGATAAGTGGTCTGGATCTGGAGAAAGCATCAGCTCTTGCTTTTCTTGCTTTCAGTCTGTGGGTAGCCCTGCAGAAGTTAGTGGCAGCGTGTAAGCTGACCTATTATAGTATAGGTGGCTGGGTTAAGAAGGGTGAGATGAGGGTGCGGGAGGAGGTTACAGAGGCCAAGAATCAGGAGTCAGAGTTTGAAAAATGCCAGGCGGAGGTAGAACGCCTCATAAGAGAGGTGAATGAGGCCAGAGATAGTGGGATGAGGGTGTGGGAAGAAAATGCACGTCTCACACTAGAGGTCACGAAATGCCAGGCAGAGATAGAGCGCCTTGTGCAGGATGTCAGAGGCTAGGGACAGTGAGATGAAGCTACAGGAGGAAAACGCACACCTCACCCAAGAAGCTAGCGAGGGCAAAAGCCACGCGAGGCACAAGATAGAGTTCCTAAAGTGCCAAATTACAGAAGCAAAGAGTAACGAGATGAGACTGCGGGAAGAGAATGCCCGCCTCACCTCAGAAGTAACAGAGCAGGAGGAAAAGGTTAGGGAGGTAAAGGCAGCTTATAAGCTGGCCTGCGACCAAAGGTATGGTGGAGCAGATCATACCCCATGTAACAGAAAGATAGAGAGTTTGGGTATGGAGTTACTAAGGACTAAAGGGATGGTATGTCTCATAAGTCGGAAGCAAAGTCCGTCGGACAGTACCAGCAGCCCAAATCAAACCGCCCCACATGCAGCACCCAGAACAGAGCTGGCTAGGGAATTAGAGATCCCAAGACCGCAGCCCACAGCTCCGAGTTTTGAGGAGCTCTGGCAGCAAGAAGGGGTGGACAATGGGGTGGTAGGAGAATGCCAGCAGGTCCCGCTAGGCAGGCGGGGACCAGGACCAGTGTACCCCCTCCGACAACGGAGGTACGGTCCACCCTTGAACGATAAATACCATGGGGCTGTTCAGCATACCTATTTGGTACCCTATGATACCCAACAGCTCAGAGGCCTGGTGAAACATATTCCCCTGCTCTCCGAAAAGGGAGACCCCTCAATGCACTTCCAAGAGATAAAACAGGCAGCCTGTGTTAACGGCTGTGATGACGAAGAGAAAGCCAAAATGTTGCTTTTCTCTGTAGATAGTAAGCTCTATCAGACCCTTTCAGATGAGGCTAAGAGAGGGCAGAAGGGTTTTGAGGACCTAAAGGAGGAAATACTGGAAGCCATGGGTGCGAACGACGGCAGTCCGTTCGATCGCATAGGGAAAACACTGCAGAAGGAAGGGGAGACCCCACAGGCATTTGCAGACAGGCTGTGGCCAGTCTACAACAGCGCGTGTACAGGGGGACAAGATAGGGCACACCTGAACCAGCGGCAGCGGACCCAATGGCTTCGTTGCCTGGTGTCCAATTGCCTGCCCCAGATAAAAGCAATGGCTGATACTTGGTTTGACCACCGAGACCCCCTAGCACCCGAAGAGACTGTAATCCGGCAGCTCACGGTAGCATATAGGAACGGTAGGAATAGTGGGACCCCCCAGCAAAAGGGTACGGTCCACGAGGTTAAACCTGGGGCTCAATACAAGAAAGAGTGGCGCCAGGAGGGGAGCCGTCCCTCCCAGAGCAAGGTCACTTGTTACAGGTGCGGGGAGGATGGCCACTGGCGCAGGGATTGTGAAAAGCCTGGGAGAGACGATAAAGCCAGGACCCCCGCAGCCCCAACTCAGAAGGCAGAGACAGAAACTCCTCCCGATACAGTCAAGTCCATCATGGAGTCGATAAAATCTTTCCTCAGGGCCAATCAGGGAAAGGTAGCAGCCATCAGTGGTGCTGCAGCCCCCTCGCCCACCTCTGCCTCCCCACAATGACTGGAGCCCGCGCAGCCTGTCCGTCTGTGTAATCTCCGGTACGATGAATGGAAGAGACTGCTCGTACAGATGGAGGTAGAGAAGGTTACAGGGACTTATCTATTGGATACGGGGGCATCATGCACCGTGATCCATATGGATAATCCCACCACCTCACCTCTGTCTAACAGGGTTCCATACATACTATCGGGATTCACCGGTCAGCAGCAGGCGGGGGTATACTCCAGACCCCTCTCAGTCCGTCTATGCATGCTCCAAACTAAGTGGACGTGCATCCTGGCAAAGTGGAATAAGGAGGAAGGAAAGGGGATCCTAGGGGCCGACTTCATGGTGAGCCATGGGATCCTCGTGGATCTCTGCAACCATTGCCTTTGGGGGGCTAGCACAGACAGGGAAGGTGTAGTGGTCATCCCGGGCAAGGAGGGTAAGGGGACCTTGTGTACTGTGAAGCCCAAAGAAGGTTATGACCTCGGGCTCATGGTAAATGGTGTCCCGGAAGCACTGCAGGCAGTGGTGCAGGCAAACCTCACAGCGTTTGCTACCCATAAACACAACTGCGGGAGGATCACAGGGTTTGAGGTTAAAATAGACGGGGATCCCATGGCCCGACCACAGAAGCAGTACAATTTCCCCAAGGAAGCAGAACCCAACATGGAGGCAGCCATCACCTCCTTAGTTAAACAGGGAGTGTTGAGGCCCATAGCCACTCATGTTAATTCTCCACTTTGGCCGGTTAGGAAACCAGACAATTCATGGAGAGCCACGGTGGACTATCGGGTGCTTAACAGCAATATCCCCGCGTGTGCCCCCACAGTAGAAGCAGTGGCTAATCTTATTAGCAGTATTCCAGCATCTGCGAACACATTCACGGTGCTGGACATTTCGAATGATTTCTGGTCCATCCCTTTAAAACGGGAGGACCAATATAAGTTTGCCTTCACCTTTAAGGGACAGCAGTATAATCTGCGACAGTGACACCAGAGATTAGCCTGGCCGTCCGGAGACGGGCGGCATTTGTATTATAGCTTTGTGTTAAGTTACCAATGTTTATAGCTTGCTTTTAAGGTGTTTAAATTTTAAGTTTAGAATGTAACTAGTAGTTTTGAGTTTAAGTTTAAAGTTTAAGTTTATAAGTGTGCCAAATGCTTGTATTTTGGTCCGAGGTCGAGGGACCCGACCATGTCTCCACCTAAGGCAGCAGGTCAGTGAGAGACCTGGCTGCATGTCCTTTTAAGTTCTTTTGCAGGAGAGTGGACAAAGGAGCAGCCCTGTTCGCCCAGCCCGAGCTGGGCAGCGAATGAAGATATGGTTATACAGAATGTTGGGGATCACCTCGCCACTGGACAAATCCAGGAGGAGACCCCGCAGCGACCTTCGGGAGAAACTGGACAGGGTCCGGAGGAACCTGCCTACTCATCCTACGTGGAAGAGATGGCCCCAGCTGGGTGGGGCACGGCCCCAACCCAGCACTATCCTGACCGAATTTCACTTGCAGGAGACCTCGCTATTGAGGAGTCATGGTGGGGAAGCGCGGGCGCCTTGTCAGATAGAGACGCGTTCCCCGGGAGTGGGTGGTGATGGCCCGGGAAAGATTGTAAAGGGGAGGGGGAGACCCAAGAGTCGCGTGGGTGTGTTCGGGGAAGGGAGGAACTCACCCAGGGCCCACGGGCAAAGTTAGAGTGTAAATGTGGCTGGGAAGGATGAGTGGGTGGCCGGATCTGGGATCCAAGTTTGAGTGTGGGGCCAGTGAGAGCCGCCACACAGGCACCCATCATTTTCTGCAGCCAGTCGAGGGAAGACGGAAGGGGGAGGGACTGGGAGTCGCGATCCCATACTCCCCGGTCTCGGTCTGTGAAACATGAGGGGTACCCCGCCTCCACAAAGGGACAAGAACATAAGAAATAGGAGCAGGAGTAGGCCAATCGGCCCCTCGAGCCCGCTCCACCACTCAATAAGACCATGGCTGATCTGATCCTAACCTCAAATCTACTATCACTCTACATCCCTCCCGAACCCATGTGATCTCCTGGGAGAGGCGAAAAACCAGATAAAAAACCCAATGGCCAATTTGGGAGAAAAAATCTGGGAAATTCCTCTCCGACCCATCTAGGCGATCGAAACTCGTCCAGGAGATCACAAAGGGACAAGGGAACGGCTCAGGGCTGGCGGATCAGACTGTTCTGTAAAATCCATTCTGTATGTTTTAAAAGTTTAAGACCATTAAAGGGGGGGGGTGGAAGGAACATTTACTGCCTGGGTGGGAGGAGCAGTACCCACTCGAATTTCGCAACCCATCATTGGCACATGATGGTCGGGGTTTATTTTAGCATTTTGTTTCAAATGTTTATTAATGAAGATTTTTGTATTTTGTTTTACAGTTCCAAGCGGTGCAGAGGCATAGGACCCTCTCCGTGCTTGGGATCATTTTGATCACATTGTATAACCAAAATTGCAACATTTTGTAATATGTTATAATGTAACAAGTGGTGCAGGGGTATGAGACCCCTATTGTAACATTTTGTAATTGATGTATCTGTAGATGCCTACCGTACCACGGTTTTTCTCGGATTTGAGGGGAATAGACTGGTCGGGGAATCAGTGATAGGTAGCTATAGGTAAACACAGGGGATGATTGTTTGTGGGGTGTCAGAAAATTTTGCTCGCTTCTTCAAGAGGATACTACAAGCAAGTTGGAAGTATCCAAGGGAGGAATGTAGGGGTCGCAAAATCCCCTCAGCCCCAAAGATCGGGAAATATTCATCCACATCATGGACGGAGACTTGTGTGATTTAAATTGTCTCTGGGTTGGACAATTTTTTTGAAAACATACCCAGAACCGCGAAAGGCTGCGTTTAAAAGCTCGTAAGCTAGGCAGCACTTGGACACTGGAATCAAAGAACTTTGTGAAAATCGCACACTTTAAGATTGTACATTTTATTAAAAGATGTACTCTTGAGTTTTGGACTGTTTAAATTGCCCAGGGCATAAAAATGGCTGAACAGACCTCATGGAAACAGAATTTTAAAAGGCAGCAGAAAAGGACAGACAGGCTGTTAGCATATGAAAAGGTCAGCGCTGCCCTGTAGTAAGTTTGAATGGAGCCCGAGCTGTCAGTCACCCTGTGGTATTGGGCGGGTCCGGTAACCTACAAGCTGCTTGTTTACACTGGGGAGTAGCCCGCTTGAATCAGCCAATCATCGGACAGCAAGCACAATGGGTTGTTTACATACATCCATTCACTGAAATTGACTCTACTACGTGATGTCTCCATGTATAAATGGAGGAAGTTAAAAGCCCTTCTCCTGTGTATTCGGACTTTTTGGCGCGAAATTGCGCACGGACCTTTTCGGCGCGAAAACAGCAGGGACTCCCACGGTATAAAGACTAAGCCCAGGAAGTCCTCTGGGGCTTTTTGTCTCTTTTACTCTTTGGACTGCAGGTGAGCAAGGCTTCTGACCCACTAGCAAGACAATCTAGTGAGAAGTAAAGGGGTGGTAATTTAAGGGAAATGTTGCTAAGATTGTAAGATTAACATTGTAGCCATTTATCCCTCATTTTTGCCATCTGCCTTCCCCTGTTAAGCAATTTTACCGTGATTACTTTGATCGTGTGGTGTAGTTTCTTTAGTTTTAATGAAATTTAACTTTCTTGCATCCAGACCATTTGTCCGTTTTTAATATATCATTAATTATAAGTTCCTCCAGTCAGAACTGGAGGGGGGTTTTAGTGATTCGAAACCGCTGATTGGAATTGGTCACAGTGCAGTGGCAAAGGCTGCCTGACCAGGTAAATTACCGTAAACCAGGTAAAGGATGCCCCCCTACAGGTGGGCAATAAATGCTGGCCTTGCCAGCGACACCCACATCCCATGAACTAATTTTTTTAAAAGGTCAGGCTTAATGGACAACCTGGGCTTTTCTTGTCCTTCATTTCAGTCTGTTTGTAACCCCCTTCATAACCTCCTGTTGCTGAATACCCAACAAGGGTAAAATTAGAATCAACAACTCAATGGAAAACTAGCTTCCCTTTGAACCCACACGCTCACTGTTGAATCTTACCTCTGGATTGTGGGAGGCTGTGACCATTACACCGATAGTAGATTTGGTTTTCTTGGACCTCAGCACTGCCAGCAAGCCCATGCGATACATCACATGATCCAGCTTTTCGGCCTTTGCACGGAATCCTGCTGTTCCATATTGAAGAACTAGTCCTACAGGTTTAGGGTGCTGTCCAGCCAGCTTTACTTCTTCAAAACAAGCCATATCTGTGTTAGAGAAAGAATTTTTAGGAATAGGAAAAGACTGTGAGGCTGCATCAATCTGACGGTCTCTTGAACCCATTTAACTTCAAGGGTCTTATGGTAACTTATTCCACAACTTTAGTGTCCTTTGGGTGAACTGTATGACTAGATCAAGTCTCTTCATACTCTTGAAAACTTTCATTGCATAGAATTACACAGAAAATCCAACAGAAAAAAGGCCATTGAGCCCAGCCAGTCCACGTTGGTGTTTATTTTCCATATAAGGAGTCGTCGGAATCCCAGATGCCTGCTTTGTTCCCATATCCCTCTTTTCCACTTGCCTTAAACAACCTATCTAACCTATTTTAAATAGTCGCAGTCTCTGCTAATGTAACACCCTTATTTAAAAAGGGCAGTAGACAGAAGGCTGGAAACTATAGACCGGTTAGCCTAACATCTGTGGTAGGTAAAATTTTGGAGTCCATTATTAAGGAGACAGTAACAGGACATTTGGATAATCATAATTTAATAGGACAAAGTCAGCATGGTTTTATGAAGGGGAAGTCATGTTTGACAAATTTGCTGGAGTTCTTTGAGGAAGTAACATATAGGGTGGATAAAGGGGAACCAGTGGACGTAGTGTATTTAGACTTCCAAAAGGCATTTGACAAGGTGCCACACAAAAGATTATTGCTTAAGATAAAAAATCACGGGATTGGGGGTAATATTCTGGCATGGATAGAGGATTGGCTATCTAACAGAAGGCAGAGAGTTGGGATAAATGGTTCATTCTCAGACTGGCAATCGGTAACTAGTGGTGTTCCGCAGGGGTCAGTGCTGGGTCCCCAACTCTTTACAATCTATATTAACGATTTGGAGGAGGGGACCAAGTGTAACATATCAAAGTTTGCAGATGATACTAAGATGGGAGGGAAAGTAGTGAGTGAGGAGGACATAAAAAACCTGCAAGGGGACATAGACAGGCTAAGTAAGTGGGCAGAGATTTGGCAGATGGAATACAATACTGGAAAGTGTGAGGTTATGCACTTTGGCAGGAAAAATCGTAGAGCAAGTTATTATCTTAATGGCAAGAAACTGGAAAGTACTGAAGTACAAAGGGATCTGGGGGTCCTGGTGCACGAAACTCAAAAGGTTAGTATGCAGGTACAGCAAGTGATTAAGAAGGCCAATGGAATGTTGGCTCTCATTGCTAGGGGGATAGAATATAAAAATAGGTGTATTGCTTCAGTTGTACAAGGTATTGGTGAGACCGCACCTGGAATACTGCATACAGTTTTGGTGTCCATACTTAAGAAAAGACATACTTGCTCTCGAGTCAGTACAAAGAAGGTTCACTCAGTTAATCCCGGGGATGAGGGGATGGACATGTGAGGAGAGGTTGAGTAGATTGGGACTCTACTCATTGGAGTTCAGAAGAATGAGAGGCGATCTTATTGAAACATATAAGATTGTGAAGGGGTTGGATCAGGTGGATGCGGGGAGGATGTTCCCGATGATGGGTGAAACTAGAACTAGGGGGCATAGTCTTAGAATAAGGGGCTGCTCTTTCAAAACTGAGATGAGGAGGAACTACTTCACTCAGAGGGTGGTAGGTCCATGGAATATGCTGCCCCAAAAAGCTGTAGAAGCTACATCATTAAATAAATTTAAAACAGAAATAGACAGTTTCCTAGAAGTAAAGGGAATTAAGGGTTACGGGGAGCGGGCAGGAATTTGGACATGAGTCTAGGTTCGGATCAGACATGGCCCTGTGGGTAGCGGAGCGGGCCCAGGGGCCGTGTAGACTGATCCTGCTCCTATTTCGTGTGTCTAATTCTGTTAGATTCAGGAGATGGTTCTGTGATAGTAGATTGGCGGTTAGGATCAGATCAGCCATGATCTTATTGAATGGCGGAGCAGGCTCGAGGGGCCGATTGGCCTACTCCTGCTCCTATTTCTTATGTTCTTATGTTCTGTTTTAATCAGTAACTCTAAAAAGTTTCCCTTGCCCTCTATTCTAAAGCTCTTCCAGTTAATCTTAAATATCTATGTCCCATTTTAGATCCGTGAAAGTAGTCTGTCCCATTCCTTCATAATATTAAACACCTCTATCCAACCACCAGTTAATGTCCTCTGTTCTAACAAAAACAGCCTCAATCTTACCAAATCTTCCTTCATATTTGTATTTCCACATACCAGGCAGTATCCTAGTAAATCTGTTCTGTACCTTCTCTATTGCCTCAACATCCTTCCTATAGTGTGGAGCCCAAAACTGTGCCCAGCACTCCAACTGTGGTCTTACTAAAGTTTTATATCAATTCATCATTACATCTCAACTTTTGTATTCTATACTTTTGTCATCAAACCCAATAATTATTAGCCTCTCAGCTCAAGGTGCTCCTTTTAAAGCCTTGTGAATCTGAACACCCAAATTCCTCTGCTTCTGCACATCACCCGTCATCAATGGGTCAATTAAAAATCAAGAAATCAGTAGATTTTTATTAAGTACAAATATTGGCATGTGTGACATCTGAAGTTTAACAAACTCAAAATTTTATATATACCATAGCAGATTTCCCGATGCTGTTGATAGTGGGTCGGAGCCTACACTGTTGCAAAGTGAGGGGTTAGGGTGTGGGAGGGATACAAATCTCTGAAATAATTTGGAAACAAATTTGTAAGAGCTCTGCTCAGAAACAGTAATTATGTTTTTTTCTGATTAATTCCTAGAAAATAGTGCTTTCTTTACTCACTGCCGTTAGATTCACAGAATTATAAACCAACCGCTTAACCCAGCAAATTTATGCCAGCGTATATATAGTTACACAGCATTCCTCTCACAAGCCAGTTACATAAACAAATCTTTGGCATATCTCATGGGGTGTGGGAAAAAGAATAGTTCTTTACCTAGTGAAAGCCAAGGAAGGTAAAACTTCATTTCTCTGCACTCCTCCAATTCTGCCGTCTTGCGCATCCCCGATTTCCATCGCTCCACCACTGGTGGCTGTGCCTTCAGCTGCCTGGGTCCCAAGCTCAGGAAGACCCTCCCTAATCCTCTCCCTCCTCCTTTAAGACAATCTTTAAAACCTACCTCTTTGACCAAGCTTCTGCTCACTTGTCCTAATAGCTCATGTAGCTCGGTGTCAAATTTTGTGTGATAACGTTCCTGTGAAGCGTCTTGGGATATTTTACTACGTTAAAGGCTCTCTATAAATACAAGTTGTTGTTGTTACTTCCTTCTTTACCAAAAATCTTTACGATTGTATTTAGTGCTACTAAGAAATTCTGCTTAAACAAACAAGATAATTTCAGGGTTTCTATTTGGAACTTCCTTACACTTGAACAATTGTTGTTTTTCTTCCCTCCCAGTTTGCTTCATGTTAGGTCACCTCAAAGTCTCTTGAAACACTGACGAACCCAGGCCCGCCACCCCGATGGTGCTCAAACTGGGGTCCACGGAGAGGGCCCTAGGGGTGGGGGGGGCGGACAAACTTTGACCAATTCTCCTTCGAATCGCCCTCCCTACTTTAAATGGTTTAGTGCAAAGCGGTTTGCTGACAGATAGCCTCGCCGGTTTGGTATCTGAAAGCAAACACTCTGCTGGGCTTCAGTATTTTTTAATATATATTTCAAAAAATATACTTTATTCATAAACTTCATCAAGATAAGAACATAAGAGCAGGAGTCGGACATTTGGCCCCTCGAGCCTGCTCCGCCACACGGCCCCTCGGGCCTGCTCCGCCACACGGCCCCTCGAGCCTGCTCCGCCATACGGCCCCTCGGGCCTGCTCTGCCACACGGCCCCTCGGGCCTGCTCCGCCATACGGCCCCTCAGGCCTGCTCCGCCATACGGCCCCTCGGGCCTGCTCCGCCACACGGCCCCTCGAGCCTGCTCCGCCATACGGCCCCTCGGGCCTGCTCCGCCACACGGCCCCTCGGGCCTGCTCCGCCATACGGCCCCTCAGGCCTGCTCCGCCACACGGCCCCTCGGGCCTGCTCCGCCACACGGCCCCTCAGGCCTGCTCCGCCATACGGCCCCTCGGGCCTGCTCCGCCATTCAATAAGATCATGGCTGATCATCCACCTCAACTCCACTTTCCCTCCCGATCTCCATATCCCTCGATTCCCCTAGAGTCCAAAAATCTATCGATCTCAGCCTTGAATATACTCAACGACTCAGCATTCACAGCCCTCTGGGGCAGAGAATTCTAAAGATTCACAACCCTCTGAGTGAAGAAATTCCTCCTCATCTCAGTCTTAAATGGCCGACCCCTTATCCTGAGACTATGCCCCCTAGTTCTAGACACTCCCGCCAGGGGAAACAACCTCTCAGCATCTACCCTGTCAATCCCCTTCAGAATCGTGTATGTTTCAATGAGATCACCTCTCATTCTTCTAAACTCCAGAGAGTATAGGCCCAATCTACACAATCTCTCATCATAGGACAGCCCACTCATCCCAGGACTCAATCTAGTGAACCTTCATTGCACTGCCTCTAAGGCAAGTATATCTTTCCTTAGATAAGGAGACCAGAACTGTGCACAGTACTCCAGGTGTGGTCTCACCAAGGCCCTGTACAATTGTAGCAAGACCTCCTTACTCTTATACTCCAACCCCCTGTGGGGGAGAGTTCCGCTTTCTGCACAACCTCCGCCCGCTGAAAACACTTAGAAATCTTATACCTGGTAAAAGCACACGTAAGGCCTACTTTTACCAGCATAAGAGTTCAAAAAAGAAAAAAAAAAGTTTTCACTCATTTATCATTTTAAAATACTTTTAAAAAAGGTAAGTTTATTTTTAGCCCTGTAAAAAACTTTTTTTTTCAAAAAATTACATTTTTGTTTAAAATATTTAATTTATTGTAATTTTAACTAATTTTAAAAACGTGATTTTTTAAAACATTTATTGAATGTTTTACAGTGTTTTTGGGGTGATCTCCATTCATATATTTGACAGGTCTGTCTGTCAAAAGTATGAAGGGAGATTCCCTTCTGCTATTGGTTGGCCTGGCCCGGCCCACGTGATCCCAGGGACACTTGCGAACTGCATGCGCCTCTGGGATACGTGGGCCCTGCGTATTTCGACTGTGGAGAGGCCCAGGAGCGGAAGTGTCCGCACCTCGGGAGCCCTCAGCTAAGTTCGGAGATTTTTTTTCCCGATAGGAGGCGTCCGTACGCAGGAAGCCACCAGGAAGAAATTACCGGCCATTCTGTTTTTCTGTTCTTCCTGCCAAAGTGAATAACCTCACATTTCCCTACATTATACTCCATCTGCCACCTTACTGCCCACTCATTTAGTCTATCTATATACCTTTGCAGACTCTTTGTGATCTCCTCACAGCTTACTGTCCCCCTAGCTTTGTATCAGCAGCAAACTTGGATACATTACACTCTGTCCCTTCATCTAGGTCATTGATATAGATTGTAAATAGCTGAGGCCCCAACACTGATCCTTGCTAGTTACAGCCTGCCAACCTGAAAAAGATCCGTTTGTCCCTACTCTCTGTTTTCTGTCCGTTAACCAATCCTCTATCCATGCTACTATATTACCCCCAACCCCCATGAGCCCTAATCTTGTGTAATAATCTTTTATGTGGCACCTTATCGACTGCCTTTTGGAAATCCAAATATACTACATCCACTGGTTCCCCTTTATCTACCCTGCTAGTTACATCCTCAAAAAACTCGAATAAATTTGTCAAACGTGATTTACCTTTCGTAAAACCATGTTGACTCTGCCTAATCATGTTATGATTTTCTAAGTGACTTGATACCACGTCCTTAACAATGGATTCCAGCATTTTCCTGACGATTGATGTCAGGCTAACTGGCCTGTAGTTCACTGTTTTTTTTCTCCCTCCTTTCTTGAATAGCGGTGTTACATTTGCGACCTTCCAATCCGCTGGGACTTCTCCAGAATCTAGAGAATTTTGGAAGGTCAAAACCAATGCATCCACTATCTTTTCAGCCACCTCTTTTAGAACCCTAGGATGTAGGCCGTCAGGTCATGGGGATTTGTCGGCTTTTAGTCCCATTAGTTTCTCTTGTACTTTTTCTCTACTTATATTAATTATGTTACGTTCCTCACCCTCATTAGACCCTTGGTTCCCCACCATTTTTGGTATGCTTTTTGTGTCTTCTACTGTGAAGACAGATACAAAATATTTAACATTTCTGCCACTTCCTTATTCCCCATAATAATTTCTCTGGTCTCAGCCTCTAAGGGACCAACGTTTACTTTTGCTACTCTTTTCCTTTTTACATACTTGTAGAAACTCTTACAATCTGCTTTTATATTTCTTGCTAGTTTTCTCTCATTCTATTTTTTCCCTTATCAATTTTTTGGTCAACCTTTGCTGGTTTCTGAAACTCTCCCAATCTTCAGGCTTACTACTTATAAGCTTCTTTTTTCAATCTAATGCTATTCTTAATTTCTTTAGTTAACCACGGTTGATCACTTTTCTCATGGAGTTTTTGTTTCTCAATGGAATGTATTTTTGTTGAGAATTATGAAATATTTCTTTAAATGCTATCATCTGCTTATCTTCCGCCATACCTTTTAATCTATTTTGCCAATCTACCTTAGCCAACTCGCCCCTCATACCTATGTAATTGGCTTTAAAGTTTAAGACTCTAGTTTCGGACTTCGGCAAGTCACTCTCAAAATTGATGTTAAATTCTATCATGTTATGATCACTCTGCCCCAGAGGATCCTTTACTATGAGACTGCTAATTAACCCTGTCTCATTACACAATACAAGATCTGAAATAGCCTGCTCCCTGGTTGGCTCCATGACATATTGTTCTATGAAACTGTCCCGAATGCATTCCATGAACTCGTCCTCCAGACTATCTTTGCCAATTTGATTTGTCCAGTCTATATGAAGATTAAAAGTCCCCCAAGATTATTGCATTACCTTTGTTGCAAGCTCCTACTATTTCTTGATTAATATTCTGTCCAATGGTATGGCTACTGTTAGGGGGCCTATATACTACTACTATCAGTGGTTTCTGCCCCATGTTATTCCTCATCTCCACCCATACTGATTCTACTTCCTGATCTTCCAAGCCAATATTCTTTCTCTCTACTGTCCTTATGTCATCCTTTAATATCCTACCCCCACTCCTTTTCCATTCTGCCTGTCTTTTCAAAACGTCAAGTACCCTGGAACATTTAGTTCACAACCTTGCAACCACGTCTCTGTAATGGCGATTCGATCAAACATTTTAATACTTGTCAAAATACCTTACAATACAACCCACAAATCGTATTACATATAGCACAATACAGATGAAGGCAGTACACGGTACTCCATTTACAGAAACAGATTCCCAGCCCAGCTCCATTTAAACATTGCCCTCTGGGGCCCTCACTCACTCCCTGCCCTCACCCACTCCTGCCCTCACTCACTTCTTCCCCCACTCACTCAATTCCCTAACCTCCCTCCCTCCCTTCCCTCACCTATCTCCCTCCCTTCCCTCACCTCCCTCCTTTCCCTCACCTCCCTCCTTTCCTTCCCTCACCTCCCTC